>NW_027507785.1:17486863-17929363 GCF_037356315.1 Lithobates pipiens
TATGTTCCTCACAGTGGACACTGACAGCTTATATCTCTGCGATAACGTTTTGTAGCCTTCCCCTAAAACATAATGTAGAACAGTCTTTGTTTTCAGGTCATTTGAGAGCTGTTTTGAGGCCCCCCTATGTTGCCACTCTTCAGAAGAAAGTCAAAGAGAACAACTTGTGATTGGCCACCTTAACCACTTCCCGCCCGGTCAATAGGAGATTGACGTCCGGGAAGTCGTTCAGCGGTGTTTCAATCTGACACACCGCTCCACCGATCTCGGTAAAGAGCCTCCGGCGGAGTCTCTTTACCACATGATCAGCTGTGTCCAGTCACAAGGGGCCTTGTGGCATTTTTAATTAATTTTTTTTAATTTTATTTTTTACTAGTAATAGCGGCGATCTGCGACACATTTTTGGCACCATTGGCATTTATACAGCGATCTGTGCTATAAAAATGCACTGATTACTGTAAAAATGGCACTGGCAGGGAAGGGGTTAACCACTAGGGGGGCGATCAAGGGGTTAATTGTGTTTCCTAGTGTGTGTTCTAACTGAAGGGGGAGGGGACTTTCTAGGGAAGATGACAGATCACTGTTCATACTTTGTATGAACAGACAATCTGTCACTCCTCCCCTCAGAGAACTGGGATCGGTGTGTTTACACACACCGATCCCAGTTCTCAGTATGTCAGCAGCGATCGCGGGAGCCCGGCAGTGATTGGCAGGCACTCGCATCGGCTCCGGGGGCGGGCAGGCACGCCTCTAGGGGCCACAGGGCGAAGTGACTTTACATAACATCGTTTTGCCCAGCCGTGACATTCTGCCACAGTAAAACTGCAGCGGCTGCTCTGCAACTGGTTAAGGGAAAAAATCTGTTCAGACCTGCCTGGCCCTATGTGAAAAGGTTATTGCCCCCTCCCATGCTGAATCATAAATGAACTGTGATTGACCTCAATTTTTTGGAAAGCTGAGTTAAAGCGGAGGTCCATCCTAAAGTGGACCTTCCGCTCATCAGGACCCTCCCCCCCTCCGGTGCCACAATCGGCACCTTTTTAGGGGGGAGGGGGGTGCAGTTACCTGGATAATCCAGGTAACTGCACCCACTTCCGGGATAGCTCTCTGCGGAAAGGGGCGTAACGTATGCCCCTTTCCGCAAGTGCCCGCCCCTTCCCGCAAGTGCCCCGCTGCCTGCTGGGAAACACACAGATCCCAGAGGCAGCGGGGAGCGTCCTTATTGCGCAGCGCGATTCGCGCATGCGCAGTAGGGAACCGGGAAATGAAGCCGAAAGGCTCCATTTCCTGATTCCCATACCCAAGATGGCGGCGACAGGACCCGACAGGCGACCTAGAGATCGGCTTCGGGTGCCGACATCGCGGGCGCGCTGGACAGGTAAGTGTCACTATTTTAAAAGTCAGCAGCTGCAGTATTTGTAGCGGCTGGCTTTTAAAAAAAAAAAAAAAACGCGGAGTCCCGCTGGACTCACGCTTTAAATTTCACTTGCCACACCCAGGCCTGATTACTGCCAGACCTGTATAATCAAGAAATCACATAAATAGAAGCTGTCTGACAAAGTGAAGCACGCTAACAGATCACAAAAAGCCACACCTCATGCCACAATCTAAAAATTTAATTCAAGAACAGATTAGAAACAAAGTGATGTACATGTATCGGTCTAGGAAGGGTTTCAAGGCCATTTTTTTAAGGCTTTGGAACTTCAGTAAACCATGGGGAGAGCCATTATCCACAAATGGAGATAACTTGGAACAGTGGTGAACCTTCCCAGGAGTGACCGGCCTACAAAAATGACTCCAAGAGCATGACGACGATTCATCCAGGAGGTCATAAAAGAACCTAAAACAACATCTAAAGAACTTCAGGCCTCACTTGCCTCAGGTAAGATCAGTGTTCATGATTTAACAATAAGAAAGAGACTGGGCAAAAATGGCATCCATGGGAGAGATCCAAGGCCAAAACCACTGCTGACCAAAAAGAACACAAAGGCTCATCTCACATTTACCAAAAAACATCTCGATTATCCCTAAAACTTTTAGGCAAATATTCTGTGGACTGATGAGACAAAAATGTTACTTTTTGGAAGGTGTGCGTCCCATTACTTCAGACATAACACTAATACAGCATTTCATAACAAGAACATCATACCAACAGTCAGACATGGTGGTGGTAGCGTGAATGGTCTGGGGCGACTTTGCAGCTTCAGGACCTGGACAACTTACTATAATTGATGGAACCAAGAATTCTGAGCTCTACCAGAAAATCCTAAAGGAGAATGTCCGGCCATCAGTTTGTGACCTAAAGCTCAAGTGCACTTGGGTTATGCAGCAGGACAATGATCCGAAACACAACAGCAAGTCCACCTCCAAATGGTTCAAACAAAACAAAATCTTGGTTTTGGAGTGGCCTAGTCACAGCCCGAATCCAATTGAGATGCTGTATCATGACCTTACACAGACTGTTCATGCTGGAAAACCCTCCAATGTGCCTGAATTAAAACAATTCTGCAAACAAGAGTGGGCCAAAATTGCTCCACAGCAATGTGACTCATTGCCAGTTATGGCAAATGCTTGATTGCAGTTGTTGACGCCAAGGGTGGCACAACCAGTTGTTAAAGCGGAGGTCCACCCTAAAGTGGACCTTCCGTTCATTGGAATCCTCCTCCCCTCCGGCGCCACAATTGCCACCTTTCAGGGGGGAGGGGGGTGCAGGTACCTGTACATTACAGGTATCTGCACCAACTTCCGGGATAGCTCTCTGCGGAAAGGGGCGTACATCTACGCCCCTTTCCGAAAGTCCCCCGCTGCCTGCTGGGAAACACACAGATCCCAGAGGCAGCGGGTCCATCCTTATTGCGCAGTGCGGCTCGCGCATGTGCAGTAGGGAACCGGGAAATGAAGCCGAAAGGCTCCACTTCCTGATTCCCATACCCAAGATGGCGGCGGCAGCACCCGAGAGATGATCGAGAGATCGGCTTCGGGTGCCGACATCGCGGGTGCGCTGGGCGGGTAAGTGTCACTATTTTAAAAGTCAGCAGCTGCAGTATTTGTAGCTGCTGGCTTTAAAAAAAAAAAAATGCGGAACTCCCGGCGGACTCCCGCTTTAAGTTTTGGCGGGCAATAACTTTTTCACATAAAGCCAGACAGGTTTGGACAGTTTTTATGCCTTGAAAAATGAAACCATCATTTGCCAGACAGGTTTGGACAGTTTTTATGCCTTGAAAAATGAAACCATCATTTAAAAACTGCATTTTGTATTTACTTGTGTGTGTATGTATGTGTGTATATGTGTATATATATACTTTTATTTTCTCACGCGCTCTCTCTCTCTCTCTCTCTCTCTCTCTCTCTCTCTCTCTCTCTATATATATATATATATATATATATATATATATTTATGTGTGTGTGTGTGTGTGTATATATATATATATATATCTCTTTTACACTTTCTTTATATATATATATATATATATATATATACATATACATACACGTCTTTTACACTTTTATTTATATATATATATATATACATACACGTCTTTTACACTTTTATTTATATATATATATATACACAACTTTGTACAATTGGGGAATTGTATTGTGTTACGCACTGAAAAATTACATTTATTAAAAATATGTTCTATCTTTGTGGTCACTATATGGTCAAATGATTGTTGATATTTAAGAAACCAATGTGTGTATGTTTGGGATCAATGAAAAAAGGCATTATAAGATGATTAGAATATATACGGGGCTTTAAATACGCTTACCCAGCAATACTTAATGGAAAAAATGATACATATACAGTGGTGTGAAAAAGTGTTTGCCCCCTTCCTCATTTCCTGTTCCTTTGCATGTTTGTCACACTTAAGTGTTTCGGAACATCAAACCAATTTAAACAATAGTCAAGGACAACACAAGTAAACACAAAATGCAATTTGTAAATGAAGGTGTTTATTATTAAAGGTGAAAAAAAATCCAAACCATCATGGCCCTGTGTGAAAAAGTGATTGCCCCCTAAACCGAATAACTGGTTGGGCCACCCTTAGCAGCAACAACTGCCACCAAGCGTTTGCGATAACGTGCAATGAGGCTTTTACAGCGTCCTGGAGGAATTTTGGCCCACTCATCTTTGCAGAATTGTCCTAATTCAGTTACATTAGAGGGTTTTCGAGCATGAACGGCCTTTTTAAGGTCATACCACAACATCTCAATAGGATTCAGGTCAGGACTTTGGCTAGGCCACTCCAAAGTCTTCATTTTGTTTTTCTTCAGCCATTCGGTGGTGGACTTGCTGGTGTGTTTAGGATCATTGTCCTGCTGCAGAACCCAAGTTCGTTTCAGCTTGAGTACACGAACAGATGGTCGGACATTCTCCTTCAGGATCTCTTGGTAGACAGCAGAATTCATAGTTCCTTTTATCACGGCAAGTCTTCCAGGTCCTGAAGCAGCAAAACAGCCCCAGACCATCACACTACCACCACCATATTTTGCTGTTGGTATAATGTTCTTTTTATGAAATGCAGTGTTCCTTCTACGCCAGATATACTTGGACACACACCTTCCAAAGAGTTCCACTTTTGTCTCATCGGTCCACAGAATGTTGTCCCAAAAGTCTTGGGGATCATCAAGATGTGTTGTGGAGAAATTGAGACGAGCTTTGATGTTCTTTTTGCTCAGCAGTGGTTTTCTCCTTGGAACTCTGCCATGCAGGCCATTTTTGCCCAGTCTTTTCCTGATGGTGGAGGCATGAATGCTGACCTTAACTGAGGCAAGTGAGGCCTGCAGTTCCTTGGACGTTGTTGTGGGGTCTTTTGTGACCTCTTGGATGAGTGGTCGCTGTGCTCTTGGGGTAATTTTGGGCGGCCGGCTACTCCTGAAAAGGTTCACCACTGTTCCATGTCTTCGCCATTTGTGGATAATGGCTCTCACTGTGGTTCGCTGGATTCCCAAAGCTTTGGAAATGGCTTTATAACCCTTTCCAGACTGATAGATCTCAATTACTTTCTTTCTCAATTGTTCCTGAATTTCTTTGGGTCTCGGCATGATGTGTAGCTTTTAAGGATCTTCTGGTGGACCTCACTGTGTCAAGCAGCTCCTATTTAAGTGATGCCTTGATTGTGAACAGGTGTGGCAATAATCAGGCCTGGGTGTGGCTAGAGAAATTGAACTCAGGTGTGGACAACCACAGTTATAGTATGTTTTAACAAGGGGGGCAATCACTTTTTCACACAGGGCCACGATGGTTTGGATTTTTTTTCACCTTTAATAATAAACACCTTCATTTACAAATTGCATTTTGTGTTTACTTGTGTTGTCCTTGACTATTGTTTAAATTGGTTTGATGTTCCGAAACACTTAAGTGTGACAAACATGCAAAGGAACAGGAAATGAGGAAGGGGGCAAACACTTTTTCACACCACTGTATGTGTAATGGTCAGGTCTCTACACGTTTTTTGACCATATAGTGTATTTTGGTTTCTAATTACCACTTGTAACCAGAAGGGGAGCTCTTTATCCTCTGCTGTACAATTCTCTTTGAAATAGTCAGAAAATATACTTGTATGTGTTTTATACTTGGTTATTAATCTGCTGCCTGTTTATTCCTCCTCCCGCAGGGTACACAGCCGGCACCCCTTACAAAGTCCCTCCAGCGCAGAGTAATAGTGCTCCTCCGCCATATTCCCCATCCCCCAACCCATACCAGACAGCGATGTACCCCATCCGAAGTGCCTATCCCCAGCAGAACCTGTATGCCCAGGTAAGGGCACTCGCCGGTAACACACATGGGTGCCTTGCGTATGTACAGCGCACATTTGAAGTGTATATCTGGGCAACAAACGAAATAAAAAATAATCAGTGCATCTCTGCAATTCATACATTTCATACACAATTCAACATGTTTGTCTTTTTAAAGCCCCTCTGAACTTTAAGTTTAAATCGTCTAAAAACATTCCTTAGGCAGCCCATACATGATGATTTTTTTATTTTTTTGTACACTCAGCAGGGTGAGTGAATAAATACGACCTGATTCCCCAATCCACACATTCGAGGTGCATGGTGGAACCTCTCCTGCTGAGCTATTGTGTTCTGATGGCAGGGAGACTTCCCCCCACCATCAGAATACACTGATCAGCGCTGCCAGCTATAACCAGCAGCACTGATCATGTGGAAATTTCCATACGGGCTGCTTATAAAGCAGTTGATTGGTAGATCGACTATATAGGGTGCCCATACATGGATCGAAATGTGATCGGTCCCTGCTGAACTGGCGGCATTTCGATCTAAATATGTTTGGCTTTAGAAAGCAGCCACAGCCCGAGTAGAAAAGTCTGTCCCCAGCCTGCATGCTGAAAAGAAGGACCCTTGCTCTCTGTGTGGAAGCAGTGGTCTCTCTGCAGTGACTTGACACCACGCCCCCCTCCAGCCCTGCTGAGTCAGAGCTGGATCTCTCCGGTCATCAGGGAACCCGACATTTATAAACGGGGAGGCCCTTAACTATGTCTCACAAACAGGGGTCCCTCTATACAGCATTCTGGCAGGGCACAGCCTCCTTGGATGTATTTAGAGGGTTTTATGCTCGGTTCACACTGATGCGGGAAATGCACAGGAATCGCTGCATTTCCCGTATTGCACCGAATAGCAATCGAAATGTGTTCATGCGATCTGCTGCGGGTGTCAATTAAAAAATCAGGTCGCAGAACGCAGGGCATTAGTTATAATCAGATTGCATGGGTATGAGCACCCAATGCGATCCGATTTCAGGGCGGATGGGGGGGGGGGGGGAGGTGCAGGTTTCCTGTGGTTGGTTGTGTCTTTTTTCGTGTGGTTGCAGTGCAATTTGAGCCATACACAATGAACGATTTCACAGATTCACCTCATTTGCACAGAAATGCGGTGCGATTTCTGCGTGAATTACATACGATGTATCGCATCGGTGTGAACCGAGCCTAATGTATAATTTAGGCTGTAACCACTTCAGCCCTGGAAGGATTTTCCCCCCCTTAATGACCAGGCCATTTTTTTGCGACACGGCAGTGCGTTAATTTAACTGACAATTGCGCGGTCGTACGATGCTGTACCCAAATAAAATGTACGTCCTTTTTTTTCCCCCTACAAATAGATCTTTCTTTTGTTGATATTTGATCACCTCTGTGATTTATTTATTTTTGAGCTATAAAGAAAGACTGACGATTTTTTTAAAAATATATATATATATTTTTTACTTTCTGCTATAAAACAAATCCAATAAAAAAAATTAAAAACAATCGAATTTTTTCATCAATTTAGACCAATATGTATTCTGCTACATATTTTTGGTAAAAAAATCCCACAAAGCGTATATTGATTGGTTTGTGCAAAAGTTATCGTGTCTACAAACTATGGGATATTTTTTATGGTATTTTTATTTTATTTTCTTACTAGTAATGGTGGCGATCAGTTCAAAAATTGAACTTCTGCTTCAAGCATTCCTCACCCCTTGACATGCCACATTTGGGGGGGGGTATTGTGTCCCATTTTTTCCGTGGGACTTCCTGTCCCACTTCCTGCTTCCTATCTTTGGCCACCTAGGTGGCCCCTCCCTGCCAGCAATCTTCTGGGACACAACTCAGGTTCCAGAAAATCAGCTGGCCAATAGGAGAGCGCAGTGCAACTTGCGCATGCGCAGTGGGCACCCGGCTGTGAAGCCGTATGTTGCCATGGCCGGGTGCCCACATTTGCCATGACGGCACCAAGAGAATAGCAGCCCCTTACTGGGCCATGGGGCATGTAAGTGTCGGTTTATTAGTCAGCAGCTATGTTTTTTGCAGCTGCTGACTTAATAAACTTAAGAAATGGAGGGAACTCCGCTTTTAAGCTGAAAAAGCATTTTACTTACCTGAGCCCTGGAACATGACCCGGCAGGGATACGCTGTCTCTCTGCCTGGGGTTCTCGGCTCTTGATTGGATAGATTGATAGCAGCACAGCCATTGGCTCCCGCTGCTGTCAACCAAATCCAATGACGCGGAGCCGAGTCATACATTCGCAATTAGGGAGGCCAAATGCTGGACTCAGGAGGCGCCCGCAAGGTAACCCCTCAGGAGAGCGTGACCTAGGGAGTTACCTGATGTGGGGAGGAGCCTCGAGAGCCACCGGGGGACCCCAGAAGATGAGGTTCAGGGCCAAAACGAGCTGCACAGTGGAGGTAAGTATGATGTATGTTTAAAAAAAAAAAAAAAAAAGGACCTTAACTATCACTGTAAGGGATTGTACCGGGGTGACGCATGCAGCTGCAGGCATCACCATAGTACCGTTCTTTAAAGCGGGCAGTCGGCTTTCTATATATATAATTATGAATGTAATTTGGGGGGGGGGGGGGTGTTAGGTGTCAGTTTGTTCTGGGGGAGGGAGGAAAACAAAGGAAGACAGTAAGAAAAATAAGTTTGGGTCATTTGGCTCTTGCGTAATAGCCAGAAAGGACTAGGCGACACCTGATTGTTTCCGGCTTTGACTGCAAACCACTGGATTGGCTGAATGTTATTTTGTTTTTTGACATGTATAACATGACCTCTGTTGTGTCTAAATGACCTCCTCGTTGTTGTTCCTCAGGGCGCTTACTACACACAGCCTGTCTATGCTGCACAGCCCCACGTCATCCACCACACCACTGTGGTCCAACCAAACAGCATTCCCTCTGCGATATACCCGGCCCCCGTAGCGGCACCACGGACTAATGGCGTTGCGATGGGAATGGTTGCCGGGACCACCATGGCCATGTCAGCAGGTGGGTTCTCTTTCGGTGAGTAAAGGTGAAACATCTGACTTCAGGTCACCCATAGCCAGAGGTGAACGGTACCAAAGAGGGCCTGTCATTTAAATGGCTGGTAATAGATGTACAGAGACCTCGGCTGCTGCAATCTGGAGGACGAAATCTAAAAACTGGAGGCTGATTCAGCCTGCCAGCAAACCATCCAAAATTCAGATGTCCGCTATGGTGAGACAGAGATATTAAAAGAAGAGTCCAAATAAAGTGCATGCACTTTTTAAAATCATTTTCTTTGTAATAATTTTGTTCCAAAAACATTTGACTTTTGGCTCATGTTTACAAAAGCTTCCCTGTAATGGGACCAGTCACCTCTACTTTCTTTCTATGGCGAAAGAAAACAGTGGAGTTTACATTATCTTTTGTGGGCACTCGCCCCGGAAGTGGAGAAGTTTCCTTGTGTTCCCCATTGTTTCCTAGTAGAGAAGATTCCTAGTACCCCTTATTTTGTTTACTGGAGAAGATTCCTAGGGTCTCTTGTAAGTTTCTCAGTGTCCCTTGTATTTCCTAGTGGAAAGAATTTAGTGTCCCATTTATTTCCTAGTGGAGTAATGTCCTAGTGTCCCATTTTATTTTCTAGTGGAGAAGCTTCCTAGTGTCCCCTGTGTTTCGTAGTGTCCCCTAGTATTTCCTAGTGGAGAGGTTTCCTAGTCCCCCCCCCCCCCCCCCCCCAGTGTTTACTATTGGAGACGTTTTCTAGTGTCTCCTAGTGCAGTGGTCATCAACCCTGTCCTCAGGGTTCACTAATAGGCCAGGTTTTATGTATTACCTTGGGGAGATGCCAACTAGAATACTGCAATCACTGAGCAGTAAATTATATGATATGACCCGTGATGTATTTCAGTTATCTTGCAAACCTGGCCTGTTAGTGGGCCCTGAGGACAGGGTTGATGGCCACTGTCCTAGTGGAAAAAAATATCTTAGTGTTTCCTAGTGCCCCCCAGTATTTTCTGGTGGAACATTTGTCTATAGTACCCTAGTGGAGAAGAATCCTAGTGTCCCCCGGTGTCTCCTGGTGGAGAAGATTCTTAGTGTGTTCCAGTATCTCCTAATGGAGAAGATTCCTAGTGTTCCCCAGTGGAGAAGATTCCTTGTTTTTCTTGTGTTTCCCCTAGTATTTCCTAGTGGAGAAGTTTTCTAGGGTCCCCTAGTATTTCCTAGTGGAAAATTTTTCCTAGTGTCCCCCAGTGTCTTCTAGTTGAGAAGATTGCTAGTAGAAGCCTTTCTTAGTGCCCTAGTTTCCTAGTGCCCAATTGAGTAGAAGATTCCTAGTATTTCCTAGTGGAGAATTTCCCTAGTGCCCTCCAGTTTTATCTAGTGAAGAAGATTCCTATCGTCTCCTAGTGGAGAAGATTCCTATCGTCTCTTAGTGGAGATGATTCCTAGCGTCTCCTAGTGGAGAAGATTCCTAGCGTCTCCTAGTGGAGAAGATTCCTAGCGTCTCCTAGTGGAGAAGATTCCTAGCGTCTCCTAGTGGAGAAGATTCCTAGCGTCTCCTAGTGGAGAAGATTCCTAGCGTCTCCTAGTGGAGAAGATTCCTAGCGTCACCTAGTGGAGAAGATTCCTAGCGTCTCCTAGTGGAGAAGATTCCTAGCGTCACCTAGTGGAGAAGATTCCTAGCGTCACCTAGTGGAGAAGATTCCTAGCGTCTCCTAGTGGAGAAGATTCCTAGCGTCTCCTAGTGGAGAAGATTCCTATCGTCTCCTAGTGGAGAAGATTCCTAGCGTCTCCTAGTGGAAATGTTTCCTAGTGCCCCCTGGTGTTTCCCAATTGAGAAGAAGATTCCTAATGTCCCCTAGTATTTCCTAGTGGAGAATTGTCCTAGTGTCCTCCAGTGTTATCTAGTGGAGAAGATTCCTAGTGTCCTCCAGTGTTATCTAGTGGAGAATTGTCCTAGTGTCCTCCAGTGTTATCTAGTGGAGAAGATTCCTAGTGTCCTCCAGTGTTATCTAGTGGAGAAGATTCCTAGTGTCCTCCAGTGTTATGTAGTGGAGAATTGTCCTAGTGTCCTCCAGTGTTATGTAGTGGAGAATTGTCCTAGTGTCCTCCAGTGTTATCTAGTGGAGAAGATTCCTAGTGTCCTCCAGTGTTATCTAGTGGAGAAGATTCCTAGTGTCCTCCAGTGTTATCTAGTGGAGAAGATTCCTAGTGTCCTCCAGTGTTATCTAGTGGAGAAGATTCCTAGTGTCCTCCAGTGTTATCTAGTGGAGAAGATTCCTAGTGTCCTCCAGTGTTATGTAGTGGAGAATTGTCCTAGTGCCCTCCAGTGTTATCTAGTGGAGAATATTCCTAGTGTCCCCAGATCTCGCCTCTGGCCTCCAAAGCATCTGATCACGCTGAGATCAGTTTGATCAGATGCTTCTTCAAGTCGGTAATGGCTTGTTTACATGAGACCGAAACCAGAAGTGATAAAATCCTCGTCACTTCCAGTTTTTGAGGTCACACAGTGTGAGGAACAACATCAGTTCCTTTCAATGTGTGCCTGGAACTGGGTGCTGCCAGTCGCATCCTCACCGGGCTCCTCAATCGCACTGGAGAGCCCGGGAAAGGTGGAGGAAGTGGGGTGGGACCCCTTTCCCCCACCTGAAAAAAGTAATCCAGCGGCTTCTTAGCTGCAGTGATGACCGAGATATCAACCTTCCAATCCAGCGGTATGTCAACGTTGCACCAAATTATTTGTGTCAATTGCGATCTCTCTGTATCGCAGGAAAGACAAAGTAATGAAGCGGACTGACTACGAATGACAGAATCTTATTGAATTAGTAGGACAGATCTTAACTTTCATCACTTATCTTTTTATCCAGGCACGTTACTGACCACGCCTCAGCACACTGCCCTAGGAGCACATCAAGTCTCTGTGCCAACATACAGAGCTCAAGGAACCCCAGCGTACAGCTATGTACCTCCCCACTGGTAATCCGCTGGCCTGTCTATGTAAGTACAATAGCCATGCTTATTCTCTATATACAGAGATATGGTGGTATTAGTGAGACCTCTTGTGGTGCCTCAGTGAACAGCAATGCTTGTGGCACGATTGATTTAGCAAGGGCCCATTCCCATTGTGCGTTGCTCTCAAACATGCCATTTCAGCCATTGAGTCACAATGTGTAAAAAGTATATATACTCAAAATCCATTATTTTTTTATTTTAATTTTTTTTTAAGTACATTTGCTATTTTACCCCACTTCCTGGGAAGGAAGGGGGTGAAAGTGCCCAGTAGGCAGGTGGTTAATATCAAAATGAACCCGGGGGGGGGGGTTCATTTTGATGTTGGGCAGATTAACCAGTTGCCGACCGCCGCACGACGATGTACGTCGACAGCATGGCACGGGCAGGCATATTGGCGTACATGTACGTCCCTGCCTTCCCGCGGGTCGGGGGCCCAATCGGGCCCCCGCCCGGTGCCTGCGGCGGTCGGTTTTCGTCCGGGAGCGATCCGGGACGAGGGGGCGGCCATTCATTCATGGCCACCCCCTCGCGATCACTCCCGACGAATAGAAATCCCCCGTGACATCACTTCCTCTCCTGTAATGTAAACACAGGAGAGGAAGTGATGTATTCTCTCCTCCGTGTCGGTATTTTTCGTTCCGACACGGAGGAGAGCGGATCGGTGAGTTGCACCAACACTCTACACACACAGTAGAACATGCCAGGCACACTCACACCCCCCCTTTACCCCCCGATCACCCCCCCAATTACCCCTGCCCCCCAGTCACAGTGACACCAATGTCATTTTTTTTTTTTTTTTTTTTTGCATTGGTGTCATTTGTGTCTGTAATAACTGTTAGGGCAGTTAGGGTTAGCCCCCTTTAGTTCTAATGTACCCCCCTAACCCCCCCAATAAAGGTTTAACCCCGTGATCACCCCCCGTCGCCAGTGTCACTAAGGCTGGGTTCACATTGCAGCGGTTTATGAGAACGAATGTGATTCGCACCGCACTGCAAATCACATCCGATCTCTGTGCGATTCGAGTTCAGCCATTCGCCGCACCCGCCGCAAATTCGCACGGGACCCTTTTTTTGGCCCGCAGCAGAATCGGATCGCATGGGTGTTCACACCATGCGATCCGAGTTTGCAGATCGCACTGCGATATGCGAACTGATCTGGGGGTGTCAGTAACATTTCACTGACACTCCCAGCAGTTCGCATAGGGCAGTGTGAACTGCCGCCGGGAGGCATGTGATGCGGGAACCCGCCGCGGATTCGTGGCGTTCCCGCATCGCTCCAGTGTGAACCCAGCCTAATAAGCGATCATTTTTCTGATCGCCGTATTAGTGTCACAGGTGACGCTAGTTAGGCAGGTAGGTATTTAGGTTCGCCGCAGCTTTTTATAGCGCCAGGGACCCCCATATACTACCGCATAAAGCCCCCTGATTGCCCCCTAGTTAACCCTTTCACCAGTGATCACCATATAACTGTTACAGGTGACGCTGGTTGGTTAGTTATTTTTTTATAGTTTCAGGGCACCCGCCATTTATTACCTAGTCTCACTAGTGTACCCCTAAATTTAGGGGTGTCTACTTTCCAAAATGGGGTCATTTGGGGGGGGTTTGTGCCATCTTGGCATTTTATGGCCTTCAAAACTGTAACGCCCTTAGAAAGCCTGAAGGCGGTGCTTGGTTTTCGGGGCCCCGTACGCGGCTAGGCTCCCAAAAAGTCCCACATATGTGGTATCCCCGTACTCAGGAGAAGCAGCAGAATTTATTTTGGGGTGTCATTTCACATATGCCCATAGCATGTGTGAGCAATATATCATTTAGTGACAACTTTGTGAAAAAAAAAAAAAAAAAAAGTTTGTAATTTTCCCGCAACTTGTGGCAAAATATAAAATATTCCATGGACTCAACATGCCTCTCAGCAAATAGCTTGGGGTGTCTACTTTCTAAAATTGGGTCATTTGTGGGGGTTTTGTGCCATCTTGGCATTTTATGGCCTTCAAAACTGTAATAGGTAGTGAGAAGTGAACTCAAAAATTTACGCCCTTAGAAAGCCTGAAGGCGGTGCTTGGTTTTCGGGGCCCCGTACGCGGCTAGGCTCCCAAAAAGTCCCACATATGTGGTATCCCCGTACTCAGGAGAAGCAGCAGAATTTATTTTGGGGTGTCATTTCACATATGCCCATGGCATGCATGAGCAATATATTATTTAGTGACAACTTTGTGAAAAAAAATAAATAAATAAATAAGTTTGTAATTTTCCCGCAACTTGTGGCAAAATATAAAATATTCCATGAACTCAACATGCCTCTCAGCAAATAGCTTGGGGTGTCTACTTTCTAAAATGGGGTCATTTGGGGGGGTTTTGTACTGCCCTGCCAATTTAGCACCTCAAGAAATGAGATAGGCAGTCGTAAACTAAAAGCTGCGTAAATTCCAGAAAACGTACCTTAGTTTGTAGATGTGACAACTTTTGCGCAAACCAATAAATATACAATTATTGACTTTTTTTTTACCAAAGACATGTGGCTGAATACATTTTGGCCTAAATGTATGACTAAAATTTAGTTTATTGGATTTTTCTAATAACAAAAAGTAGAAAATATCATTTTTTTTCAAAATTTGCGGTCTTTTTACGTTTATATCGCAAAAAATAAAAATCGCAGAGGCAATCAAATACCATCAAAAGAAAGCTCTATTTGTGGGAAGAAAAGGACGCAAATTTTGTTTGGGTACAACATTGCATGACCGCGCAATTACCAGTTAAAGCAGCGCAGTGCCAAAGTGTAAAAAGACCTCTGGTCATTTACCAGCAAAATGGTCCGGTCTGAAAGTGGTTAAAAAACCCACATTTCTGGTTGCTGGGGCTGGAGGACGTGCTGGGAGTTCAGAGTCTGAGAGGAAAGCCTCCACGCCTGTAATAATGCTGAAACACACCCAAGATAAGACTCACCTCCGTCTGTGCCCCCCTTTGCTGAGCGGCCCACACTGGTTGCGGGGTGACACACACCTCTAACACACTGAGGCGGATGCTTCGTGCATTTGAGGGTTGATCTGGCTAGGGCTTGTACATCCCCTGAGGAAGCTAATGCGAAACATGTCGGGATGAATTGTTGCAAGTACCTCAACTTTATATATCCAGGACCCCTTAAACAATATGTAAATTGTTAATACTGCACCATTTGTGCTATTTTAATTGTATTAATAAACTATATTGTTCTTATTAAATACATTTCTTTAAAAAAAAAAAAACCCACATTTCTGCAAAAAACGCATTACATGCTTTCTGCAGCTTCTCCATTGAGGTCTATTGAACCAAAGTTTTGCATTTAAAAAAAAAAGAAAATCCCTGACCCTTTCCAAATACGCAGCGCCTGAAAAAAGCATAGATGTGAACGCGTCCCATAGGAAACCGTGTAAATGAACTGTAGTGCGTTTCTGCAAAAATCACTCAACAAAAAAAAAAAACACATATGTGAACCAGGTCTAAGCCCTTGTACACACGGTCGTACATTCCGATAGGACCGCGTTGTCGGATAATACGACTGTGTGTGGGCTCCATCGGACTGTTTCCGTCGGAGTATCCGACGGACCAAGTTTTCCAGCTGGGCTATAAAATTTTCCGACAACATGATCCGATCGGACCTTGTCCGATCATGTGTAGAGAATTCCGATCGGACGAAGTGCCACGCATGCTCAGATCAAATTCCTAGACCAAAGCTATTGGCTACTAGCCTGAACGTAGTCCCGTCCTAACGAAATAACGTCATCACGTTAAGTACGATCGGATTTTCCGACAACTTTGTCCAACTTTGTGTATGCAACAGTTTTCGGACAAAATTCGACGGATTTGGTTGTCGGACTGTCCGACCGTGTGTACAAGGGCTAAGACGTTTAGTAACATAATGGGGTTAAAAAAAACTAAAATTTGCTTTTTATAGTATATAAAAAAAAGCACTACTGAAAGGGGTTCATTTTTTATTTTTTTACTGTAGAACAGTGAAAGTAATGTTTACTGTAGCAATTTATTTGCTCATTTTGTACTATAAAGGGCTCATTTTAGTTTTTTTAACCCCATTATCTTACTGGCCGATCAATTATGAAAATAGTAATCGATTCATTTCTTTGTCGATTAATCAATTGGTTGTTTCAGCCCTAATTGAAATGTATTGTAATTGTATACTGTAAAGTGATGCGCAAACTGTTGTCGCTGTATAAATCCTGTATAATAATAATAATAATATCTGTGACCAAACGTATTTTTTATATTTTTTTTTATCTTGCAGGTCTGGAGTAAAACATTGTATGCAAACGCTCAAGTCTTACATGGGTGCTGGAACAACTGACGAGCGGCACCAAGTCTGTCTGCAAGATCAAAAACAACGGAACACACACATAAAAAAAAAAAGAAAAAAAAAAAAAAAAGTGCATCGGTCACTTTATTACTCTTAGTGTTTTTGTAAAAGCTGCTTTTCTGTAAGCCGCCACCTTTTCTGTTTTCCATGTGTCACTCGTTAGCCGTTCCCCCAACGCAGAGGCCACCCCCTTCTCCGCCTACGACATTGCTGGCGTCTCTGTGTGTTTTCTGACATTCATTGAAACATTTCCCTTTTTTTCTTTTTTTTTTTTTTTTTTTTCTTTTCTTTTTTTTACGATTCATCATTTTGTTGTTTTTATTTTTTTATTTTTTTTGTATTTCCTCTTTGTTCAGTTTTTCGAAATTTCATTAATGCAGTTTTAAAATTGTGTCTTCCAAAGCTCACTGTCTGGCATTAGAGAATTGTCGAAAATTCTGTTCTCGTCGAAGCTGTGATGGCGCTCGCTTTGTCACAGGAAAACTACGAAACTAATGCAACGTTTTTCGTATTTTTTTTTGTTTTTTGTTTTTTTGCTTAGTTTTATTTTTTGCAATGAAATTCGAGGCTGCTATACTAGTTTTTTTTTCTTGTGGGGAAAAACTAGAAGTATTCTAGATGTTACGTACTAACCACCACTTTTCTGTAAAAGCACAAAAAACAAACGTGTCTCGTGGTTTTTTTTTTTTGTTTTGTTTTTTGTGTTGGAGGGCATCAAACATCTCCCATCCCTGCATCCCCCAACACGGGACTTGCCCCCCTCATTTGACCAGTTCATAAAAGCGGCACAAGACCACTATACCAACGTGCTGTCGCAGATACACCACAATTGTATTCCGGCGTCATGCACCCGAGTGGTGTCTGGGACCCCGCACGCGGTCCAGTCTTTTACTCTAGTTGATGAGATGTTGTATTTGTGAGACAGTGTTATGGATAGAAAGGCTTGAGTGTTATTGTAGATAGCTCAGTCCTAGTTTGCATGTTCGTATAGGAATGAACAATTTACTCCACGATGTACTGTAGCTCGGGGGCCTGCCATGGCAAAGCAGTGAGCCACTGTTACCCTCCTATTAGGAAACTCCGACTCCCACCTTTTCACAGATGCCCCCACCCGATTCAACGACTATCTGCTCAATGCAAAGATGTATGAAGCCTCTGCAGTAGAAATGCAATATACAAGCCTTAGTCAAGGCTCAAACAACTGGCATCTTTGCCGTGGCCGAGGAACTGCAACCTCTGGCTTGTTCCGTAAGGGCACACTGGACATTGTAGTCCCCCTGTCGCCACGGTGTGGCCAACTTGCCCATGCCTGTAGCTGTAAGTGCTTCTAGTTTCTGTAACTAGAGACTATCATATATAAAAAAAAATTTTTTGTTTTTTTTAGTGTGCATTTTGGCACTTGTCCCGTCCCGTTCCCCACCCCTTCCAGTCACGATTACACAATTACCTCAGCTTAGCACTGGAATTTCCGATAAGCCTAGCTTTCTAGAACACTAAACCTCAGAATACACTACAGACCAGTCCTTTTTTATTTTTTATTTTTTTTTAAACTGACATTTTATTGGTGATTTTTCAGTATTGGTCATTCATTTCATAATGGGATTTGAGATGGCCCCCCCCCCACAGGCAACTTGCAAAAGAGAGACACTTACCTTTCCCAATCAGGACAAAGTAACATTGTCTGCATATAGCCCATCAACCCAGTCATGTACACTTACCCAACAACCCGCTGCTTCCTACTGCAGAATCCCATCAGGCCTAAGGTCTGGTGTTGGAGTCTAGACTAGGAGGGTTATCCCATGAGTCCTTCCACGTGATAATGTTTGGGTCTGGTGAGTTACAGCTCAGACCCAGGCACTGTCATATGAAGACGGTCAAAAGCTCCCTCATACCTGGAAGCCCCTCTTCATTAACATGAGCTCTGGTTGTGCAAAGAGGCATCATGGCTCCTTACCTGTCTCGGGAAGTGGGCTATCAGTTTGTTCTGACTAAGCAAAGTGACATATCCTTCCATGAATTTGCATGTCAGAGTGCCCATACTCTTACAGGTCTTATCCCTTTTTATTTCCAGAGAGACCGGGGGCTTAAAACCTAGCAGCACAATTACAGACTTGCAGCTCAGAATTCATTGACTTAGCATGCCTTTCCTATCCTGCAGTGCCACCATCTCTAGTGCAGCTTGGAAGCCATTGATTTGGCATGCCTTTCCCATCCTGCAGTGCCACCATCTCTAGTGCAGCTTGGAAGTCAATGACTTGGCATGCCTTACCCATCCTGTAGTACCACCATCTTTATTGCTGCTTGGAAATCAATGACTTGGCATGCCTTTCCCATCCTGCAGTGCCACTATCTCTAGTGCAGCTTGGAAGCCATTGATTTGGCATGCCTTTCCCATCCTGTAGTACCACCATCTTTATTGCTGCTTGGAAATCAATGACTTGGGATGCCTTTCCCATCCTGCAGTGCCACCATCTTTATTGCGGCTTGGAAATCAATGATTTGGCATGCCTTTCCCATCCTGTAGTACCCTCATCTTTATTGCTGCTTGGAAATCAATGACTTGGCATGCCTTTCCCATCCTGTAGTACCACCATCTCTAGTGAAGCTTGAAAGACAATGACTTAGCATGCATTTGCCATCCTGCAGTGCCACCATCACTATTGCAGCTTGGAAATCAATGACTTAGCATGCCTTTCCCATCCTGTAGTACCACCATCTTTATTGCTGCTTGGAAATCAATGACTTGGCATGCCTTTCCCATCCTGTAGTACCACCATCTCTAGTGCAGCTTGAAAGTCAATGACTTTGCATGCCTATCCCATCCTGCAGTGCCACCATCACTATTGCAGCTTGGAGGTCAAGGACTTGGCATACCTTTACCATCCTGCAGTGCTACCATCTCTATTGCAGCTTGGAAGTCAATCACTTGGAATGCCTTTTTCCATCCTGTAGTGCCACCATCTCCATTGCAGTTGGACATGACCATCAGACTGAGGGCACTGGGGTTAGGGGCCTCCAGGGAGCTCTGAAAAAAAAAAAAAAAAACTATGATCCAAAGTTAAGTTTCAGGTAGAAATCTTTTTTCTGCCGTGGAAATGTTAGGACTCGTTCACAACACGTGGTCTGTATATGTGTGTGTTGCTGTGCATTACCATTCATTGTCATTGCACCCAGAGCGCATCTACAGTACGCTGCAATGCACCTGCACTGAAGTGCACCCATAATGCATCATAACGCACAGATGCTAATGCTAAGTGTATTGCAGTGTGGTGCATTTTTTGAAAAAAGGAATGGACCTATTTTTTTCATGCGTTGATAGCCTATTCAAAATGGGCTTACATGACTCGCCTCAAACCCATGCATTGCAGCGCACCATATTGTGGTGTGAATGGCTCTTATACTGCAGTGCAAATCGACATCAGTTTAATCCACATGGTCCAGCAGTTTATTATGCCCTTGAAGCGACAACACAAACCTACATACAATCACCTACTTATGTATTGGTTTTACTGACTTTTAACACAAAACGTATCCGGTCTTTTCAGGAAAATCTCTCTTTTTTTCCAGCATTTTGTATATCAAACAGCATTGTACATCAGATGTGTTTGTTGCAAATACCGTATAGTGTTGTCATGTAGTATTGCACTGTGTGCGGTCTTTGTGGCTGCAGTTGTTCCTTGTCTGGCTTTTAAGTTGGCTCTCCCAAGAAGTGGCACGGTCTGGCTGATTTGAAGGAACCGATGAAAAGTAGTAGCAATAACTTGCCTCCTGCAAGAGGGGAGGGGCTCTTTACTTGACCAATAGACTTGCTCCTCCCTGGATGCACAATATTGACATGTGTTTGTAAAGGTACTTTGCACTTGTTACTCTTTCTTTTGCTAACGGTACTTGAGGTTATTTGGAGAGATTAGGTTTAAGCAATACATTTTGTTGTGTGTGCATGTGCAAAAAAATAAATAAAATAATGGATTTTTTTTTTAATGTTTCTCTTTAAAAGACTAGGAGGGTGTCAGTGAAGTGTCGTGTGCCTGTTATGTTTGCCCCTTTCTATCTGTGTTAACAGAAATTAATGAGTTTTTTGTTTCATTTGAGTCAGTAGTTCAACATTTAGCTGCCAGCAACTTTTAACATGACTCACATTTTTAAAGGCTTGCTGATCCATATTCTTGGTTTTTGTACACAAATGCTCCCTCTAGTGGTCCCCTTTTTATCAGGGAATGTAAGAAGTGTCCATAGGTAAAGAGAATAGGACTTTGCCCATTTACAGCACAGTGATGGAGTTTGCAGATAGCTCACCCTACAGGTAGTTGTACTTACCCAGCCATTCTCCAAGGCCACAATGCTTCTTGGCATTGGGGAGCACATGGCCACCCTGTGTGACACTGGCCCGCTGATGGACCCAAACACTGTTAAATTGGGAGAAGGGAAGGCATGACCTCATCTCCCTTTCTAAATTCTAACACTAAAGCTTAGGTGGGGATGCTTCAGCTGCAAAGGAGTGTGGCTGGGTAGGCACGTTACTTTCAACTGATTATATCCACATTTATAGCTAATACGTCCCTACATAGTTTTCATTTAAAGGGTAATTTTACTCCACCTTTATCAACCTTGTTAAAAAATACTTCTCTCAGTGTACATTTAGCAGTTTCATGTTAATCTACGTTTGCTAAGAAATCAGCAGCAACATACAACAGTGGAGCTTAAGGCATATAGTAAACATTGTCCTTTGTCCAAGTCTTTTAGGGCCAAAAAAAACCACCATACCATCTATTCAAGGTCCATGTCTATAACAGTCCCAATGCATCTGCTCCCTCTCGACTTGTACTTGTTAAGGAAAGAACTCTGCTTCCATTATGCCTTGCTGAACTGAAAATAGTTTATGATGCAGTTTAATAAAAAATAATAGTTGTTCATTTCCAAGCTAGCATGGAGCAGTGCATACTGGAGGGGTAATCACTCAAGCACTTATGTAAAATAACTTTGTACTCCCACAAGCAAAGTGGACCTGTCAAAATAAAATGGAAGGCTACACATTGCTTCAAGACTTCTCTGTTATGAGCAGTTACATCTGGGCAGAATGTCGGGAGACATTTGGCGGTTCAAAAAAAAAAACGGCCGACATTCTGCCCATGTGTATGTCAGTCTGCCTGAGGAGAAGCCGGCTGTTTGGCTGGCCTCTGTTGGATGTGCATGCTGGAAAACCAGCATCCCCTCGACTCCTGATCAGCGCCGTCAGGCAATAGCAGAGAGCGCTGATTGTAGTGTTCTGGGGGGGGGGTCCGCCCTGTCAGAAAACAGCTCAGAGGGAGAGATCCCTGAACTAACCTCGCATGGTTAGTACAGCGACTCCGACTTTTTTTGTGTAAAAAAAAAAAAAAAAAAAACTGTAGTGTGTACCCAGCTTTAGGGGGACCTCCGATCACATCTTCTGTTGCTTAAACAGCAGGGAGAACACATTTAGTTTAAAGCTGATTGGCTGGCTTTGTGCTGTGAGTAAATCCCGTTGGATAGTGTATTATTGAACTAAGTGGGGTGTTTGCTTGTGCCCATTACAGCTCCCTGCCAGAAGACCTGCAATTCCTAATTTTTTTAATTGGTTTTTGAAGATAAGTAAACATAGCAAATGCCAACACATTTTCACTTCACAGTGCCCTCTGGCATTGGCGAGCAAAAATACCAGCATCACTTTTTATTTTCCTGGCATGGTTCAGTCCATGTTAATAGAGCATGTAACTCTCTAGATACTTTGTATTGTACTCCACACAACAGCCAAGCACTGATGCATGCTCGAGGACACCACTGCTTGTACAGTTTAACTAACTCTATATGCATTGGGGGCATGCTAGCTGTGCTAAACACAGGGAGGTGGAGATGGGGCTTGGGTAGCTCCTTTTTTTGGGGGGAACCCACCAACAAAACGTAGTCAACAGTGATATTTAAACATTAAAGGTCAGGTTAGCTCCAGAAAACCACCCATGTGTATGTTTTGATACAGCTATGCACATTTCTGTACTGCTGCAGATTGTTCTTCAATATCAAATATGTTTGTACAATGACCTCTTCCACCCACTCAAATCGGATATAAATCAATCCCACACAGACTCCCCGTGTCATTGATCATACACTTACTGTCTCTGTGAGCTTCTTTATGTTGATGTCCACGAGCCTCTCTGCAGAACTGTAAAGCCAGAAAATGTACTATCCAACCTTTCTTCATTAAATTTGACATCCTCTACAGTACGATATGGTGCACTGAATAGCACACTCTTTTTTGATGGCTTCGGGGTTTTACAGATCATTTAAAGTTTACTGGAGTGAGTATTTCCTGGAAAACTTTTCCTATTATGTCAAAAATATTTTTGGAATTGTGATTTCTAGATTAATAGTGACAATTTAACTTCCCTTCTTACATAAATGACAAATGCACTAGCAAGAGATCATTGGGCCAGGGTGAGTATAGCATAGAAGAAAGCACTTGCTTCCATGACCTAGTGCAGTGATGGTGAACCTCGGCACCCCAGATGTTTTGGAACTACATTTCCCATGATGCTCAACTACACTGCAGAGTGCATGAGCATCATGGGAAATGTAGTTCCAAAACATCTGGGGTGCCAAGGTTCGCCATCACTGACCTAGTGACTTAAAAGGGAACCTTTCACCATAATAGACTAAAAGCCAATATAATGTGGTGCTTATTGATGGCACCCATGCCTAGATTACATAACAAAGTTGATCCAGTGACCCCCCCAGAACATGAGCTGACCCTTTATATTCAAATCTGCAGCAAAGTTAGTGGGCATTCCCCACTTCTTGCAATGCAGTTACTACGCTTTGTTTTTTGGTGGCTCTTGTATTGTACTGTGGAAAGCAGGAAGAATCCCAGAGCTGGTATTGGACATGGTCCTTTCAATATCCCCCAATATTACTAATCCTGGCAACCTCCACCCCCATCTGTCTCCTTGAGGTGTTGAGATCATACAAGTCTTAGATAAATTCCCAACACCCATACAAACGATGTAGTCTATTCTCTACCTCTATATGGCAGGGTTGTGTACTGTGACTGTTTTTTTGGAATGTGTATGGCTGTGTCAATGTTTGATACTTAGTTGAGAGAGAGGTTTTTACTATGCTCATTGCAGCCCCCGTATTGATGTTTGAAACTTGGCTGAGAGAGGGGTGTGTACTGGTGCCTATTGCAGCCCCCCCTGTGTTGATTTGTGAAACTTAGCTGAGAGAGAGGGGTGTGTACTGGTGCCTATTGCAGCCCCCCTGTGTTGATTTGTGAAACTTAGCTGAGAGAGAGGGGTGTGTACTGGTGCCCATTGCAATCCCTTGTGTTGATTTTTAAAACTTTGCTGAAAAAGCGAGAGGGGCGTTTTACTGGTGCCCATTGCAGCCCCCTACTAGGAGACGCTTTCATTTTCATATGGTTTCCCCTGATGAACAAAACAAGTCAGTATGTTTCATTTACAAAACAATTCAGGGAAAAATTGTCTTGCAAGCAATCTCCTTTTCAGTCTCCCATATTGCATTGGGAGATTGAAATTCACATTTCATTAGTTGCATCTGGCAACACAGTCTGATGAAATACTTCCCTCCAAGCATTATTTTTATTTTCACACTTCACTCACTCCGCTTCATTGATCCCAGCCTAGTGGACCTCCTGACCTACAAACTGATCTTGAAGCTGCTATTCCGTGTAAATTATATACCAACCCTCCACATAGTCACTCGTTTTCTTTTGTCCTTTTTAATACCTGGGATTTTTTTTTTTTTCTGTAAGATGGATCACTGCTCAGTATTTTTTTTTTAATAAGGTGGAGATGAAAACAGAGAAGGATTTTCTTACAATCAATACATTATGTACAATCCACATTCAAATCCTTGTAAAGGGGAAAGTATGAACATATAGTAGTTATATCCGTTCAGTGCTACAATTATACCATTAGTAAGCAAGCCCTTATATGCGTATATATAAATATAAATGGAATATATCTTTGCTTTAAATATACTGTAATGCAAGACTTGAAAAAAAAAAAATGCATATTGATAGTTTTCTTGGCCCCTATAGTCAGCTCCACGCAAGCTGATCTGTGTGTACGAGTATTTGCTCTTGTAAATTTAGGAACGACGGCTAGTGTTTTTGTTTTATTTTTTAAATTTTTCTGCAGTTTATGTAATTTATGACACTTTTTTTTTATTTTACCATAAGTGTTATTTGCGTTTTTGTTTGAGCAGTTGATGTTTATTAAACTTAACTAGAAGAAATGTAATGATGCAGAACATTTCAGAAACACAAGTCTTGGGGCTTTCACAGTTGTCTTGGTTGGAGCATGTAGCTTTTTTTTTTTTTTTTTTTTTTACTTTTGAAGGTGAACTTTAGGGAGAAAAATGTTTTGCGCTTGCAGTGGGGTCCATCTTCCACCTGCTCGTTTGGCTTAGGGCAGGGATGTGCAATTAGCGGACCTCCAGCTGTTGCAAAACTACAAGTCCCATCATGCTCTGCCTCTGGATGTCATTCTTGTGGCTGTCAGAGTCTTGCTATGACTCATGGGACATGTAGTTCTGCAACAGCTGGAGGTCCACTAATTGCATATCACTGGCTTAGGGGATGATGAATAAGGTGCTACACTTACCTTTTTCCTCCATTCTTTCTTCATGTGACTGAGCCTCAGAGGCCTCTTCCCATATCACCCCATGCAGTGGAGGACCAGCAGTCCTGTACTTTGTGAGGGCTCCAAAAGCCCACCTATGCTTCACAGCATTAGACACCAGAGGGGGGGCAAGAAATAAGGCAAGTATAACATGTCATTCATCGTCCCCTAGGCAAAACAAGCAGTTAACCCTTGCAGACGGTAAGCGGATCTGCTGCAAGGGTAAATGTTTTTTCAGCCAGGGTTCAGCTTTAGGGTTAAAAAAAGAAAAAAAAATTATTCGTGCTGTTGGAAGTGATTATTCGGCCTGACTGGCAGTGGCAATTCAGTCTGATGCATAATAAAAACACACGGGACTGATGTATGAGAAGAGCGCTTGATGGAAAATTTCTTGTTGCCTATAGGTGCCAGAGTGCCGTTTTCAAAAGGCACAGGTGGTGGAGGTGGCAAGAGTGAGTTGCTATGGCCCCCTTTCATTACAGGAAGCCCTGTGGATCTGGTTTATGAAATATATGCCCATACCAGCTGCTCAAACCCTTGTCTGAATTGCCGAAGTGGCAGTTTATTTTTGTTAAGGACAACAAAAACAATTTTCTCCTTGAGTTCCCAGTTCATACATTAGCCCTGGTGGTCATGAGTACGTAGACACCTCTAATTAGTGGAATACTTATGCGTACACGCAGTCATGCAAATTTCTGGAAACAAATGGTGGCAGCTGAAGAGGGTGAATATTGGTGGTGTGACAACTAGGAGGAACCTGAAAGCAGCCATCTTGGGCCAAATGTATGAAGGATCCAAGGTATGTTTTCTTTCTCACTAAGCAGTGAGAATCTCTTTACTGCTGGAGTGAATTTGAGAATAAAATTGAAAAATTGATTGGGTAGGGAGAAGCGGAGTTTCTTGTATAGAACCCAAGATGGCTGCCTCTATGAAGTATATAGCCCGGTGTGTGGTAATAAAGGTGATAGAAGGTTCTTTAAAAGAGATTGTTTAAAATGTTGGTTTAATTATTGGAAGTTAGTGGGATTTTACTGCCATCATTCTTGGGACAATGTTTATAACATTTACATTTTATTAAAATTGAACATCTAATTTGGTTTGATTAGGATCGCTTTTAATCTTTTGGGTTTACTGTCTGTCCATCAAATCCTGGTCCAGCTGCTGTGAATGCTCTAAATGCTCTGCTGTGAGTTGAACCCTCTGGTTCTACTCTGGTTTCTCTATGGAAAAGCCAACAGGGGCAGTGGCCCCCAACTTTATGGTTGAGGTTTCATCACAGACACTTTGTGAATTCTCTACAGTACTAAATGTAGAGTCAATTTAAGAAAACAGAACTAGATTGTTCTACTCATACCAGAGCCCTAGCTGGCAGTGAGAGGGGATATCTTCCTAGAAGGCTCCTAACTCCACTCACGCTCCCCTGCAGTTGGATTAAGAAGTCAAGCAATTGAGTCTGTTACCGGTAAATTCCACGTAATCTAATTTAAATGGAGATTCCCACGAAGACCTATCATCATGGCTACAGATGAACTAAGTTGGTGGTCAGATCACCAGGCTTTCAGGAGACATAACGAGTTAGTGGGTGAAATCGCAATGCAAAACTGAAATGCCATGTTTCGTGGACTTGCCCTTCAATAGAAATGTCGTGCAATATAGATGCAAGACAAGTACTGTGGCGAGTACCGTGGTGATATCACTGACTTCCAGTGATCGGATAGGCTGGAGTACCTCAGCAGTTTCACTGGCTTTCAGTGATCAGATAGGCTGCAGTACCGCAGTGATATCACTGGTTTCCAGTGATCAGGAAGGCTGGAGTACCACAATTGCATCACTGAAGATTGGCTGGAGCACCACAGCGATGTCACTGGCTTTCAGTGAATAGATTGCTTGGATGCTACAGCGACATCACTGGCTTACCTGTGAACTCAGACTGGAGAACCACAAAGATGTCACTGAAGTCTACTGAAGGGCCAGACTGGAGTATCACAGTGACGTTACTGGTTTCTAGTGAGCAAATTGGCTGAAGTACCACAATAATGTCACTGGCTTCCAGTGAATGGAAAGGCTGTAGTACCACAACAACATCACTGGCTTTCAGTGAATGGATTGGTTGGAGTGCCATAGCAACATCACTGGCTTCCAGAAACATAGGCTGGAGTACCACAGCAATGTTATTGGCTTCTATTGAATGGATTGGCTGGAGTACTACAGCAATGTCACTGACTTCCAGTGAATGGCTAGGCTGGAGTACCACAGTGATGTCACTGGCTTCTAGTGAAGGAATAGGCTGGAGTACCACAGTGATGTCACTGGCTTCTAGTGAAGGAATAGGCAGGTGTTTCCTGTATTTCCTCACATGGCCCCAGTAAGCAAATTAGTTGTTTGATGGATTTGAGCTTGAGATTTCAACCCCCATTTAATGTATTATCTGGGAATTAGTTTTTACTCATGGATTATTATTCAGTAAACTAATTGGATTTGGTATCTTCTGCTTTCCTGGGTATTAACAAATGAAAAGCAAAGCCAAGTCTTCCAAGGTCTCCGCTCCTAACCGTAGGTAATTGTGAAAGCCCCAGGGCTCCGCCTTGTGAATATGAAGTGTTAAAGTTTGTTGCTCTTTTTTTTATTTTAATGATCATTTCTGATCTCCCTGAAACATTTAAGCCAAGAGTTTGTAACTGTACGATATTTACTGTAAGATGTAGAACATTCAATAACTATTAAAATGTTTCCAAAAAAAAAAAAAAGCTATCTCGGTTTGACTTATTTCCAGTGTCAGCCAATGGGCTGTATAATGTCATGTAATGCTTAGCACAAAACTCTATACTCATGGTGCCAACAGTTCCAACCACCATTTAAAGGACAACCTCTGTTTAACCACTTTCAGACCGGACCATTTTGCTGGTCAAAGACCAGACCACTTTTCGGCACTGCGTCGCTTTAACTGACAATTGTGCGACGTGTTTTTGCGATTCGGCACTGCGTCGCTTTAACTGACAATTGTGCGGTCGTGTGACGTGGCTCCCAAACAAAATTGACGTCCTTTTTTTCCCACAAATAGAGCTTTCTTTTGGTGGTATTTGATCACCTGTGCGGTTTTTATTTTTTGCGCTATAAACAAAAATAGAGCGACAATTTTGAAAAAAACGCTTTATTTTTTACTTTTTGTTATAATAAATATCCCCCAAAAATATATAAAAAAAAACATTTTTTTCCCTCAGTTTAGGCCGATACGTATTCGTCTACATATTTTTGATTAAAAAAAAAATCGCAATAAGGTATTATTGATTGGTTTGCGCAAAAGTTATAGCGTTTAAAAAATAGGGATAGTTTTATAGCATTTTTATTAATACATTTTTTTTTTTTTTTTTTACTAGTAATGGCGGCGATCAGCGATTTTTATTGTGACTGCGACATTGTGGGGGACCCATCGGACATTTTTGACACATTTTTGGGACCATTGTCATTTATACAGTAATCACTGCTATATAAATGCAGTGATTCCTGTGTAAATGACACTGGCAGTGAAGGGGTTAACCAGTGGGTGGCAGTGTAGGGGTTAAGTGTTCCTAGGGATGTGTTACTAACTGTGGGGGGGTTGGGCTTTCATTTAGTGAACACTGATCTCTGCTCCAATCACATGGAGCAGAGATCAGCGTCACTAGTTGCTAGGCAGAATGGAGAAATGTTGTTTACAACGGCATTTCTTCATTCGGCCGCTCCGTGAGACGATCGCGGGGATGCCCGCGGCGATCGAGTCCGCGGGTCCCGCGACCGGACTCATGGGGGTCCCGACCAGCGCGGGAGCAGGGCGGCAAATTTAAAGGGACGTACATGTATGCCCATTTGCCTGCCCGTGCCATTCTGTCGACGTACATCGTCGTGCGCTGGTCGGCAAGTGGGCATATAACGCTTCCTCCCAGTCTGAATATACATATCAGATATTCCAACCATTGACAACCACAAGGCAATACTCATTAGGTTGCTCAACATGAACTGTTTGTTAGAACAAGAATACAGTCTTATATACAGTTGAAGAGGAGGTTGTGCCCCCCTGCTTATATTTCTCTAACAATACACCTGTAACCTGAAACATAAATTAACATGAGCTAATTAACTAATCCCTTAAAGCTGCCGAGGTGACTCCATGCCCACCTGGCCATTGTTGTGATTAATTAGGATTTCACTAATGTCAAACTTGTCACCAAGCTTCACACAGTATATTATACATTATCATAAGTATAAACACAGGACACCTTTTCACAATAGCAGGAGCTCCAGTAGGAATTGGCCCATCTCTTACATTGTACAGAGGCCAATGTGATCAGCTCTTTCAACTAACATGTTGAGTTCAGAATCAAACAAACCAGGAATAGTCTTTATATATATATCCTGGGAGATATTGTGGATAAATATTACTGTCCCATTTTAAAGAGGAGGGCCGGTTAAAAAAAAAATTCAAAGTCAGCAGCTGCAAACACTGCAGCTGCTGACTTAATAAGCCGACTTACCTGTCCAGGGCGCCCGCGATGCCGGCCGCCCGAGGCCGACCCGTCCCTCGGGTCCCGGCGCCGCCATTCTTTCTAAGGGAAACAGGCAGAGGAGCCTTGCGGCTTCACTGCCCATTTCCTACTGCGCATGCGTGAGTCGCGCAGCGCTTTGTGAATGGGACGCGCTGTGTTCTGGGACACACAGTTCCCAGAACACAGCGCGACCCATTACCCAGAAGACAACGCGACGAGGAGAGAAGAAAGAAGATCTCCGCGGAGGAGGAAGAGGCAGATTAGGATGATGATGATGATGATGATTTTTTTCTAATTTTTTAATGTATTTTTTTTTCAGGGTGGCCCTCCACTTTAAGTAATCCAAGCCATATTTTCCTAGTCACCCTGTGCCCCTAATAGACACAGGGTAACTTAGACATAGGACATGTGGAGCTGAAACAAGGGTTTCCCACCCTTTCCAAGGGATTCTGGGTTCCACAGCCCTCCCGTCACAGATTTGATTTAGATTGTCCCATATTTTGACTGCCATCATTGAATGTGAACAAAGAATTTGCTGAAATCGGTGTCGTTGATGTTGAGTATCTTCAGTTCTCTGAGCCCCCAGCACCACATGGAACCAGTTTTCAGCCACCATCTATGTTTTTGTTTAGAACAGGAGGTTACGCTATGCTGAGTAGAAGAGGCCTCACAGGACCCGTACAGGACTAAAGAAGGCCTTAAACTACATCTAAATGCTTTTATTAGTCTAAAAAAGTCCCAAATTCGGTTACTATGTGTCACGGTTGGGGGGTCAGGCTCAGAGACCAGTAGCTATAGCAGTAGAGACATTCCCACAGACCAGCAGGATAGATATACAAGCAGGTCACTCTAGCGGATGGGGGTGCTCATCTGAGGTGCGGGGCCTGATGACAAACGGGTGTTCACCAGAGCCCCTAATGGTGAAGATGGGTTTTTCTGCGTGTTAGTACCAGGTTGTGGTCCTCAGGATTGCCCCACCTGGAGATGAGGATGAGCAAGCCAGGGTCCAGTAGCAGATATACCAGGTAGGGATCGAACAGAAGCATGGTGGGGGAACAAGGCAAAAGTCAGTAACCAGTTGTAGTGGAGATATAGACAGCAGTAGGAGTGACAGACCGAGATATTGGCTGGTGAGAGCACAATAATCTGGCAAGCGGAGTGCAGAGACATGGCTTAAATCAGGAAGTTAATGGGAGGAGCAAAGAGTTCAAGGATCGGTAGAACACAAGGCAGGATTGTTCAATGGATCTGACAGGGTGCTGTCCAGCATCTCAGGTAGCTCAGTGAGAAGAGTTACTGCCACACACACAGCAGAGGTCCACGGTTAAGGTTCAGGCCCTGACACTGTTATACACAAGCTTCATAAAATACAAAAGAACTTCCTTTACTGTACATGTGTTTTTTTTTTTTTAATGGCAGACTATGGTTGCACTTTAGTTGAAACCTATACCCAGCAAGCTAAAGAAAGGCAGTCATCACCCTTCCAAAAAATGCTAATTGTCTGGTTGAGTCATTGACTCAAAGTATCAAAGGCAGACAACCAGAGGGCAGACATTTTGTTAAAATAGTTCCTATATTTCAGTGCAGGCTCGCAACTATAGTGTTTAGCTCATCTGCTGATTACTGTTATTAAAGCTCTCTTTACAAATGAGTGCTGCCTCTACTGACTGCTAGGGCCGATGGGCCAACCTCAAACACCAAAGGGCTGCATGTGGCCCTTCAGGCTGCAGGTTGGGCACCAGGGCCTTAGAGAAGCACAGGGGTACTGATATGGAATCTTGTAGTCATTGGGCAAATGTGCAAGTGGATGTTTGTTGTTGTGGAGGGACTAAAGCGAACGTAAGAACAGAACATAAAATTGGAAACGTCATTATAGTTTGCCCACATTCTCCACCACACACAAATTTGGTGGCATCTGTGTAGAGGTGGTACAACATGGTGCAGAGGCAATAACTCACACAGGCAGGTGCAATAGAAGACTTGTATTGAAGTAATGCAGTACTAGTTTACAACAAACCCGGTGGAAAGAATACCCAGCCGGGCACATTCACAGTTCAACGTGAAAAAAAGCAGATTTCAACTGGATTGGCAGCATCTGTTGAGAAGGGACAAAATGTGGTCTGGTCATCTCGTGACTAATCAGGGAGGTGTCCAGAAGAGATGTGACCCTATGCTTTCCCTCCACGCTAGAAACATTTCCCTAACTCTAGTACTATGCCTAACAGACGGGGTACCTTTCCCTACTCTGCCCACTAAGGAAATGCACGTCAAGCCTGGGAACCAGGGCTTTAAATAGGCTTTACCTGACCCAAGATGGCTGCTTGCGTCACATGGTTCAATTGGATCTCTTTTCCGTTGACCCAGGAAACCATAGAGCGTGGTCGTCAAGCCATGAATCATGATCAATTGGTTGACTGCGGAGAGCCAGCATGACCATGGCTCTGCCCTCCCCCCAGCCTCTGCTCCTCTTGTTCACTGCAGAGCGGGAGGCAGCATGGTGCTGGATGGAGGGCGGGGGCAGGAGCAGCCTCAGTGATTGGTTGCTTGGTGGTCCTAGTTTAATATAAAAAGTTAACGCCGGCAGCTCCTGCTCCCACCTTTCACTATGCCGTTTCCTGATATCTGCTTTGCTGTACACTAGAGCTGCCACGACGCGTCGACTACATCGACTAAGAAAATACGTTGACGTGCGTGCAGGGCGTCGATGCGTCACAGTGGGGGCAGTGCTTAGCATCTACCGCTCCCCTCCGTGCCGCCGTCCCCCTCTCTTCTCCCTTCCGTGCCGCCGTCCCTAGGGGTGCAACGGATCGTCACCGATCCATGCGCACATGCCGCGATCTGTGGAGCGCTCCGCGGTCTCGGCCTTAGGAGAGGCCGCGGCTTCGGCCTAGCTCCGAAGCGGCGGCCATCTTTCTACACCCAGGCGTTTACAATGTGATCGCTCCGATGGAGCGATCACTTGTAAACAAACCGTTTCTCTCTCCCCTCTCTGTACTGATCTGTGCAGTGGAGGGGAGAGGTCGGAGGGATGCAGCCATCCCTCCATACCCTGCCAATACTCTGCCCGCCAATACAATACTCTGCCCGCCAATGCAATACTCTGCCCGCCAATGCAATACTCTGCCCGCCAGTACTCTGCCCGCCAATACTCTGCAATACTATACTCTGCAATACTATACTCTGCCAGCCAATGCAATACTCTGCAATACTATACTCTGCCAGCCAATGCAATACTCTGCAATACTATACTCTGCCAGCCAATGCAATACTCTGCAATACTATACTCTTCCAGCCAATGCAATACTCTGCAATACTATACTCTGCCAGCCAATGCAATACTATACTCTGCCAGCCAATGCAATACTCTGCAATACAATACTCTGCCAGCCAATGCAATACTCTGCAATACAATACTCTGCCAGCCAATGCAATACTCTGCAATACTATACTCTGCCAGCCAATGCAATACTCTGCAATACAATACTCTGCCAGCCAATGCAATACTCTGCAATACTATACTCTGCCAGCCAATGCAATACTCTGCAATACTATACTCTGCCAGCCAATGCAATACTCTGCAATACTATACTCTGCCAGCCAATGCAATACTCTGCAATACTATACTCTTCCAGCCAATGCAATACTCTGCAATACTATACTCTGCCAGCCAATGCAATACTATACTCTGCCAGCCAATGCAATACTCTGCAATACAATACTCTGCCAGCCAATGCAATACTCTGCAATACAATACTCTGCCAGCCAATGCAATACTCTGCAATACAATACTCTGCCAGCCAATACAATACTCTGCAAGCCAATGCAGTACAATACACTGCCCGCCAATACAATACTCTCAAGGTTATCCAAAGGATTAATTAGCTAATCAAAAAAAAAACCACTAGATTCATAAAAAAATAAAAATAAAAAAAATAATCGGATAGTCGTTGACTAATCGAAGAAATAATCGACAGATTAGTCGACAGACAAATTAATCGTTAGTTGCAGCTCTACTGTACACACGCTTGCTGGTAGGAAGTGCTACCTACACAGTGCTGTGTGTATGTGAAGGGGGGGTAATGTGAAAGGGACAGAGGAGACACTGTTGGGGTGGGGGGGGGGGGCAGAGGTCACTACAGTGCAAGAGGGGAGATTCTCAACAGAAATGGACAAAGGACACTGCTTTGGGCGATGGGGAGGTGAAGGCCAGTGCTTTCAGTGATCAGAGGGGCTAAGGACACTTTGTGGGGGTGGAGGGCACTTCAGTGGGGGGGGGGGGGGGGGGTGATGTGAAGGGGGCAACACTACTGTGAAAGAAGGGGGGAAGAGGAACGTGATATAAAGTGGACAGAGGACTCTGCGTTGGGGGGTACCGAACACTACATCTGTGTCTTTTTATTGGGGGCTTGATCATTTTGGAGTTTCTTTTTAAGGGCGCTGCCTGATACCAGCCCCATGCCCACCCCAGATCTTTGCCTTCATGTTATCCGGGTAGATCTCAACCACTTAAAGGTTGCCTATCCCTGCCATAGAGAAACCATGTTCCTCTTGACCTCAACTCCAGCTGTAGTACAGCTGTGGAATATCGCCACCTGCAGGGGAGAAAGTAGACTGCAGCTGCCTATATCTGAGTTTACTGATTCTTGGGGGAAGGTTGAGCCCTCCAAGTTATGTCATGATAATGTAGGCTGGGCTGCAGGTGTAGAACGGAGCTCTTAAATGGCCAGTCTCGCAGGGAATACAAGGCTAACGGTATTGACAGTTCCTCAGGAATATCAGCCTATGAAAGCTGCATGGACATTAGCCCTGTACCATTTATTTGGTGCCCAGAGTCCAGCGTTAAGTAAAACCTACCCAAAATTTGCTTATTAAATCAGAAGGACATGTCAGTTTATTAAAAAAAAAAAAACACGTTAAAGTGAGATTTATACTTTATTTAAAAAGATACAGCACTTATTACTATAAGAAGAGAGAAATCAGATCGATTAATTATTTGGATCGAGGGAAAGATGAATGCAGCAATGTAAAGAGACATCCTTGATGAAAACCTTCTCCAGAGCGCTCTGGACCTCAGACTGGGGTGAAGGTTTCATCTTCCGACAGGACAATGACCCTCAGCACACAGCCAACATAACAAAGTAGTGGTTACGAAAAACTCTGTGAATGTCCTTGAGTGGCCCAGCCAGAGTCGAGACTTGAACCCGATTGAACATCTCTGGAGAGATCTGGAAAATGGCTGTGCACCGACACTTCTCCTACAACCTGGTGGAGCTTAAGAGGTCCTTCAAACAAGAATGGGAAAAAAACTGCCCACAAATAGGTGTGCCAAGCTTGTAGCATCATACTCAACAAGACTTGAGGCTGCAATTGGTGCCAAAGGGGCTTCACCAAAGTATTGAACAAAGGCTGTGAATACTTTACAGTACATCCAGAAAATATTCACAGCGCTTCACTTTTTCCACATCTTCTTATGTTACAGCCTTATTCCGAAACGGATTAAATTCATTATTGTCCTTTAAAATTCTACCCCATATTGACAATATGAAAGAAGTTTGAAATCTTTGCAAGTTTATTAAAAATAAAAAAACAAAATAAATCCCATGTAATAAGAATTCACAGCCTTTGCTCAATACTTTGGTGAAGCCCCTTTGGCGCCAATTACAGCCCCAAGTCTTGTTGAGTATGATGCTACAAGCTCGGCACTCCTATTTTTGGGCAGTTTCTCCCATTCTTCTTTGCAGGACCTCTCAAGCTCCATCAGGATGGATGGGAGAGCTTTGGTGCACAGCAATTTTCAGATCTCTCCAGAGATGTTCAAATCTGGGCTCTGGCTGGGTCACTCAAGGACATTCACAGAGTTGTCCCATTCCCATTGTTATCTTGGCTGTGTGCTTAGGGTCGTTGTCCTGTTGCAAGATGACCCTTCGCCCCAGTCTGAGGTCCAGAGCGCTCTGGAGCAGGTTTTCATCAAGGATGTAAATCTCTGTACATTGCTGCATTCATCTTTCTCTCAATCCTGACTAGTCTCCCAGTTCCTGCTTCTGAAAAACATCCCTGCAGTATGATGCTGCCACCACCATGCTTCACTGTAGGGATGGCATTGGCCAGATGATGAGCGGTGACTGGTTTCCTCCAGACATGACGCTTGCCATTGATACCAAATAGTTCAATCTTTGTTTCATCAGACCAGAGAATTTTGTTTCTCATGCTCTGAGAGTCCTTCAGGTGCCTTTTGGCAAACTCCAGGTGGGCTCTCATTTGCCTTTACTGAGGAGTGGCTTTCATCTGGTCACTTTACCATACAGTCCTGGTTTGCGGAGTGCTACTGAGATGGTTGTTCTTCTGGAAGGTTCTCCTTTTTCCACAGAGAAATGTTAGAGCTCTGTCAGAGTGACCATCGGGGTTCTTGGTCACCTCCCTGACTAAGGCCCTTCTCCCTCAATTGCTCACTTTGGCCAGGCGGCCCGTTCTATGGAAGAGTCCTGGTGGTTCCAAACTTCTTCCATTTACGGATGGTGGAGGCCACTGTGCTCAGTGGGACCTTCAATGCTGCAGAGAAATGTCTGTACCCTTCCCCAGATCTGAACAACGATACAATCCTGTCTCGGAGGTGTATAGGCAATTCCTTGGACTTCATGGCTTGGATTGTGCTCTGACATGCACTGTTACCCGTGGGACCTTCTATATAGACATGTGTGTGCCTTTCCAAATCGGGTCCAATCAACTGAATTTACCACAAGTGGACTCCAATCAAGCTGTAGAAACATCTCCAGGATGATCAGTGGAAACAGGAGACACCTGAACTCAATTTTGAGTGTCATGACAAAGGATGTGATACTTATGTACATGGGATTTTTTTTCATTTTTTATTTTTAATAAATTTGCAAAGATTTCAAACAAACTTCTTTCACGTTGTCATTATAGGGTGGTGTTTGTAGAATTTTGAGGAAAATAATGAATTGAAACCATTTTAGAATAAGGCTGTAACATAACAAAGTGTGGAAAAAGTGAAGTGCTGTGAATACTTTCTGGGTGCACCGTATCAGTTATTCTATGTGTTAATCATTCCCTCTAATAAATATTTGTCTATTATTAATCATTCTATCAATATGATCATCTATATAATTATTCTATCAGTCGTGATCGATCTATCTATCAATGATATACAGTGCCTTGACAAAGTATTCACACCCCTTGAATTTCTCCTCATGTTGTCATGTTACAACCAAAAATGTAAATGTATTTTATTGGGATTTTATGTGATAGACCAACACAAAGTGCCACATAAATTGTGAAGTGGAAGGAAAATGATAAACTATTTTTATTTTACAAATAAATATGTGAAAAGTGTGGGGGGTACATTTGTATGGCGCCCCCCGGAGTCAATACTTTGTAGAGACGCCTTTCACTGCAATTACAGCTGCAAGTCTTTTTGGGGATGTCTCTACCAGCTTTGCACATCTAGAGAGGGACATTTCTGCCCATTCTTCTGTGCAAAATATCTCAAGCTCTGTCAGATTGGATGGAGAGCGTCTGTGAACAGCAATTTTTAAGCCTTGCCACAGATTCTCAATGGGATTTAGGTCTGCACTGTGACTGGGTCATTCTAACACATGAATATGCTTTGATCTAAACCGGCGATCTGTAATTAGCGGACCTCCAGCTGTTGCAAAACTACAAGTCCCATCATGCCTCCTGCCTCTGGGTGTCATGCTTGTGGCTGTCAGAGTCTTGCTATGCCTCATGGGAGTTGTAGTTCTGCAACAGCTGGAGGTCCACTAATTGCATATCCATGAACCATTCCATTGTAGCTCTGGCTGTATGTTTCGGGTCGTTGTCCTGCTGGAAGGTGAACCTCCGCCCCGGTCTCAAGTCTTTTGCAGACTCCAACAGGTTTTCTTCTAAAATTGCCCTGTATTTGGCTCCATCCATCTTCCCATCAACTCTGAGCAGCTTCCCTGTCCCTGCTGAAGAAAAGCATCTCCACAACATGATGCTGCCACCACCATGTTTCACGGTGGGGATGGTGTGTTCAGCGTGAGGGGCAGTGTTAGTTTTCCGCTACACATAGCGTTTTTGAACTTTTTGGTCTAAAAGCAATTTTGGTCTCATCTGACCAGAGCACCTTCTTCCACATGTTTGCTGTGTCCCCCACATGGCTTCTCACAAACTGAAAATCGGACTTCTTATCTCTTTCTTCTTACCACTCTTCCATAAAGGGCAGATTTGTGGAGAGCACGACTAAGCCCTTGTACACATGGTTGGAGAATCTGTCGGAATGTGTCCTATCGGACCGTGTTGTCGGATATTCCGACTGTGTGTGGTATGCATCAGACTGATTCCGTCGGACACAATTTTCCAACTTGTTGGAAATATTTTCCGACCAACTGGTTTGATCGGACATACTCCGATCATGTGTAGAGCATTCCGATCGGACCAAGTGCCACGCATGCTCAGATCAAATTCCTACATCAAAGCTATTGGCTACTAGCCTGAACGTAGTCCCATCGTAACTAAATTACGTCATCACGTACTGAAAGATAGGATTTTTCGACAACTTAGTCCGACCGTGTGTATGCAACAGTTTCGGACAAAATCTGACGGATTTGGTTGTCGAAATCTCCAACCGTGTTTACAGGGGCTAATAGTTGTCCTGTGGACAGATTCTCCCACCTGAGCTGTGGATCTCTGCAGCTCCTCCAGAGTTACCATGGGCCTCTTGGCTGCTTCTCTGATGAATGCTCTCCTTGCCCGGCCTGGTCAGTTTAGGTGGACGGCCATGTCTTGGTAGGTTTGTAGTTGTGCCATACTCTTTCCATTTTCGGATGATGGATTAAACAGAGCTCCGTGAGATGACCAAAGCTTGAGGTATTTTTTTTATAACCTAATCCTGCTTTATACTTCTCCACAACTTTATCCCTGACCTGTCTGGTGTGTTCCTTGGCCTTCATGATGCTGTTTGTTCATTAAGGTTCTCTAACAAACCTATGAGGGCTTCACAGAACAGCTGCATTTATACTAAGATTACATTACACACAGGTGGACTCTATTTATGATTAGGTGACTTCTGAAGGTAATCGGTTCCATTCGATTTTATTTAGGGGTATCAGAATAAAGGGGGCTGAATACAAATGCCTCCCCACACTTTTCACGTTTATTTGTAAAACAATGTAGGACACCATTTATCATTTTCCTTCCACTTCACAATGATGTGCTACTTTGTGTTGGTTTATCACATAAAATCCCAATAAAATATGTTTTTGGCTGTAACATGACAAGATGTGGAGAATGTCAAGGGGTATGAATACTTTTTCAAGGCACCGTATGTCCCTCCATGTACGGGTATAGGGGGCGCTATGGTATATGTTGGTGCAGTGCGGTCTCACTATCGTCCAGGTGGTAATAATAACAGACACGTCCCCGTTTCCTCCCCCCGGATTGCCCACCGACACCCCAGGGGGCTCCTGTGTGGGTGAGGTCACATGACTGCGGTCACCTGGCATTGAAGTGCGCCAATTTTAATGCCGCTTGTTGAGCTTGGCAAGGCGGCACCGTGTAAGTGAATGAGACCCGCCTGGTTCTTCATATCTTCTGATGGATCTCCTAGAAGAGGATATATAAATCCTCGCTGTCCGGGCTGCGCTCACATCTGTGCGGGGGAAGGGAAGGACCACATCGCGCACCTTTCCATGACCACCAAAAACTCACCTGTGTTATATGTCGTTGGCTCTTCATGGCACACAATGCACCTTGATAGAAACACACACACACCAATACACACGGTAACAAAGAACTGCGCGCTTTTGTGTAGCGTTTTTTTTTTTTTTTAAAGCCAGCAGCTACAAATACTGCAGCTGCTGACTTTTAAAATAGTGACACTTACCTGTCCAGCGCGCCCGCGATGTCGGCACCCGAAGCCGATCTCTCGATCGTCTCTCGGGTGCTGCCTCCGCCATCTTGGGTATGGGAATCAGGAAGTGGAGCCTTTCGGCTTCATTTCCCGGTTCCCTACTGCGCATGCGCGAGTCGCGCTGTGCAATAAGGATGGTCCCCGCTGCCTCTGGGAACTGTGTGTTTCCCAGCAGGCAGCGGGGGACTTTCAGAAAGGGGCGTAATCTACGCCCCTTTCCGCAGAGAGCTATCCCGGAAGTGGTTGCAGAATACCTGTACTGTACAGGTACCTGCAACCCCCTCCCCCCTGAAAGGTGCCAATTGTGGCCCTGGAGGGGGGGAGGGTTCCAATGAGCGGAGGTCCACTTTAGGGTGGACCTCCGCTTTAAATAAGGGGGCGTCCGATTGTACCTGTACAGATGGGAGCAGAGCCTTACAGCTAATACAAATACAGAACTCTCTGATTAGATCAGCTCCCCCCTCCCCCCACTGCACAGGGACAGGGGACACCGCCTCCTATCCTCACCACGTGACCCGCAGCACCCGGCAGCGAAAGAGTTATCCAGCTCCAGCAGGACGGAGGGCTGCACTCTGATTGGTCGTGTTGGGGGAAAGACAAGACAGATCGGTCGGCCAATAGCAAGCAGACGACGCGCACGTGTGAGCCAGCTGCACGGCTGACTGCTTCTTATTGGTCAGACGAGCTGTCGGGTCCTCGCCGTAGCCAATCGGGGAGGAGGTTTCGGCGCATGTTCCGCCCGTCACTCTAAGCGTGTCTTCCGCGGCGCCAAATCTGTCACCGAGACCCAGAAACCTTCCCCGGCCGCGCCATGGACGAGATGTACCTGGACAACATCGACGAGCTGGTCACCGACCACAACAAGATCGTGAGAGCCGACACGTCCCCCTCCCCCAACACCTAGGATACCCCCCAACAACACCGTTACCTAGGATACCCCCCCATCACCCCCAACAACACCGTTACCTAGGATACCCCCCCATCACCCCCAACAACACCGTTACCTAGGATACCCCCCCATCACCCCTAACAACACCGTTACCTAGGATACCCCCCCATCACCCCCAACAACACCGTTACCTAGGATACCATCACCCCCAACAACACCGTTACCTAGGATCACCCCCAACAACACCGTTACCTAGGATCACCCCCAACAACACCGTTACCTAGGATCACCCCCAACAACACCGTTACCTAGGGTACCCCCAACAACACCGTTACCTAGGGTACCCCCAACAACACCGTTACCTAGGATACCCCCCATCACCACCGTTACCTAGGATACCCCCATCACCCCCAACAACACTGTTACCTAGGATACCCCCATCACCCCCAACAACACTGTTACCTAGGATACCCCCATCACCCCCAACAACACTGTTACCTAGGGTACCCCCCATCACCACCGTTACCTAGGATACCCCCATCACCCCCAACAACACTGTTACCTAGGATACCCCCATCACCACCGTTACCTAGGATACCCCCATCACCCCCAACAACACTTACCTAGGATACCCCCCATCACCCCCAACAACACCGTTACCTAGGGTACCCCCCATCACCCCCAACAACACCGTTACCTAGGATACCCCCCATCACCACCGTTGCCTAGGATACCCCCATCACCCCCAACAACACCGTTACCTAGGGTACCCCCAACAACACCGTTACCTAGGATACCCCCATCACCCCCAACAACACCGTTACCTAGGGTACCCCCAACAACACCGTTACCTAGGGTACCCCCAACAACACCGTTACCTAGGGTACCCCCAACAACACCGTTACCTAGGGTACCCCCAACAACACCGTTACCTAGGGTACCCCCAACAACACCGTTACCTAGGGTACCCCCAACAACACCGTTACCTAGGATACCCCCCCATCACCCCCAACAACACCGTTACCTAGGATACCATCACCCCCAACAACACCGTTACCTAGGATACCATCACCCCCAACAACACCGTTACCTAGGATACCATCACCCCCAACAACACCGTTACCTAGGATACCATCACCCCCAACAACACCGTTACCTAGGATCACCCCCAACAACACCGTTACCTAGGATCACCCCCAACAACACCGTTACCTAGGATCACCCCCAACAACACCGTTACCTAGGATCACCCCCAACAACACCGTTACCTAGGATCACCCCCAACAACACCGTTACCTAGGATCACCCCCAACAACACCGTTACCTAGGATCACCCCCAACAACACCGTTACCTAGGATCACCCCCAACAACACCGTTACCTAGGATCACCCCCAACAACGCCGTTACCTAGGATCACCCCCAACAACGCCGTTACCTAGGATCACCCCCAACAACGCCGTTACCTAGGATCACCCCCAACAACGCCGTTACCTAGGATCACCCCCAACAACGCCGTTACCTAGGGTACCCCCAACAACACCGTTGCCTAGGGTACCCCACCATCACCTCCAACAACACGGTTGCCTCGGATAACCCCCATCACCCCCCATCACCACCGTTGCCTAGGATAACCCCCATCACCCCCCATCAACACCGTTGCCTAGGATACCCCCCAATACCCCCAACAACACAGTTGCCTAGGATTCCCCCCAATACCCCCAACAACACCATTGCCTAGGGTACCCCACCATCACCTCCAACAACACGGTTGCCTCGGATAACCCCCATCACCAACTTTGCCTAGGATAACCCCCATCACCCCCCATCAACACCGTTGCCTAGGATACCCCCCAATACCCCCAACAACACAGTTGCCTAGGATTCCCCCCAATACCCCCAACAACACCGTTGCCTAGGATACCCCCCCATCACCCCCAGCAACACCGTTGCCTAGGATACCCCCCCCATCACCCCCAACAACACCGTTGCCTAGGATACCCCCCCATCACCCCCAACAACACCGTTGCCTAGGATACCCCCCATCACCCCCAACAACAGCGTTACCTAGTATACCCCCAACAACAGCGTTACCTAGGGTACCCCCAACAACAGCGTTACCTAGGGTACCCCCCAACAACAGCGTTACCTAGGGTACCCCCCAACAACAGCGTTACCTAGGGTACCCCCCAACAACAGCGTTACCTAGGGTACCCCCCAACAACAGCGTTACCTAGGGTACCCCCCAACAACAGCGTTACCTAGGGTACCCCCCAACAACAGCGTTACCTAGGGTACCCCCCAACAACAGCGTTACCTAGGGTACCCCCCAACAACAGCGTTACCTAGGGTACCCCCCAACAACAGCGTTACCTAGGGTACCCCCCAACAACAGCGTTACCTAGGGTACCCCCCAACAACAGCGTTACCTAGGGTACCCCCCAACAACAGCGTTACCTAGGGTACCCCCCAACAACAGCGTTACCTAGGGTACCCCCCAACAACAGCGTTACCTAGGGTACCCCCCAACAACAGCGCTACCTAGGGTACCCCCCAACAACAGCGCTACCTAGGGTACCCCCCAACAACGCCGTTACCTAGGGTACCCCCAACAACGCCGTTGCCTAGGGTACCCCAACCACCCCCAACAACGCCGTTGCCTGGGGTACCCCCCCAACATCGCCGTTGCCTGGGGTACCCCCCCCAACATCGCCGTTGCCTGGGGTACCCCCCCAACAACGCCGTTGCCTGGGGTACCCCCCCATCACCTCCAACAACACGGTTGCCTAGGATACCCCCCATCACCCCCAACGACACGGTTGCCTAGGATACCCCCCATCACCCCCAGCGACACGGTTGCCTAGGATACCCCCCATCACCCCCAACAGCACCGTTACCTAGGATACCCCCCATCACCCCCAACAGCACCGTTACCTAGGATACCCCTCAATCACCCCCAACAACACCGTTACCTAGGATACCCCCCCATCACCACCGTTACCTAGGATACCCCCATCACCTCCCAACGACACCATTACCTTGGATACCCCAACAACACCGTTACCTAGGATATCACCACCGTTACCTAGGATACCCCCATCACCCCTAACAACACTGTTACCTAGGATACCCCCCCACCACCACTGTTACCTAGGATACCCCCAACAACGCTGTTACCTAGGATACCCCCCAATAAAGCCATTACCTAGGATACCCCCATCTCCCCAACATCACCGTTACCTAGGATACCCCCCATCAACCCCCAACAACGCCATTACCTAGGATACCCCCTATCACCCCCTATCGACGCTGTTACCTAGGATACCCCTATCGACGCTGTTACCCAGGATATACCCCTTCTCCATCACCCCTAAACACCGGTGCCCCATCACCCCCAACAACGCCATTATCTGAGATATCTCCCCTCCTCTTATGACCCCTAACACCGTTACCTAGGATACCCCCCTTCTCCATCACCCCTAAACACCGGTGCCCCATCACCCCCAACAACACCGTTTCCTAGGATACCCCTCCATCACCCCCAACAGCACCGTTACCTAGGATACCCCTCCATCACCCCCAACAGCACCGTTACCTAGGATACCCCTCCATCACCCCCAACAGCACTGTTACCTAGGATACCCCTCCATCACCCCCAACAGCACCGTTACCTAGGATACCCCTCCATCACCCCCAACAGCACCGTTACCTAGGATACCCCTCCATCACCCCCAACAGCACCGTTACCTAGGATACCCCTCCATCACCCCCAACACCACCGTTACCTAGGATACCCCCCCCCCCATCACCACCGTTACCTAGGATACCCCCCATCACCCCCCAACGACACCATTACCTTGGATACCCCAACAACACCGTTACCTAGGATATCACCACCGTTACCTAGGATGCCCCCATCACCCCTAACAACACTGTTACCTAGGATACCCCCCCACCACCACTGTTACCTAGGATACCCCCCCACCACCACTGTTACCTAGGATACCCCCCCACCACCACTGTTACCTAGGATACCCCCCCACCACCACTGTTACCTAGGATACCCCCCCACCACCACTGTTACTTAGGATACCCCCCCACCACCACTGTTACCTAGGATACCCCCCACCACCACTGTTACCTAGGATACCCCCCCACCACCACTGTTACCTAGGATACCCCTCCACCACCACTGTTACCTAGGATACCCCTCCACCACCACTGTTACCTAGGATACCCCTCCACCACCACTGTTACCTAGGATACCCCCCCACCACCACTGTTACCTAGGATACCCCCAACAACGCTGTTACCTAGGATACCCCCCAACAAAGCCATTACCTAGGATACCCCCATCTCCCCAACATCACCGTTACCTAGGATACCCCCCATCACCCCCAACAACACCGTTGCCTAGGATACCCCCCATCACCCCCAACAACACCGTTGCCTAGGATACCCCCCATCACCCCCAACAACACCGTTGCCTAGGATACCCCCCATCACCCCCAACAACACCGTTGCCTAGGATACCCCCCAGCACCCCCAACAACACCGTTGCCTAGGATACCCCCCATCACCCCCAACAACACCGTTGCCTAGGATACCCCCCAGCACCCCCAACAACACCGTTGCCTAGGATACCCCCCAGCACCCCCAACAAAACCGTTGCCTAGGATACCCCCCAGCACCCCCAACAACACCGTTGCCTAGGATACCCCCATCACCCTCAGCGACACCGTTGCCTAGGATACCCCCCATACCCCCAACAACACCATTGCCTAGGATACCCCCCCATCACCCCCCAACAACACCGTTGCCTAGGATACCCCCCCCATCATCCCCCAACAACACCGTTGCCTAGGATACCCCCCCATCACCCCCAACAACACCGTTGCCTAGGATACCCCCCATCACCCCCAACAACACCGTTGCCTAGGATACCCTCCATCACCCCCAACGACACCGTTACCTGGGATACCCCCCATCATCACCACTGTTACCCAGGATACCCCCATCACCCCTAACAACACTGTTACCTAGGATACCCCCCCATCACCACTGTTACCTAGGATACCTCCCATCAACCCCCAACAACGCCATTACCTAGGATACCCCCCCCATCACCCCCTATTGACGCTGTTACCTAGGATACCCCCCTTCTCCATCACCCCTAAACACCGGTGCCCCATCACCCCCAACTACACCGTTACCTAGGATACCCCTCCATCACCTCCAACAGCACCGTTACCTAGGATACCCCTCCATCACCCCCAACAGCACCGTTACCTAGGATACCCCTCCATCACCCCCAACAGCACCGTTACCTAGGATACCCCTCCATCACCCCCAACAGCACCGTTACCTAGGATACCCCTCCATCACCCCCAACAGCACCGTTACCTAGGATACCCCTCCATCACCCCCAACAGCACCGTTACCTAGGATACCCCTCCATCACCCCCAACAGCACCGTTACCTAGGATACCCCTCCATCACCCCCAACAGCACCGTTACCTAGGATACCCCTCCATCACCCCCAACAGCACCGTTACCTAGGATACCCCTCCATCACCCCCAACAGCACCGTTACCTAGGATACCCCTCCATCACCCCCAACAGCACCGTTACCTAGGATACCCCTCCATCACCCCCAACAGCACCGTTACCTAGGATACCCCTCCATCACCCCCAACAGCACCGTTACCTAGGATACCCCTCCATCACCCCCAACAGCACCGTTACCTAGGATACCCCTCCATCACCCCCAACAGCACCGTTACCTAGGATACCCCTCCATCACCCCCAACAGCACCGTTACCTAGGATACCCCTCCATCACCCCCAACAGCACCGTTACCTAGGATACCCCTCCATCACCCCCAACAGCACCGTTACCTAGGATACCCCTCCATCACCCCCAACAGCACCGTTACCTAGGATACCCCTCCATCACCCCCAACAGCACCGTTACCTAGGATACCCCTCCATCACCCCCAACAGCACCGTTACCTAGGATACCCCTCCATCACCCCCAACAGCACCGTTACCTAGGATACCCCTCCATCACCCCCAACAGCACCGTTACCTAGGATACCCCTCCATCACCCCCAACAGCACCGTTACCTAGGATACCCCTCCATCACCCCCAACAGCACCGTTACCTAGGATACCCCTCCATCACCCCCAACAGCACCGTTACCTAGGATACCCCTCCATCACCCCCAACAGCACCGTTACCTAGGGTACCCCTCCATCACCCCCAACAGCACCGTTACCTAGGGTACCCCCCCCCCCATCACCGTTACCTAGGATACCCCCCATCACCCCCCAACGACACCATTACCTAGGATATCACCACCGTTACCTAGGATACCCCCTATCACCCCCTATCGACGCTGTTACCTAGGATACCCCTATCGACGCTGTTACCCAGGATATACCCCTTCTCCATCACCCCTAAACACCGGTGCCCCGTCACCCCCAACAACGCCATTATCTGAGATATCTCCCCTCCTCTTATGACCCCTAACACCGTTACCTAGGTTACCCCTCACTGACACTCTCCCCATCCATACAACAACAGCCAGCACCTCCAAATTACCACAAATACCCTGGAGAGCCCTCAGATCACCATCTTAGACACCCCACTTTCCCAGAGACCACCCACACTCCAGAGACCCTGCTAATAACCATTGTTGGGGGGGGGGGGGGCCCCCCAAACCTCTCGTGACCCCGGAGTCGAGGTCCTCCTCCTTTTAGTCTTTTGATGACTGTCTTCTCCCAAACCCTCAAAGTTCTCATCTCCTGACCCCAGAGTCATTGTTCTCCTCCAAGTTGCCCTTCCCATCCTCTCCAAACCGCACACAGTACTTATGTTAGTGTTTTGAAGGCATTCTAGATGGGTTGTATCTGCATGCAAACCTCCTTGGGTAACACGCATATGATGCTGAACAACCACGATCGAAAATAACTCAACTCAAATGGCTCAAGGATTGGGAGCAACAAGCTAGACGCAGTGATGGTGAACCTTGGCACCCACCCCAGATGTTTTGGAACTACATCTCCCATGATGCAGTGTAGTGGAGCATCATGGGAAATGTAGTTCCAAAACATCTGGGGTGCCAAGGTTCACCATCACTGAGCTAGAGGATGCCGGACGTCCTCCAGCCAGGCAATGAGGTGGAGCGCTATCTGCAGCTTCTAATGCACCTGAGAAGCTCACAAGTCGACACTCTCATTACCACTTGTAATGAAAAGGCAGCTTTTAGTAGAGAACGTCATCAGCATGTTGATAAGGGGGGGAGAGGAACCGGGGAAGGGACGATATAAGCAGATTAAACTTCAGCTTGAAGACTCTCTACCACCTATGTACTATACATCCCTCTATATCCTCTTCTTACCACCACTCTACTTCTCCTTATCCTCATACCTGGATTTAACCCTCTCCACCCCCTTCAGTTTTAATAATTTTTCCTTACAACCAATGGCGGCGGGTGCTCAATATTTTGGGGGCTAGGGGGCGGCAACCCCCCCAGCAGGGGGCAGAGACAGACGGGTAGGCCCACACCCCCTCCTGCTGGAGACGGACAGGAAGGCAGCAATCAGAGACCTTAGGTGACGTTTGGTAGGGCTGTTGCTTCTCCTCCAGGCCTAACAGGAAGTGGTTCCTGAGACCCGATTGGCCGGGAGTCCTAAGATTCCCTGGCCAATCGGGTCTCGGAACCCGCTTCCTAATGGACCTGGAGAAAAGTCAGGAGGACAATAGTGAATATTAATTTTTCTATTGTTACACAAGTGGGTGGACTCGGGGCTAATTAGAGCCTCAGACTCGAATTATGTGCTTAAAAAAATGTTTTAAATTAAAAACCCCTATTAAAATCCATGCGTCTGGTGCCCTGTATGTAGATTAGGGGGGTGGAGCCAGAGACAAAACGAGAATTCTCCCGCTCTACAAGACTCTGGTCCAGCCGCACCTGGAGTATACTGTCCAGTTCTGGGCACCAGTCCTCAGGAAGGATGTGCTGGACATGGGAGTGAGTACAGAGAAGGGCAACAAAGCTGATAAAGGGTCTGGAGGATATTGGTTATGAGGAAAGGTTGTGAGCTCTGAACTTATTCTCTCTGGAGAAGGGATATGACTTCAATATACAAATACCGTACTGGTGACCCCACAATAGGGATAAAACTTTTTCGCAGAAGGGGGTTTAACTAGACTCTTGGCCACTCCACTAAAATTAGAAGAAAAGAGGTTTAACCTTAACCACTTTCAGCCCCGGACCATTTTGCTGGCCAAAGACCAGACCACTCTTTGCGATTCGGCACTGCGTTGCTTTAACTGACAATTGCGCGGTCGTGCGACGTGGCTCCCAAACAAAATTGACGTCCTTTTTTTCCCACAAATAGAGCTTTCTTTTGGTGGTATTTGATCACCTCTGCAGGTTTAATGTTTTGCGCTATAAACAAAAATAGAGCGACAATTTTGGAAAAAAAAGCATTATTTTTTACTTTTTGTTATAATAAATATCCCCAAAAATATATAAAAAAAACATTTTTTCCCTCAGTTTCGGCCGATACGTATTCTTCTACATATTTTTGGTAAAAAAATGCAATAAGCGATTATTGATTGGTTTGCGCAAAAGTTATAGCGTTTACAAAATAGGGATAGTTTTATGGCATTTTTATTAAAAAAAAATTTTTTTACTAGTAATGGCGGCGATCAGCGATTGATTTTTTTATTTTTATTATTTTATTTTTTTAATATTGTGACTGCGACATTATGACGGACACATCGGACATTTTTGACACATTTTTTGGACCATTGTCAGTTATACAGCAATCGCTGCTATATAAATGCAGTGATTCCTGTGTAAATGACACTGGCAGTGAAGGGGTTAACCAGTGGATGGCAGTGTAGGGGTTAAGTGTTCCTAGGGGTGTGTTACTAACTGTGGGGGGCTGGGCTTTCATTTAGTGAACACTGATCTCTGCTCCAATCACATCAGAGCAGCAGAGATCAGCGCCACTAGTTGCTAGGCAGAATGGAGAAATGCTGTTTACAACGGCATTTCTCCATTCAGCCGTCCCGTGAGATGATCGCGAGTATGCCCGCGGCGATCGAGTCCACGGGACCCGCGACCGGACTCACGGGGGGGTCCCGACCGGCACGCGACCGCGCCGCCGGCGGTGCGCTCGCAGGGCGGCATTGAAGATTGGACGTACCTGTACGCCAATATGCCTGCCCGTGCCATTCTGCCGACGTACATCGGCGTGGGCTGGTCAGGAACCGGTTAAACTACATAGAGGGTTCTTTACTGTAAGAGCGGCAAGGATGTGGAATTCCCTTCCACAGACGGTGGTCTCAGCGAGGAGCATCGATATTTAAAAAATAATTATTAGATAAGCACCTGAACGACCACAACATGCAGAGATATACAATGTAACACTGACATATAATCACACACATAGGTTGGATGGGTGACTGCTTACAACAGTGGACTCCATTTGCCCCTCCCCAATTGCCTGTTTTTTTTTTGTTTGTTTTTTTTCTGCCCAGGCTGACCTTATTACAATGTTTCTTGCTGCTTTGCTCCTATTCTCAGTTTAGAATCTCGGTGGGTTTTGATTTGTGATTCTGTTCCTCTTTGTCTACTTGTAGGTGACCTATAAGTGGCTGAGCCACACGCTGGGGGTCCACGTCAATCAAGCTAAACAGTGAGTACCCGAAATCGGGTCCTGTGTGTTTCCATTGTTCTGTCCTTTTCTGCTCCCCATACAATGTACAATCTGTACGATTTCCTTGATCTATCAAGAATGTAATGCGAGGGCCTGCCTGATTGGCTATAAATTGATTTGTTTAGGTTGGTCCTCATATTACAAAGTTTTGTTAACTCTATAGTTGGTTGATCTGTTGGTACATTTGCATTACCGTATGGGTGAGACCGGGGCAGACTGCCTCAGGGCCCGTGGCCAGTAGGGGACCCCATGACATCTTTCACTTCGATCTACCTGTCAATCACAGTTAGCTGACGGCAGTGGCGTAACTAGAACCTTCAGGGCCCTGATGCAAGAAACCATGAAGGGCCCCCCTGAACCCCAGCCAGGGCCCTTCCCTCCGAGTCCGGCAGTGGAACTCCAGGGCGTGGTCACAGGTATGACCTTTGTGAGCCCTGTAGTTCCACCACTGGTTGGGGAGAACAGACATCGGACTGAGCGGCAATGCATGGAGCAGGAGAGGGGTACTCTGAGGACACAGGTCATGCGGGGAATGCACAACTAAAGCCAGTGCGATAGTAGAGCATGGAGCTCTGCTAATCACCCTCCGCTTCCAGCCACCCGTGTGCATGGTGCACTGGTACCCCTAGCTGCCTATGCTGCTGCTGGCCATATGTAGAGGGGGCTGCATGGGCCCCCTGCATCACAGGGCCCGGTTGCGGTCGCAACTGCTGCACCCCCTATAGTTACGCCCCTGGCTGACGGGTAGATCGGGTCCCGAATCCCTGCTAAGAGACTGCAGTGTAAACAGACCTCTCGTGATGTGCTCCTTCCCTCCTGTCCATTCCAGGTACTTGTATTTGGCATCACCTCGGATGGATGAGACGAGAGGAGGGGCCGTCGGAGAGGAGCGCATCACAAGAAGTCTGTTTACAGCCACTTTCTTTGCTACTCTGCATCTAGGAAGGAAAGTGCAGCAGCTTGTATGCTATCCTGTGTCCCTCTATGTGCCCAGCATCCTGCTCTGTGCCCCAATGCATTGATGTCTGTTCCCCGTGATGTGCCCTACTGTGTGTCCTACTGTGTGCCCAGTTCCCTCCTGTGGGCCTTGTAATGTGTCCTGAGCCCTACTGTATGCCCCATGATGTGCCCTGTACCCTGCAGTGTGCTGTATGATGTGCCCTGCTGTGTGCCCCATGATGCATCATTCAGTGCCCCGTAATGTGCTCTACTGTGTGGACCATATGTGCTCTTGCCCCATGTAATATCCCCTGCTGTGCCACATAATGTATCCTCTTGCCCCATGTAATATGCCCTGCATATTGCCTCATAATGTGCCCCGCTATGCCCCATAATGAGATTTTATCCCTGCTAATGTGCTCTGCTGTGCCCTCGTACCCCTTTGTAATATACTCTGCTGTACCCCATAATGTACCCTCCTGCCCCATGTAATGTTCCATGCTGTGCCCCATAATATGCCCTCCTGCCCCATGTAATGTGCCCTATAATTTTCCCTGCTGCCCCTCCCATGTAATGTGTTGTAGTCTGCCCTCCCGACTCCCTGTGCTAGAACCTGCTGACTTCTATACTTTGTCATGGTTCCCCCCATGCTCTGCCCTGCTGCCCCCATGTGTACTGTGCTTGCTTGACATCTTTTGCTCTGCCCTGCTGCCCCCATGTGTACTGTGCTTGCTTGACATCCTATGCTCTGCCCTGCTGCCCCCTGTGTACTGTGCTTGCTTGACATCCTATGCTCTGCCCTGCTGCCCCCATGTGTACTGTGCTTGCTTGACATCCTATGCTCTGCCCTGCTGCCCCCATGTGTACTGTGCTTGCTTGACATCCTATGCTCTGCCCTGCTGCCCCCATGTGTACTGTGCTTGCTTGACATCCTATGCTCTGCCCTGCTGCCCCCATGTGTACTGTGCTTGCTTGACATCCTATGCTCTGCCCTGCTGCCCCCATGTGTACTGTGCTTGCTTGACATCCTATGCTCTGCCCTGCTGCCCCCATGTGTACTGTGCTTGCTTGACATCCTATGCTCTGCCCTGCTGCCCCCTGTGTACTGTGCTTGCTTGACATCCTATGCTCTGCCCTGCTGCCCCATGTGTACTGTGCTTGCTTGACATCCTATGCTCTGCTTTGCTGCCCCCTGTGTACTGTGCTTGCTTGACCTCCTATGCTCTGCTGCCCCCATGTGTACTGTGCTTGCTTGACATCCTATGCTCTGCTGCCCCCATGTGTACTGTGCTTGCTTGACATCCTATGCTCTGCTGCCCCCATGTGTACTGTGCTTGCTTGACATCCTATGCTCTGCCCATGCTGCCCCCTGTGTACTGTTTATCTCAGATTCGACCCAGAATTAAGGCATCCACGCAGTGCAACCCTGGGGGGGTGGTTGGTGGGGGCTTTGTGTGAGTGTGGAGACAGGGACACAGGCGGGCGCTGTGATCTCCTGTCACCCGGGTGCCCCTTGAGTTGTCTGTCTGCCCCTGGGTGAGACTCGTGTGGTGTTGGGTAGACAGATGACGGACTCTTCTCTCCTCTGCAGGATGCTGTATGATTATGTCACCCGAAAGAGGAAGGAGAATCAAAGCGCTCAAGTACACGTTACCTACCTGGTGACCGGGAAATGTGTGACCGAGGGGTTTCCGGTGAGTAGGATTCATCCCAGAGATCGTTATTGGTGGCGAAGGCTCCAGTCATCGGCTTCCTATGTTTCTGACTGGTGACGTGAAATGGCCGAGATCAAAAATAGGATAAAAAAAAATAAAAAAAACTCAAACTCTGGGAACCACAGCGATTTTTGTGGGGGTCCCACATCGCACTTGCCTCTTAGGCAGTTCACACTGACATCTGCGAATCGCTGCGGGTGTCAGTGTAAAGTTAATGACACCCCCAGATCAGTTCGCAGAACACGGTGCAAACTGTGAAATCGGACAGGAATCCGTTCACACGCATGCAATCCGATTCCAGTGCGCACCAAAAAGTGTTCAGCACCATTTGGTTGCGAATGTGATGCGACTTCAAACTGGATGAATTTGCATCGCACAGACATTGCGTGTGATCTGCACAGGGATGCGGTGCAAATCACATGTGATGTCTGGCATCGCATGTGTGTGAATCCAGCCTTACTGTCTTACTTTAACCACTGGAAGGTTTTACCCCCTTCATGACCAGGCCGTTTTCTGCTATTCAGCACAGCTATCCCCCCACAAATAGAACTTTCTTTTGGTGGTATTTGATAACCTCTGTTTTTTTTTTTTTTTTTTTTTTTCCCCCATATAAACTAAAAAATATTGAAGATGATGACATTTCATAAATTAAGGCTGTAATGTTTTCTACTGCAGTGGTCATCAGCTCCTGTCCTCAGGGCCCAATAACAGGCCAGGTTTGCAAGATACCTGAAACGCATCACATGTGATATCATTTGCTGTTCAGTGATTGCAGTATTCTAGTCGGCATCTCCCCCAAGGTAATACAGAAAACCTGGCCTGTTAGTGGGTCCTGAGGACAGGGTTGATGACCACTGATCTACATAAAAATCCCAATAAGTGTAAATGAATTGGTTTGTGTACAAGTTGTAGACTCTACAAACTTTGGTATGCATTTAGAAAATTGGTCAATGTTGATGTTCTGATGGCCGATGAGTATAAATGACCCATTTTGTAGACGGTCCAAGGTATTTAGTAAGGGGCATGGACTTTTTTTTTTTTTTTTTTTTTTTAGCCTGGGATCGCACTGAATTCAGATGCGGCTCACAGCAGGGGTCCGGTGCATCCCCGTTCTCCATTTCAGGCCCGAATTTTTGGCTGAATTCAGACCTGAAACTGAGCCAATCACACAAGACTCCGCAATTCGCCCCGCAGCCACCACGGAGATGTCTGAACCGGCTCCAGTCTCCTGTAATGCGAATTGGGGGGAACCACATCCAATTTGCATCAGTGTGAACCCAGCCTCAAGTTGTAATTTTTTTTTTTTTTTAACCACTTCAGCCCCAGAAGGATTTACCCCCTTCCTGACTAGAGCACTTTTTGCGAATCGGCACTGCGTCGCTTTAACTGACAATTGTGCGATGTTGCATCAAAACAAAATTGACGCCCTTTTTTTCCCCACAAATAGAGCTTTCTTTTGGTGGTATTTGATCACCAATGCGGTTTTATTTTTCCCCAATCGTCTTTCAGGACAGCCACCTTAGAGAGACACCGGCTCCTCCCCTCTGAGGAAACACCGCCTTCATTTTCATAATTTAAGCCTCCTCCTCCCTTCGTTCCTCAGTTATGGTGTTTCCTCCAGCGGGGAGACACGGCCAAGGAACCTTAAAGCTGAATTCGGTTGGTGAAACTGAAGCTATCCGAGCGGAGCCCCGGCCCCGTTCGGCTATTCGACCGTTTATCGGTCGGTCCGGGACAGTCCTATCAGCGGGGAGCTGAAGTGTTCGTACTGTCCATATACCCTAAACTCCGCTTGGGGAAAGCAGGAAGTTTATGGGGTCGTCCGTTCGTTCACCCGCGGGTGTTTCAACGGAACAAACAGTCCGGTCGGCTGGGGAAGCTGAAACTCGACTGACCTTTACACGCACTCCAATCTTCGCTTGGGGAAAGCAGGAAGTCTTTGGAGAGGTTCATCCCTGCGTTTCGTCCAGTGGGGCGCTGAACGAAGGCGTCCAGGGCTCCCCTGTGTATGCAGCCGGCTGGGAGCTGGAAGCCGGACCGGTAGGCAGGCGACGTCAGTTCCGGTGGGGGCGGACCCCTTCGTTCGATCCGCGTATTCCGGTTCCGGACGCGGCACGTGAAGGGGAACCTAGCGTTCGGCTGGTGCAGCCTCTCTTTCTACAGTTGCACAGGTAGCTGTTAGAGGCACGTTCGTACCACTCTTCCTCAACGGGAGAATGTCCGAAGCAGAGGCTTCAAGAACTCCCGGAGATAACAGCACCAGCCACTCAAAGGTAAGAGGAACCCTGGGGAGGTGTTCCCTTACTTGTATCCAGTAGCTCCACTGGTGTTCCTCCTTGGTGGTCGGGGGGAAGGGTAGTGCGTCTGGGATCCTGGTGATGGTTGATCCTAGGGTGGGGCACTCCCGGTGGTCCTCTATGTAGCGCTGGTGTTTCTTTTATTTTAGGCTTATGCTGCTCATTCCTGTGTTTTGTGTCTTTCAGAAAGCCACGAGCAAGTCCCCCCATGGTTCTAAGAAGAAGTGCCCTTCATGTAGAACTCCTATGGGAGACTCCTGGTCCAAAGCAGTTTGTAAACAATGTATTGAGGATTTACTTAGGGAACAGGCAGCAGAGCAGGGTGCAGATCTGGTAGCTTCTATGAAGGAACTCTCTGGTACCTTTCAGTCCTTCAAAAACTTTTTCTCCAGTTTCCAGTGGCCCCAGCCCTTAAGCACTCCTACACCAGCGCAGCAGAGTGTACCATCCAGCCCCGCGGACGTTCCTCCTACAGGGGGAGAGAATCCAGGGGGTCCCAGGGAGGAAGCTGAGGAAGAAATTGACAGTGTCGTTTCAGACTCCCAGGGGGAGTCTGACGCCGAGGTGTTGGATGGGGAATCCAACAGAGTCTCGAGGTATAAGCTTTCCCTGGAGGATGTGGATGAGCTCTTGGGGGCTATTCATACCACTTTAGGCATCCAAGAAGAAACTAAGACATTGTCACTCCATGATCAGATGTACAAGGGCATGGGGGAACAAAAAAAGCGGGTGTTCCCAGTGCATAACGTCTTGATCGATACCATCAAGAACGAATGGCGGGATCCCGAAAGGAAACCTTTCTTTTCCGGGGCATTAAGACGAAGGTTTCCTTTTTCGGAGGAAGAGACTCTCGTCTGGAATAAATCTCCCAGATTAGACGCTGCTTTTTCCCAGGTGTCCAGACACACGGATCTATCCTTTGAAGATATGGGGGTACTTACTAACCCTATGGATCGAAGGATGGACTGCCTTCTTAAAAGGGCCTGGGATTCATCACAGGGAAATCTTAAGCCAGCCATGGCAACCACAGTGGTGGCCCGCAACATGGAGTATTGGCTCACCCAGATTAGCGCACACATTGAAGCAGGGACAACAAAGGAGACTATTCTCTCCTCCTTTCCCATGCTTCTTAAAGGGATAGCCTACATAGCGGACGCTTCGGCTGAATCCGTGAGAATATCGGCAAGGTCCTTGGCTCTGACCAACTCTGCCAGGAGAGCCTTATGGCTGAAGACCTGGCCTGGAGACAATGCGTCCAAACTTAAACTTTGTGGAATCCCCTTTACAGGAGATCTACTGTTTGGATCAGGTCTTGAAGCGGTGCTAGATCGCACAGCAGACAAGAGAAAGGCCTTTCCTGTTAAAAGGAAATTTGGGGAACAAGCCAAAAGAAGGACTCGTCCCCAGAAAAGGGTTGTTGCCTCCCGTACTGTTCAGCAGAAGAAAGGTTGGGGACTCAAGAGCAAGGGCCCCGGGGGAGCAATTTTTCGCCCTCCTGAACAGCCCAAGAAATCTCAGTGACAGGGTCACGGTGGGAGGAAGGTTGGGGGCCTTCCTCCCACAGTGGGAAATGATTTCCTCCAATCAGTTTGTCTTGGGGATCGTCAGAGAAGGCTACCATTTGGAGTTTTCAGAGCTCCCTCCTCTGAGGTTCCTTGTCACCGAGCTGCCAAAATGCGCAGAAAAGTCAGCTGCCCTTCTTTCCTCCCTGCAGGAGGTGGTAGTACGGGTTCCAGTAGGAGAGACGAACAGAGGCTTCTACTCTCACGTTTTCGTGGTTCGCAAGCCTTCGGGAAAATTCAGGCTCATCCTGAACCTGAAGCCTCTGAATGTCTCAGTTACCTACAGAAGGTTTCGGATGGATTCGGTTTACTCAGTAAAAGCACTCCTTCCACCGAACTGTTTTATGGCATCAATAGATCTGAAAGATGCATACTTGCATATTCCCATCGCAAAGTCCCACCAGCGTTTTCTCAGGCTAGCAGTGAGAACTCCGTTGGAAGTACTACACCTTCAGTTCAGAGCACTTCCTTTCGGGCTATCCTCTTCCCCCCGGATCTTCACCAAAGTGATGGCAGAAGTTCTGGCATTTCTGCGTCTCAGGGGAATCTCGGTGATCGCATATCTCGACGATCTTCTTCTGTTTGCACCTTCCCCAACGCAGTTAATTCAGGATTTACAGGTTACAAGAAACTTGTTAGTAAGCCTGGGTTGGCTCCTGAACCTGGAGAAATCCAACTTAATTCCTTCCCAGAGGGTCACCTTCCTGGGGTACGTGTTGGACTCAACAGTTCAAAGGGTCTTTCTTCCCTTGGAGAAAATTCAAAAGGTAGACAAGGCTCTGTTGTTCCTTCAGGGCAACCACCAGATCTCCGTAAGGAAGATCATGTCGGCACTAGGGTTGCTGACATCCGCTCTTCCAGCGGTTCAGTGGGCGGGGTTACATTACCGCCCTCTACAGTTGTTTGTTCTGAAAATTTGGGATCACAGCCAGGGATCTTTGGATTCTCTGGTTTCGATTCCAGATCAGGTAAAGAGGTCCCTCTGGTGGTGGAGGAAGGGAGCAAATTTGTCCCAAGGTCTAGAGTGGGACATGCCAACCTCCAGGGTGGTCACGACCGATGCAAGCAGCTCAGGTTGGGGAGCACACCTAGATTCCCGGTTAATACAGGGTATTTGGGAAAAGAGGGACTCGAGGAGATCCTCGAATTGGAGGGAGCTGAGGGCAGTAGATCTAGCTCTCAGGACCTTTCAGAAAGAGCTCCGGGGGAATCACGTAAGGGTAAGGTCGGACAATTCCTCGGTGGTAGCTTACATCAACAGACAGGGGGGCACCAGGAGCAAATCCTTATGGGCCCTAGCGGAAGCCATCCTCAGATGGGCCGAAGCAAATATCCTGTCCCTTTCAGCAATCCACTTGAAGGGAGAACAAAATCAGGTGGCAGATTTTCTCAGCAGGAGAACTCTGAGAGAAGGCAATTGGGTTCTCAAACAGGAAATATTCGAAATGATCACCCAGAGATGGGGGATTCCCTCAATAGATCTCTTTGCCGCAAGAGAAAACGCGAAAGTAGCCACTTTCTTCTCCATAAACAGGGGGGACGGGGCATTGGCGGTGGACGCACTAGCACAGAGTTGGGGTTTCTCCAAGTGCTATGCCTTCCCCCCCTCCCGTGCTCATTCCGGCAGTATTAAGGAAGTTTCAAGTGGAGAACACTACCCTCATTCTAATTGCACCTCACTGGCCCAGGAGGCCGTGGTTCTCGATCCTGAAGGGCCTGTCTGTAGAACCCCCCTGGATTCTCCCATTGCAGGAGGATCTCCTGTCTCAGGGTCCGGTGTTATGTCCTCAGGTAGGACGATGGAACCTGGCAGCGTGGCTTCTGAGGAAGAATTACTGAAAGCCAAGGGCTTCTCAGACCGGTTGGTAGCCACTCTTCTAAACTGTAGGAAAAAGGAAACCCAGTCCATTTACTTAAACCGCCTCCATACCTTTATCAGCTGGTGTTCAGAGGGTTCCTTCAACGTGCACAGCCCTGTAGCCGTTCTAGAGTTCCTACAGGCAGGGGCGGATAAGGGGTTAGCGTTTGGAACACTAAAGGGTCAGGTTTCCGCTTTGAGCGTGTTTTTGGAGAAACATCTAGCGTCAGATCCTTGGGTCGTAAGGTTTTTCAGGGCCCTAGGTAGGAAGAGGCCAGTTGCAAGCTCCCACTTCCCAGTCTGGGATCTTTCTTTAGTTTTACAGGTTCTCACAGGGGAACCTTTTGAGCCATTAGAATCTTGCTCGTTAAAGCTGATCACTCTCAAAACGGTGTTTTTGGTGGCGATCACTACAGCAAGGAGAGTAAGTGAACTCGAAGCCCTTTCTGTCAGGGCTCCCTTTTTTCAGGTTTTTCCGGATCGTCTGGTTTTGAAGATGGATCCGGCCTTTTTACCTAAGGTAGCCTCTAGTTTCCACAGGATGCAGGAGATTGTGCTACCTACATTTTGTTCAAATCCAGTTAGAGAACAGGAACACATTTTTCACAGGCTGGATGTTAGAAGATGTGTTCTTTATTATTTAGACTGCACAAGTCAGTTCAGAAAGACTGATTCGCTTTTTGTTTTATTTTCAGGGGCCAGGAAGGGTTCCAAAGCCTCTAGGCGTACGATAGCTAGATGGTTAAGGTTAGCCATTGGGCAGGCATACGTGGCAGGGGGATTAGATCCTCCAGCTGGGATTAGAGCACACTCAACCCGGGCAGTGGCAACTTCTCAGGCAGAGTGGGCTGGTGCATCTCCGGAACAGATCTGTAGAGCTGCAACGTGGTCCAGTTTTTCTACGTTTGTGAGACACTATAGACTGGATCTTCTGTCAGCCAAAGACCAAGCCTTTGGTCGTAAGGTGCTGCAGGCAGTAGTCCCACCCTAAGGTAATATACTCGCTTATCCTCTCTAAGGTGGCTGTCCTGAAAGACGATTGGGGAAAAATGGAATTACGTACCGGTAATGTCCTTTTCCAGGAGTCTTTCAGGACAGCACCGGTTCCCACCCAAATTGTTGCAGATCATCGGGAACTCATTACATGAGGCCGTCAGGTAAGACTTAAAAAGTTTATTTGTTTGACGTGTTCTTGTGTCTCCCCAGTTGGCTGGAGGTACTCTGGAAGAACTGAGGAACGAAGGGAGGAGGAGGCTTAAATTATGAAAATGAAGGCGGTGTTTCCTCAGAGGGGAGGAGCCAGTGTCTCTCTAAGGTGGCTGTCCTGAAAGACTCCTGGAAAAGGACATTACCGGTACGTAATTCCATTTTTTGCGCTACAAACAAAAAAAAAAGTGAAATTTTTGAAAAAAAAAAAAAAAGCAATATTTTTTTACTTTTTGCTATAATAAATATCCCCCAAAAATATATAAACGCAAATTTTTTTCGGCAGATATATGTATTCTTCTACATGTCTGGTAAAAAACAAAATAAGCGTATATTGATTGGTTTTTTACGCAAAAGTTGCAGCATATAGGGTATGGTTTTATAGCATTTTTTTTTTATTAGTAATGGTGGTGATATATATATATATATATATATATATATATATATATATATATATATATATATATATATATATATATATATATATATATATATATATATATATATATATATATATATATATATATATATATATATTTTGGGACCATTGTCGCTTATATAGCGATCAGTGCTATAAAAATCCACTGATTACCGTGTATAAATGAATAAGTGTGTCCTAACTGGGGGGGGGGTGGGCTACTACTCGCATGACAGAGATTGCTGCTCCCGATGTGAGAGCAGTGATCTCTGTCCTCCTGTGTCACTAGGTAGAATGGGGGAAATGCCTTGTTGACATCTCCCCGTTCTTCCGCTTTGTGACACGATTGCAGCAATCGAGTCAGCAGGACCCACAGTCACAGAGCACGCGGCCGGCGCGCACCCACAATGCTGCCTCTTAAAGGGGACATACCCGTTTGCCCAGCTGTGCCATTGTGCCGACGTATAGCACTGGTCAGCATGTGGTTAATAATGCAGAATGTATTTTTTTATTATTATTTTTTTTTTCATAAGACTGGTGATTTGTCACCATATTAACATTGTACTTCTCTGATTCTAGACTTCGGCATGCAGGGGGCACGTTGCTTCTGCTGCTGATGTGTGGGTCCCCGGGACTCGCTGTCCTCCAGCACCCCACCGATCATGTGTAAACCACACAGGATGTGGATATGTAAACAAGGCAGATCCCAGTTCTGGGGGGGGGGGGGGGGTGGAGGAGGTGTGCATTCTCTAGATGTTTAACTCCTTCCCAGCCAGTGTCATTAGTACAGTGACAGTGCCTATTTTTAGTACTGATCACTGATGGTGTCAGTGTCCAATTGTCCTCTGCAATATCGCAGTCCCGGTATAAGTTGTTGATTGGCTGAGGGGGGTCAGACCTTGATGTCTTCTGCCTGTGTCAGGCAGTGACGGAGAGGCAGACAGGATGAAAGAGAGAATAGTGTACAAAGCCACGTATTGTATCTGTATACAATAAAGGGAATACAAAGCTCCCTGTGAATGGCTGAGCATGACGATTTGGTTGTGGGTGTGTGGAAGTCCCCATCTCACTGCTGGGCCTCTGTGTGTGGAAGCGGTGATCTTTCTGTGGATTTCTGATATTCCCAGTTAAATGACATCTATTCTTTCTCCAAAGCTGATGCTTGTTGCTGATTGGAGTGCTCTAGCTGCGATTTGCGTAGAGGGTGTAGATTTATTGCTTTCACACAGAAAGTATCCTTCCCTGCAGCATGCTGGCAGAGAACGGGCTTTTCTACTCAGGCCATTGTTGTTTTCTAAAGAAAACGGACCATAAAGATTTTGCACATTTTTTTATTTTAAGATATTTGGCTTATTTAAGCCTCATTAACATGGGAGGTAAAAAACAAAAACACTGTGTAGAGATGTGTGCCGGGTCTATTTTTGCCCACGTGTGGACAACATATTTAAAGTGTGCAAAAGTAACCCCCTACTATTGTTTTCAGGGAAGCCGCCATCTTGGCCTCTGTTTTAATCTACAACTGCCCTGATGCTGCACATGTGATCAGTTATGACACCAGCCATTGGATGGTTTGACAGTTTGGTTGAGAGCACAACCAATGGGAGTGTTACATTTCCGGCACGTTCCATTTTATGGATGGGTTTACTTCCGCTTTAACCAGTGCCGCCTGGCCTATAGTCCAAAGACGGCCAGGTAGGACTGCTCTAGTTCTGGGTTCATATGATGTCCTCCCCAGGTCGTGCCCCCATGGGGCCCACGCTGCGGCACAATCTGTCGCCCACTGTTCTCTGGACACAGCGACTGACAGATAAGTGTTCTGGCCCACTGCTGGCACTATGTGATCACTCTAACCAATCATATCAGGTCACATGACAATTGTGCACAATGGATGGCTGCCATTCATGCCATTTATTGTGTTTGCTCTCTGTGATTGGTCGCAGTGCTCAAATGGCACAGACTGGGGCCAATCACAGCCCGTCTGTACTGTGTGATTAGCTGTGGCCAATCACAGCTATTTTCGATAGTAAACACTGAATTAATCGCTTTCCTTCAGTAAAAATGGTTGTTTATAACCGTGATATGCACTGTTATAAGAAATTATAGTGTGCAAAAATAATAATAAAAAAAAAAATAAATAATAAAAAAAAGAAATCCTGTTCTCCTCCCCAGAGTAGTAAAGTGTTACTATGGTAAGTGTGCCAAAAATAAACACACAGGACAAAAAAAAAAAAATATATTATATAATATATTTTAAAATTTATAAAATATATATAAATAAATATACATATATATATTGTAGACATGTCACTGGAGAAGTGGTTGAGGGGGTGTACATCTCACCTAGGTTGCTACACAGTGTGAGATGGTAAGTCCAGGATGGATCAGTTTCTCAGCAGCAATATGCTGCTGAGTTGTTATTTAATCTTGCCGGGCCTGGGTTTATATGGAATGGCAGGTAGGTTTGGTAGAGGGACCTGTCATTCCACACCCCCCGGTCCAGTTCTGGGTTTTGGATCAGGTGAGCTTTGATCCTAATTAGCCTGGGAAGGTAAAGGCTCTGCGGGGCCTGCAGGTGATTGCTCTCAGCCTGGGAATGAACAGTCTGTGTTGGGGGAAGCTGCGAGCGCAGCCATTGCTGGAGCTAAAACTCACCCTGCGATATCCAGGCGAAAGACGCTGTGTTTATAAGTGTCAGATAGGTGAGAAGAACCTGTTAGTAAGCGCCCAGCCGGGCTAGGTTGTTTTTTTTAATTTATTTCTGTTGTACTTAAAAAGCACGGTGTTGCCGTATATTTTTGTTTGTTGGACTGTTTGTACCACGAATAAACGCCAAGGTCTGCTTTATAAATTCCAAGTCTGCTGTGAACTGTGTCCAAACTCACCCTACCCCGGGAAGATCCCCTACAATATATATATTTATATATATATATTATATATAATACAAATTTAAAAAAATATATATATATGTGTGTGTATAAAGTATATTTTAAAATTTGTAATACACACACACACTTTAAAATATATTATATAATATATTTTATTTTATTTTTTTCGTCCTTTGTGTTTATTTTTGGCACACTTACCATAGTAACACTTTACTACTCTGGGGAGGAGGACGGGATTTTTTTTCTTATTTTTGCACACTATAATTGCTTATTGTTTAAAACATTTTAATTTTTTTTTCTTTTTTTCTTTTCTTTTTTTTTTTTTTTCTTTCTCACACTGCCACCAGTCAGTGTCCCTGATCGCCGCTTATAGCAGTGTAGTACAACATCATCATTTAAGATGTATAGTATGTGTGAATTTTTTTAAATAAAAATGTGAAGAAAAAAAAAACCTTTAATTTCTTCATTTATATTATTGTGACAAAATGTTACAACTTCAAAAAACTTGCCATGCCTCTTACTAAGTACCTAGGACTGTCTACAAAGAGGGGGGTTATTTCTACTGTCCTGGCATTTTTGGGCCGTCAGTACATCAGGATTGATCAATTTCCATATATATATATCCAATAGTTTGTATAACTTTCCTACAGACTAAATATACACTGATTTGGATTATTTTCACCAAAGAAAAGTAGCAGAATACATTTTGGCTCAGGCCTCTTTCACACGGGTGGCTGTTCTGCCGCTGTTTTAAAAGCATGTTTTGTTATTTTGAAATTCCGAGACTCCAGGCACAACGATCAGTTGCAGTTGTAGATTGCGATTAGCTGCGTTTTACATGCGGCTGCGTGTTTAGCTGCATTGGAACATTCTTACCATTTTTGATGTGCTTCCTGTGGTTTTTCTTTCCTTTGTTTCTGCTGCTGTCTGCAGGAGAAATAGTACACTGCGATTTACCTGCGGTTATGTGCCGATGGCTGCAATAAATCGGTCCTGGACGCAGTCAAATTAAATTTTTTTCCAACCGCACAAAACCCCATGTAAGGAAACCATTGCTAAATGCAGTGTGTGTGAATGGGGCCATAGGAAAGCATTGTGTGAGTTTAGCTGCGGTAGATAATACCTTAATCTATCCGCAGCTAAAAGCTGAATTCTATCCTCGCGTGTGAAAGGGGCCTTACATTCCTGAAGAAAGATGACATTTGCAAAATTTTATAACCTTTTCCAAAATTTTCAGTCTTCTTGACCATGCAATCGTCATTTTAAAATGTGACAGCACTGAAAATTGGACTGGGCAGGAAGGGGGTAAAAGTGCCCTGTATTACATTGGGGGCTGTCATGTAGCGCTGCGTTTAGCAACATAACAAATCGAGCAGAGATGTGCCAGATTCTGCATTTCTACTACATATAAATGCATTTAAACGCATCTAGCTAATTTTCTCCAAGGATGGTGGCACTGGAAAAAGTGTTGTCTTATTTTTTAATTTAAAAAAGTGTGTTTGTAAGACCGCGGCGCAAATACGGTGTGACACAAAGTATTGCAACAACCGCAATTTTATTCTGTAGGGTGCTAGAAAAAAATAATACATGTATGTATATAATGTTTGGGGGATTTAAATATATATTTATTACAGTTTTTAACTTGTAAACAACAAATCTCAGATGTTTAGTAAATGTACTTTAAGTCATTGTAAGTTTGCACTCAGTTTCACTGTTCTCTTGTCCTTTCAGTACCACAAGGTGGCAGTAGTGAAGGAGGAAAAGCTTGAAGGTACATGCAGTTATTTTTATAAGACTTTTTTTATTATTTTTAAGGCACATTTTTTTTCTTCTTGCGCCATTTTTATTCATTATTTTTTATTTTGTAGCAACCAAATCTAAGCTGGCGTTGGTGGCTAACATCCATGTGTATAGCGTGCAGAAAGCCACACTAAAGGACAGCGCTCCGCTCTTCAATACAGACTATGATATTGTGAAGAATAATCTCCAGAACTGTAACAAGTATGTGATGAGCACCTCACAGGGTCTACTTTTGGTTTGGGCCTCATTCACATGGGTGTACTAAAGAATATACATATGCAAAGGGATATGTTTGCCCTCAAAGGATGCACATGTGTTCTGTGTATTGACATCCATGTGGGTACAAGTCCCAAACGCAAGCAGGGTGAGATGCAGCGGTGGCACAGACACAGCTGCTACTCCCAATTTGACATCCATGTGGGTACAAGTCTCTAAATGTAGACAGCGTGAGTGTGGAGTCTGTTTTGCACCTGTATAGATGTCAGATTGGGAGCTGCAGTTGCACAGACGCAGCTGCTGCTCCCAATTTGACATCTATACAGCTGCAAAACATCCTAAATGGCAATAAATGGGACTGCCCGCACTCAGACCTGGAACAGCTGTGCATCCCGTGAGGGTAAAGATGGCCCTTGGCACGTGTGTATGCCTGTGTGAACAGGGAGACTTGTGCTACCTGTCAGATCCTGACCATTTTATTACCTTGTCCCAGGTTCAGCGCTATCCAGTGTCCGGACGCCGTCCCGCGTTCTGCTGAGGTGATGGCGCAGCTTCGGAATGTAAATGGGCAGACAACGCAAGAAGTAACCAGCGCTCCCAGGATCAATGGACACGCTTCACCCCCTGTTGCTAAAGTGGCCGCTCCGCAACCCAAGGGCATTATGGGAATGTTTGCACGCTCTACAGCCAAACCCCAGGAATCTTCAAAAGAGGCAAAGACAGAGCCCAAGGAAGCAGCAGTAAGTCCCGCTGTGTGAAAAGCATTCAATTGCCAATACACTGTGAAATGTATTATGGTTACTGCAGATTTGGTTTGTTTTTTTCTTTTTTTCTTTTTTCTTTTTTTATTTTTTTTTATGTGGCCTTAGCTTGGAGGTGTTGTACTCGGGTGATGCCTACAGGGCATGATCACCCTGGTACCCTTTTTCTTTTTTTTTGCCAACTTTTGGCTTTCTTATGATAACCAATGCGACTAAAAGCTGATCAGTTGTTATCACAAGCAGCAGGAGGGGACATCCCCCTTCCGCGGTTCACCCATCCCACTGGAAGACCCGAGCGACCAGCCGGCACATCCGCCGCCTGGCTGAAGTCCCGAACAAAGCCAGAATCGTCTTTGTTTGGGTCTCCGTTCTAGTAATCCAGAAGCGACGTCTTGACGCTTCCGATTTACTGAAGATTTAAAGGCTTCAAACAAAAAAAATTATGGCATTCAAAACTGCCAAATTTGGTTGTTTTTAAATGCAAAGGAGAGATTTGGAATCTTATAGACCCCCAGATCTCTGCATAAAGAGTACCGGCCTATTGGGCTGCATTCACACTACAGTGTTTTGAGGCGCAAATCTGTGTGTGAATGACAAATTGCAGAACTCGCATTTGGGATGCAATTCATTTGAATGACCCCTCAAATTGTGGTGCAGGTCTGCTTCGCTGCAATGCGCTCAGCATGTCGTCCACAAGAAGCTCCTGAACTTTTTATTGGGTGACATGCTTCCCACAATGCGGATTGCCGCACGGTCTATCGCGCGACAGTCGCGATTTGAGGTGTCATTCAAATGAATGGCATCTCGAATGGGAGTTCTGCGTCCTAACACTTCCTGTTCTAGGGTGACAACGCTGATCCTTCATAGATAAATTGCAGTGAGTGTTGTCACCCTAGGATAAGAAGTTTTTGCTGGTAGGATCACCAGAGAAAATATAGCAAAACAAGCCACCTGAAAAAAGAAAACGAATGCAGTCTACACATCTGAGGACTAGTAAGGAAATGTATTATGTGTTTTGTTTTTGGCTTTAGATGACTTTTACAGTTGCCCTATAGCTTGTCTTTAGGTGTAACCTTTATATCCTTCCTTTTTCTCCAGGCTCCGGAAACGAGCAGCAAATCCTCCACCAAGTCCAGAGCTATGGACAACTTCTTTGGCAAAGCATCACTAAGTAAGTCGTCCCTTATTGAGTTTTTGAAGCTGAACTTCAGGATAAGTAATCGGGGGGATATTTGTTTCAGCAGATATGTGGTGGTGCACAGCACCGGCACTGAATGTTTGTACTGTCAAGGGGTGCTTGTGCATGCAAATGAACACCCCAGAATATCTCCTACCACCCCCAAATGGTAGCTGCCATAGAGTCTCCTATACCCTCATTAGTGTTTAACCACTTAAGGACCGGAAGGATTGCCCCCTTAATGACCAGACCATTTTTTTTGCCATACGGTACTGCGTTGCTTTAACGTTGTATCCAAACAAAACTGTCCTTCCCCAATATAGTTATATTTTAATTTTTTTTGCTGTAATATCCAAAAAGAAACAAAACACATAAACACATTTTCTTTATGTGTGTGTATGTGTGTGTATATATATATATATATATATATATATATATATATATATATATATATATATATATATATATATATATATATATATATAATATATATTATATTATAAAAAAAAATTCTTGGTCAGAGCTAAAAAATAGCCACTGATTACTGTATAAATGACATTGGCAGGGAAGGGGTTAACACTAAGGGGCGATCAAGGGGTTAAGTGTTCCCAGAGGGGTGTTTCTAACTGGGGGCTGGGCTGACTGGAGGAGGAGAGAGATTGCTGTTCTTAATAACCAGGAACAGTAGATCTCACTCTATTCCCCTGACAGAACAGGGATCTGTTTGTTTACACCGACGGATCCCCCGTTCGACCTATCTCTGGAGCGATTGCGGGTGACCGGTGGACATAGAGTCCGCCAGGCTCGCTGTGTATGCGCTTGACATATAATGACGGCGCTTCGTGTGGCGGAGCCAACCTGCCGCAGTACAACTACGGCGGTAGGTTTTGAATTAGTTAAAGCCCAACTCTGGGGTGAAGGGAGGGTACCTACACCTATTCTGTGAGAAAATAATTCCTGTAGGTAAATATTGTCTAAATCCATTCCTCATATGTATTCCTAGCCTTCTCTCTGTGTAGGAGCTTCCTGTAATAGACTGGTCGCTGCTGCTCTTTCCTTGTGCAGGGTGACTGGTCTTGTCTCCACCCCCTCCTGTAGTTGTGTGCAAGCAGCTTGTAGTGGGTGGAGCCTGCTGGGCCACTCCTACAGCTCTGCTCTTCATAGGCTGTGTAAATCGCGGTGATATCACAACCACTTTAACCGTTTGAGCTCTGGAAGATTTTACCCCATTCACGGTCATTTTTTGCTATTGAGCACTGCTCTACTTTAAGTGGTGATTACGCGGTCATACAATGACCCAAATTCAATTTTAGTATCTTTTTGTATGAAAAAAAAAATAGAGCTTTCTTTTGGTGGTGGTAGTTGATCACGACTGGTGTCTTCATTTTTTACCAATAAAGACTGAAAATGTAGGAAAAATAAAACTATATTTTTTACTTTCTACTATAAAACCTGTCCAAAGAAAAAAAAAATCACATTTATTCATAAATTTATGTCAACATGTATTCTGTTGGTCCCAATAAGTGTATATTGATTTGTTTGCGTGAAAGTTATGGCATCTGCAAACTATGGGATATATATTGGAATTATTTATTTTTTCATATATACTACTAGTGGTGATGAGGGTTAAAATGATTGTAAAGATTTGTTTTATTTATATATTTTTTTTTTGTTTTGTTTTTTTAATAGCAAACATGTTATACTTGCCTCCTCTGTGCAAGAGTTTTTGCAGAGTGGCCCTGATCCTCCCCTTCTGGGGTCCCCCAGTGCGCTCCTGGCTCCTCCTCTTCAAATGCCCCCACGGAGAGCCGCTTTCCATTGACACAGACAGCAGGACTCAGCCCCATCCTATGCGTTAAGGTGAAAAAACACCTGCCAGTCACCGGCCCCCACTTTTCACTTACCTGAACCCTGAAAATTGACCAGGCAGGGACGCGCTGTCTCTTTGCCCGGGGGTTCACGGCTCTTGATTGAATTGATTGATAGCGCAGCCATTGGCTCCCTCTGCTGTCAATCAAATCCAATTACGCGGGTGCCAGGAGGTGGGGTGGAGTCATACATTGGCGCCGAATGCTGGATTCGGGAGCGCGCCCGCAAGGTAATCCCCCGGGAGAGCGCTTCTCCTAGAGCGGGGATCTGCAATTAGCGGACCTCCAGCTGATGCAGAACTACAAGTCCCATGAGGCATAGCAAGACTCTGACGGCCACAAGCATGACACCCAGAGGCAGAGGGATGGTGGGACTTTAGTCGTTTTGCAATAGCTGGAGGTCCGCTAATTGCATATCCCTGTCCTACAGGGTTATCTGATGCAGGGAGGAGGCGCTAGAAAAAAACAAAGCTGCACAGTGGAGGTAAGTATGATATGATGTTCAAAAAACACTTTAAGGTGAAGCACCTTCTGACATTACAGAGTGAAAGGTACAACGTTGGTTCTTTTCGCTCTGTCTACAGCAGTCTATGCTGCCTATCGCATCGTTAGCGGGCTCCCTGATAGGACGGGAAAGCCCTGTAGAGGGAGGCACCCTTCTGCCACCTGTAAAAGTGAACCAGCAGCTGATTAGCCACTCCGATAACTTTTACTAGAAAGAGTTGCCGGTGTGTCGTCAGGTTTGGCGACCTGTCAGAATTAGTAATGGAAGTAACGTTGGGTCGCTGCCATCTTGCTACACCTCACACTCGTCCACCGTAAGAATACACTGAGAAAGTGGCACGCGAACATCTTGTTACACCTATCGGAGTCTGGCATTTCACGCTTATTTTAATTACTTAAGGACCGAGCTTCTTTCTGAGATTTAAGTTAAAAAACATTTTTTTTTTTTTTTTGCTAGAAAATTACTTAGAACCCCTAACACCCTGGATAATAAAATGGCTGTCCTTGCAATACTTTGTCACGCTGTATTTGCGCCGTCGTCTTACAAGTGCACTCTTTTTATTTATTTTTTTAAAAAAGACAACGGTAACGTTAGCCCAATTTTTTATTTTTTTTATCTTGTGAAAGATAATGTTATGCCGAGTAAATTGATACCCAACATGTCACGCTTCAAAATTGTGCCCACTCGTGATATAGCGACAAACTTTTTTTACCCTTAAAAATCTCCATAGGCAACGTTTAAAATTTTTTACAGCATGCATGTTTTGAGTTACAGAGGAGGTCTAGGGCTAGAATTATTGCTCTCACTCTACCGATGGTGGCGACGCCTCACATGTGGGGATTGAACACAGTTTTCGTATGCGGGCACTACTCGGATATGCATTGCTTCTACGCGCGAGCTCGACGGGGACGGGGCGTGTTTTTTTTTTTTTTTTTTTTACGATTTTATTTTATTCTTTTACCTTTTTTATTTTTACACTGTTCTTTAAAAAAATAAAAAATGTTTCACTTCAATTCCTATTGCAAGGAATGTAGACATCCCTTGTAATAGAAAAAAAGCATGACAGGACCTCTTAAAAATGAGATCTGGGGGGTCAAAAAGACCTCACATCTCATATTTACACTAAAATGCAGTAAGGAAAAAAAAAATTGTCATTTGGAAAAATAAAATAAAAAAAATGGCCCTTACCTGCAATGGTATGGAGACGGTTGGGGGGGGGGCATATCTTTCCCTCACTCGTCTCCATAACCAGGAAGGAGAAGGATCCGATCACTACTGACGGCTCTGGTAAGTGGCGGAGGGCCTCTCCTGCTGCCGATTTTAAAGGTGATCTTGCAGCGAATCTGCCGCAGAGACCACTATTATCAGAAACCGGACCGCCCACTGAAGAAAAGGATACCGGGGTTATGGCAGCTAGCCACTGCTATAACAATTATATTCCTCTTCAAAGTTAGAGCGTATATATCGGCGTGCGGCGGTCCGGAAGTGGTTAAGCATTAAACAGAGCTTATATAGCGACATTCAATGTTTTTAAATCCATCTGACTTTTGATGTTTTATTGTAAAAGCAGCAGCAAGCCTGCTGATCTGACAGAACACTGCGGATTTTACAGTTCGACTTCAAAACAGTTCGACGGATTTAAAAACGCTGAATGACGCTATATAAGCTCAGTTTAGTGCTTAAAATGTGAAATGCCAGACTCAAGTGGGTGTAACAAGATGTCCGCTTGCCACCTTCTCACTGTCTCCTTACTGTGGAGGAATGTGGGGTGTAACAAGATGGCCGCGACGGAAGGTCACTTCCGTTTCAAAATCTGATGGGTCGCCTAATCTGACGAAACACTACTGTACCTACAGCCATGTTCCTGGTATAACCACTTTAACCCTAGGCCATGTATATATGGCCTACAGGCAGGAAGCAGTTAAACAAGCCGTGCTTCCTGTCTATAATATATCAGTGATTTTACTGCAATATTTTTTATTTATTTTTTTTGTGGTAAAGCTATATGGGTTAGCCGCCCGCCCCCATCCCCCCCCCCCCCCCCACTTCATGTGTGATCACTGAGACAGGAAGTCCCCTAATTTGCGTAACCACTTGCCAACCGGCCGCAGTACATATACTGCTGCAGGTCCACTCTATTACCCTTACCTTTTACATCATTTTCAGGGGCATGCGCTGATTGGCCAGAGGGGGAGCCAGTCGGCAGGTCCGGTGCATGCGATCGCTCCCCAGAGAGACAAAATGGTGATCTGCCGACATAAATAAGGCAGATCACCGTCCTGTCAGGGATGAACAATCGAGATCTTGTGTTTCTGCTAAGCAGAGTCCATCACCCAACACATTTAGAAAGCATCCACTAGGGATGCATTTAACCCTTTGATCACCCCTGGTGTTAACCCCTTCCCTGACAATCACTAGTACAGTGACGCTGCATATTTTTAGCACTAATCACTGTATTGGGGTCACTGGTTCTCAAAAAAGTGTCAAGTGTTCAATATTTGTTTACCGCAATGCTGCAGTCACGCTAAAAATCGCTAATCGCCGCCATTACTAGTAAATAAAAATATTCCGTAGTTTGTAGACATGATAGCTTTTTGCACAAACCAATCAATATACGCTTAGTGGGATTTTTATTTTTTTAACCAAAAATTTGTAGCAGAATAAATATTAGCCTAAATCCTAAATTGATTAAGAAATTTGATTTTTCTCTTTTTCTCAGAATTATAAGGAAGGTCTGAGACAAAGGAAATAAAATGACTTAATATATTATATATATATATATATATATATATATATATATATATGAGAGAGAGAGAGAGAGAGATGGATGGATCATGTAAGTTTCCATCCTCCTTTAAATAAAGGAATTTGGAAAAAGATCCTTTTTCTTCCTTCTTTCTTTCTTGTTTCTTCTCCTTTCTTCCTCCCATGCAATTGTCAGTTAAAGTAACACAGTGCTATATCGCAAAAAATGGCCTGGTCAGTAAGGGGGTAAATCATCCTGGAGCTGAAGTGGTTAATAACTCAACTGCTGCATTAAGTCCCCACTCCTTGTGTCCTGATCTACAATGTGGTGCTTACATATAAGGGGAGCTCTGCCTTATAATAATGTTATGTGGTCTGTTCTATGACTGTCCTTCTGGGACTCACCTTTTATGTAACGCTCATACTTAGATAAACCCAAAGCCAGCACTCCAGCCATCGAGCCGGTAAAAGAAGAGAAACCAGCAGCTCAGCCAATTCATGTGCCGCCTCCAGAACCAAAAGAAGCTAAAGAGACAAAGGCGCCAGAAAAAGGAAAGGGGTAACTGTAATCCTAAAGTGTTTTTGAAGCATATCTAATTCCAAGGGCATTAATGTAACATTGCAGCTTATTGGTAGTGCTATGTTGTCAGCTCAATACACGGGTGCTCTGCGGATTTCACTAGAGGGGGGGATCGGAGCGCTGCGGATTTCACTAGAGGGGGATCGGAGCGCTGCGGATTTCACTAGAGGGGGATCGGAGGTCTGCAGATTTCCCTAGAGGGAGGGGATCTGAGGTCTGCGGATTTCCCTAGAGGGAGGGGATCGGAGGTCTGCAGATTTCACTAGAGGGGGATCGGAGCGCTGCGGATTTCACTAGAGGGGGGGGATCGGAGGTCTGCGGATTTCACTAGAGGGGGGGATCGGAGGTCTGCAGATTTCACTAGAGAGGGGGATCGGAGGTCTGCGGATTTCACTAAAGGGGATCGGAGGTCTGCGGATTTCACTAGAGGGAGGGGATTGGAGGTCTGCGGATTTCACTAGAGGGAGGGGATCGGAGGTCTGCGGATTTCACTAGAGGGGGGGATCGGAGCGCTGCGGATTTCACTAGAGGGGGGGATCGGAGCGCTGCGGATTTCACTAGAGGGGGGGATCGGAGCGCTGCGGATTTCACTAGAGGGGGGGATCGGAGGTCTGCGGATTTCACTAGAGGGAGGGGATCGGAGGTCTGCGGATTTCACTAGAGGGGGGGGGATCGGAGGTCTGCGGATTTCACTAGAGGGGGGGGGGATCGGAGGTCTGCGGATTTCACTAGAGGGGGATAGAAAGAGAGAGGACGGGTTAACTAGAACTACTCCAAACAATAATGCCTGGTAACGCCTGTGGTGATGGGAGTACTCTCTCGGTACCCAGTGATGGGAGACGAATAGAATTATATTCAAAAAATACATTTATTAGAAGAAATATAAAATACAGTCACAACAAAACATCTTGCAGAATTGTTGTAGAAATTACATTAGGTTAACAATTGTTAACCTGATGTCATTTCTGCAAGATGTTTTGTTGTGACTGTATTTTATATTTTTCTAATAAATCTATTTTTTGAATATAATTCTATTCGTCTCCTATCACTGGGTACCGAGAGAGTCCTCCCATCACCACAGGCGTTACTAGGCATTATTGTTTGGAGTAGTTGTAGTTAACCCGTCCTCTCTTTCAATTTAATTAGGGGTGGGTACCATCAACCTATCTGATGTTCATATACCAAATGAGGCATGACATAATCTAACTACAGTGGGATAGGTGGTCAGTGGCAGGTTTCACTACAGCTGGGTAGGTGGTCAGTGGCGTGTTTCACTGCAGGAGAAATTTTACTAAGTTTCTCTTTCGTTCTTTAAAGGACAATTGATGTGCCACCTCCAGAACCAAAAGAAGTTAAAGAGACAAAAGTGCCAGAAAAAGGAAAGAAGAGGTAACTGTGCAACCCTAAAGTGTTTTTGAAGCATATCTAAACCAGAGGGCAGTAATGTAACATATTGCAGCTTATCGATGGTGCTGTGTTGTCAGAGAAATACACTCAGTGGGTTTCGCTACAGGAGGATCAGAGCTAGTCGGATTTTACTACAGGCGGGCGGGAGCTCTGCGGGTTTCACTGCAGGCGGGCGGGAGCTCTGCGGGTTTCACTGCAGGCGGGCGGGAGCTCTGCGGGTTTCACTGCAGGCGGGCGGGAGCTCTGCGGGTTTCACTGCCGGCGGGCGGGAGCTCTGCGGGTTTCACTGCCGGCGGGCGGGAGCTCTGCGGGTTTCACTGCCGGCAGGCGGGAGCTCTGCGGGTTTCACTGCAGGCGGGCGGGAGCCTTTGAAGGACACAGCCATACTTCATGACGGATGTAGGTGGCGACATCAAACCCATCTGTCATGAAGTTTGGCTGTGTCCTTCAATGAATGAAAGAGAAAAAGATTTTAATTTACAGAAATCCCATTTCCCCTTGATACAATGGGAATTCACCGATGTGGTGGGCAGGCAGCGCTCAGGACTGTACCCAGGGCATAGCTGGCAGTCAATGGCTGTGGTCAGGTCATGGCTGGGCTTTGTGGAAGGACAAAGTGTGATATAAGCACAGCAGCGCTTCCTTCTGTAAATTACACAGAGGCGGTTGTGTGACGGGGATCCATTCCTCCATAAAGGCATAACAGCGGTGCCAAGTCATCCAAACTGACATAATAAACACACAGGAGAAATGGAGGGGAGAATTAAAAATTGAACATACGTTAAAAGCAAAAGTCCAACATTTTTGCACAAGGTAAGGAACATTTTTTATTTTTATTCCTTATTCCTCCCGGCTGTAGTTCAGCTTTAAAAAAATAATTTAATGATGTATTAATTGAATACTGAGCTGTGTTTGTGTCTTTTTATATCTGCCTGGAATACAGCTTTAAATCGAGTTTATTATTTTTTTGCCCAGCAGGCTTAAGAGGGCAGAAATGTCAGACAGTGACGAAGAAGGGGTGAAGCTGGTGAAAAGGAGGCGTAGGATCAAACAGCCCAGACCTGACAGCAGTGACGAGGAGGACGGTGAGTTGCTGACGCCGCGCCTGTACCTTTTTTAGATGGCGTAAAGGTTCTCTGCTGAGGTCAATGGGACTCCTTCAGTCGTCGTATCTCACCCACACACTGTTTACTGTGCTCCCTGTCACTTCCCGCAGCGCCGCCTGCCAAAACACGGCCATTCATCGCGTCAAAGATCAAGTGTTTGTTTCTGTATTCGGTGGGGCACCACGCAGGCCTGCGTCGCCTGGGGGAGGCCGTCACACCAGCTTTGCGTTTGATGTCTTGTTTTCATTCTTCACCGTCCCGCCGTGCTCTGGGATTCAGACCCAGCCGTATTAACGAGAGCTGGCAGTGGCTGCTGTGCCCAATGTAAAGTTAGCAGCTTAAGTGCCTCCCTGCATATTAGAGGCCCCGAGCCTCCCCCCAGCTCCGCAGAGAGCTCGGCCCTGGGGCACTGTATCTCTGTTCATGTCCCCTTTTTTTTTTTTTTGGAACAAGTCCCTTTTTTTTATTCCGCAGTGTCACTTTATGCTAAGCTGGAAAAGGTCACCGATTCGCTGCTTGTCACATGAGCTTAGCGAGACGTGCTTGGTGAAGCTGGACCGGCTTTTACAACCGTGATGGCTTATCTGATAGCAATGCGTTTGTTGCCGAGTCTGCTTAGGTCATGGTGGACTGTGGTTTTTAAGATGAAATTATAATAGATCTCTGTTTCAAAGTGGAAACCCACTCGCTACAACCCCCTATAACCTTTTAATGTGTTCTATCAGAAGTCACTTTTTTTATTTTTATTTTTTTTAACTTGCAGCTTTCGTTTAAAATACCACACAATCCTTGCCATGGAGATCCCAGTTCAGGTACTGGGTGACAACTCTGTCCCTCACTCCCATTTGCACTCCTGTGTTGTCACATGGGTTTCTGATATTGACTACAAAATCAATAGCATTGCAATGTATGGTGGTAAGTTACCACAAGGAGCATATGTGAATGTGCCACAGTTCCAGACTGTTGGCCTTTATTAAAAAACAAATAGCAAAAGGCACATATTTTTGCAGGACAAAATGTGCACTTTTTTTTTTCCACATGCACCTGCATTTCCCCCCTTGGTCAGTGGATGGCTGGTGCCATGTCTCCCCTTGGTCAGTGGATGGCTGGTGCCATGTCTCCCCTTGGTCAGTGGATGGCTGGTGCCATGTCTCCCCTTGGTCAGTGGATGGCTGGTGCCATGTCTCCCCTTGGTCAGTGGATGGCTGGTGCCATGTCTCCCCTTGGTCAGTGGATGGCTGGTGCCATGTCTCCCCTTGGTCAGTGGATGGCTGGTGCCATGTCTCCCCTTGGTCAGTGGATGGCTGGTGCCATGTCTCCCCTTGGTCAGTGGATGGCTGGTGCCATGTCTCCCCTTGGTCAGTGGATGGCTGGTGCCATGTCTCCCCTTGGTCAGTGGATGGCTGGTGCCATGTCTCCCCTTGGTCAGTGGATGGCTGGTGCCATGTCTCCCCTTGGTCAGTGGATGGCTGGTGCCATGTCTCCCCTTGGTCAGTGGATGGCTGGTGCCATGTCTCCCCTTGGTCAGTGGATGGCTGGTGTCATGTCTCCCCTTGGTCAGTGGATGGCGGGTGCCATGTCTCCCCTTGGTCAGTGGATGGCGGGTGCCATGTCTCCCCTTGGTCAGTGGATGGCGGGTGCCATGTCTCCCCTTGGTCAGTGGATGGCGGGTGCCATGTCTCCCCTTGGTCAGTGGATGGCGGGTGCCATGTCTCCGCTTGGTCAGTGGATGGCGGGTGCCATGTCTCCGCTTGGTCAGTGGATGGCGGGTGCCATGTCTCCGCTTGGTCAGTGGATGGCGGGTGCCATGTCTCCCCTCGGTCAGTGGATGGCGGGTGCCATGTCTCCCCTCGGTCAGTGGATGGCGGGTGCCATGTCTCCCCTCGGTCAGTGGATGGCGGGTGCCATGTCTCCCCTCGGTCAGTGGATGGCGGGTGCCATGTCTCCCCTCGGTCAGTGGATGGCGGGTGCCATGTCTCCCCTCGGTCAGTGGATGGCGGGTGCCATGTCTCCCCTCGGTCAGTGGATGGCGGGTGCCATGTCTCCCCTCGGTCAGTGGATGGCGGGTGCCATGTCCCCCCAAATCCCCCCCCCCTAGTCAGTGGATGGCGGGTGCCATGTTCTCCATCCCCAAAAGGTCAGTGGATGGCGGGTGCCATGTACCACCCATACACAGCTGAGGCTCGGCTCAGGTGCCCCCATAGCAAGCTACTTGCTGTGGGGGCACTCAAGAGGAAGGAGGGGCCAGGAGTGCTGAAGAGGGACCTAAGAGGAGGGTCTGAGCTGCTCTGTGCAAAACCAACTGCACAGAAGGGGCGAGTATAACAAGAGGCTTTAGTATCGCTTTTCAATACAGCACACCTGTGAATGCAATATATAGTTTGGGCCAGCATTTAAAAAAAAAAAAAAAAGTGTGTGTATATGTATATGTGTGTGTGTATGTATATGTGTATATATATATGGCAGCTTGAAGATCGAGAAAAATATTATATATATATATATTAATATTATATATTTTTTCTCTATCTTCAAGCTGCCTTTGATCATCTGTGACCACGCTCTCATTCTTAAATTGGCAGAGCGTATGCATGGCCGTCCGTGTCTGATGTGCAATGTCCTCCCTGTTCCAGATTTCATGTCCTGTGTAGGCACGGCCATTGGTCTGTGATGGATTATTTGGAAAATATAGTAAGATCTGATTAAATAGGTGAAAGCTGATTTGTATTTTACAGAAGAGACTGTAGAGAATTAAAGTGAAAACCACATCAAGTGTGGAGTTTTAAATGATAGAAAACTGCTTCAATGCAAAATGCTGGGACTTGATCATTGACCATAGACTATATCTTTGTACAGGTTTATTAATCCTATACTGTGGAGTCTTCTTACCCTCTGTATTCTTTACCATAGAGGTTCCTGTGCCAGATGTTAGGACCCCGTCCCCTCCTCCAGAGCCTGCTGTGAAGATGGAAACTGAAACGCAACCACAGGTGAGGCCTCTATAAAAGGGTACCAGTCACCCTAACAAGAAAACCCAGCTGCGAGTCAAAAATATAATCTGCCCTTGCCCGCCTGATTCCATAGCTGGCTGCTCTCCTCCAAAGCTTTCATCATTCACTGGGAAGGCCAAAACCATGTTTGCTCATTTCTATAGATACCGACTTCGTACTAGGAAATTGGTGCTTGGCCTTTACCCCTCTCACTTCTGTGCCTCATGGTTGGCCCATCAGTGTGATGGACACCCACGCTGACCAGTCATTGGATGGGATGGGCAGAAGCAAGTGCAGTCTTTTTATAATAACTGTCAGTATTTTTTTATATTAAAATGTTGAATTTTGGATTCCCTGAGCAATGAATGTTATTGGAGATGACGTAGGATTCTCTGGATGACTATCGTGGCATGGTAGTGGCACCATACAGAGCACAAAGTCACTTTTAAAAGACAAGTTCACCTTTTTGGAACATGTTACATGTTTCACCCTTCTGCCGCCAGTCCCCCTGCTGTTGGGTTTACTTATCCTTTAAAAATGTTGAAAGGTGCAGCTAAACAGTAGATTTTAGACCAGCTATAGCAGTCGGCCCTGAGACGACTCCATTCTTGAAATGAATATATGAAAACCTACATGGGTTAGGGTTGTGACCTTTTGGCTATTAGCATACGAGGAAACAGTTGCACTCTGAGGGCATTTTTAACCACTTCCCGCCTGCCATATAGCAATATGACATGCGCAAAGTGGTCGTGTTATACTGACCGGATATCATATGACGTGATCAGGATAACAAGCCGGCGCAGGGCACGGCGAACAGTGATGCAGTGTGTCAGTCTGACGTACTTCAACACTGTTCTCAGTAAAGAGCCTCTGACGGAGCCGCTTTACCATCTGATCAGCTGTGTCCAACCACAGCTGTTCACGATGTAAACGGGAAAAGCCATGTATCAGTTTTTCACTCACGTCTGGCAGACCCGAGTAGAGGAGAGACGATCGGTGGCTCTCCTGATTGGGGGGGAGGGGTCTGCCCTTATTGATTATCTCCCCGAGGATGCCCACTCAGGACCACGAGAGATGACCACCAGGTATGCCACCCATGGCTACCAGGGATGCCAATCAGTGGCCATCAGCAATGCCTGCCAGTGCCTCTATATCGGTGATGCCCATCAGTGTCCCCTATCAGTGCCCCCTATCAGTGCCAACTATGAGTGTCCATCATCAGTGCCGCCTTAAGGGTGCCTGTCAGTGCAGCTTCATCAGTGGCCAGCGGTGAAGGAGAAAACGTATTTACAAAATTTTACAACCGTTTTTTTTTTTTTTTTTTTTATATTTGTTTAGCAAAAAATTTAAAAACCCAGAGGTGATCAAATGCCACCAAAAGAAAGCTCTATTTGTGGAAACGAAATTCTAAAAATGTTTGGGTATGTAGGATGACCGCGCAATTGTCATTTAAAAAGCGACAACATTAAAAATTGGCTTGGGCAGGAAGGGGCTTGGGGGCAGACTTGCTGTTATCGATCTGGAGGAGCTGCAGTTTTCTGTCCCCCCCCCCCCATGCTGCTGAGGAGCGGTTATTGGAAAATATCTATGCTTGTTTATTCTACCTAAGGGTAAGAGGCAGTGTGTTGGTGGTGTCCTTACAAATGGATTTTGCAAGATGTACTATTTTTATTATGGACTTTAACCAGTTCCTGACTGGCACACACCGATGTACAGAATGGCACGGGCAGGCATATTGGCGTACAGGTACGTCCATTTTTAAATGCCGCCCTGCCATCGCGGGCCGGTCAGGACCCCTGTGAGTCCAGTCACGGGTCTTGCGGACTCAATTGCCGTGGGCATGCCCGCGATCGTCTCACGGGGCGGCTGAACTGGGAGATGCCATTGTAAACAGCATCTCCCCATTCTGCCTAGCAACAAGTGACACTGATCTCTACTCCATGTGATTGGAGCAGAGATCAGTGTTCACTAACACACAGCCCAGCCCCCCACAGTTAGTAACACGCCCATAGGAACACTTAACCCCTACACTGCCACCCACTGGTTAACCCCTTCACTGCCAGTGTCATTTACACAGGAATCGCTGCATTTGTATAGCACTAATTGCTGTATAAATGACAACGGTCCCAAAAATGTGTCAAATGTCCGATGTGTCCGCCATAATGTCGCAGTCACAATAGAAATCACTGATCGCTGCCATTACAAGTAAAAAAAAAAGAAAATTATTAATAAAAATGCCATAAACTATCCCCTATTTTGTAAACGCTATAACTTTTGCGCAAACCAATCAATCGCTTATTGCGATATATTTACCAAAAACATGTAGAAGAATACGTATCGGCCTAAACTGAGGGGAAAAAAAAATTTTTTTTGTTTTTTTTATATATATTTTTGGGGGATATTTTATTATAACAAAAAGTAAAAAATTTGTTTTTTTTTTTTAATTATTTATTTTATTTTTTTTCAAAATTGACGCTCCTATTTTTGTTTATAGCGCAAAAAATAAAAACCGCAGAGGTGATCAAATGCCACCAAAAGAAAGCTCTATTTGTGGGGAAAAAAGGACGTCAATTTTGTTTGGGAGCCACGTCGCACGACTGCGCAACTGTCAGTTAAAGCGACGCAGTGCCGAATCGCAAAAAGTGGTCTGGTCTTTGACCAGCAAAATGGTCCGGGGCTGAAAGTGGTTAAGAGTGAAGTTTTATGTATAAATCATACAACACACTGAATGTTCATGTTGGACTATCATGTAGTTCTCATTAAGTGCTACACCCTTCTTTTACATATGTATCTATGGCCGGTGGTAAGGCATTAAAGTATTTAAGTCCATTTAGAACCCAAATTGTGCTGTTTAACGTTTGATATCTCTAAGGTGCAGATCTGGTTTTTATTCTGAGAGGTTAAATTTGTTGTTTTTCTTTTTTCTCCTTAGACACAACCTGGAGAGAAGATAAGAAAGCGTAGGAGAGTCCTGAAATCAAAGCAATTCCTGGATGAGGATGGCTGTATGGGTAAGGAGTAGAAAGGAGCATTGACTGGCCTGAACTCTCTAGGTCTTCAGCATGATGTGGCTAGTAAAAAGCTTGTGGTTGTCAACATTTCATCTCCCGCATTAGATTTTCCTTCCATGACCATACATGAGTGTCTCTGCCCACCTAAATCGGGAAGCGTATGGTTCACATTTTAAATAAAAAAAATCACTAGACGTGGCATCAGCTATTGATAATTCCGTGGCTTAGCAGGACCAATATCACATATTCCCTTTAGGCCACTGCCCTAGTTTGCAGGGTCACCCTCCTGGTTAAAGTCATTACTCCAGGACAGTGGACCTGAAAGATAGGTGAGAAGCAGATATTTATGTATTTTTTTTTGTCCTTAACCACTACAATACAGGGCACTTTCGCCCCCTTCCTTCCCAGCCCAATTTTCAGCTTTCATCGCTCTAGTGCTTTCAGTGACAATTGCGCGGTCATGCTACACTGTACCCAAATGAAATTTTTATCATTTTGTTCGCACAAATAGAGCTTTATTTTGGTGTTATTTATTCACGACTCCGTTTTTTTTTTTTTTTTTTTTTTTTTTTTTTTGCGATATAAGCACAAAAAAAACGGAAATTTGGAAAAAAAAAACAATATTTTCTTTTTTCTATTTGAAAAGAAATCCAATAAAATCTAATTTTGTCATAAATTTAAGCCAAAATGTATTCTGCTACATGTTTTTGGTAAAAAAAAATTCGTTAAGTGTATAATAATTGGTTTGTGTGATCAGGGACATATGTACGCAAATGATCATGTACATATGTGTGCAGATAATCATTGGGACATGTGATTTTAGTGGGACATATGTGGGCGACATGTTTTTATTATTAGGGACATGCGTTTTTATTATTTGGGGACATGTGTGTTTTGGGGATATATGTGGGGACTGTGTTTGTACTGTGTGGTGTGTTGTGTGTTGACACTAGACTAATGATCAGTGAGTAAAAATCTGTAAAAACGCGCAAGCACTGTATTGTTCTGCAAGGTTTTTTTGTTTTCTCTTGTAATGATTTGTGCTTATCATTGACTTAATGTATGTACACCTTTTATTATTCAATAAAATGTCTTAAAAAAAAAAAAAAAAAAATCTGTAAAAACAGCTCATACTCACTGATCACCAGCCGGCTGCAGCGATCTGCTCTCCTCTCCTCAGCGATGACTTCCGTGTGAGGAGAGGAGAGCCGATTGCCTAGCAACCGGCTGTTTGTTTACATCACATGACGGCCGTGATTGGACACGGCCGTCATGTGATCAGGAGGGCCAATCGCAGAGCCCTCCTGCCGATCTGAGATGCGCCGTGTCCCGGTGACACGAGCACATTGGGATCGCGCCGCTGCGCGGGCGCAATCCCGCTACTTCTGAAGGACGTTCCTGAACGTCCTATCAGGAGTAGACGGCTCCCACCCGGCCGTATATATGCATTGACGTTGTGGGAAGTGGTTAATCTAAGCCGCAGGGACCGGTCTTGTACACAGAGGATCAGAAGATTAGGTAAGTACAGTGCCATGAAAAGGTATTCACACCCCTTGAAATTTTCCAAATTTTTTTCATGTTACAACAGTAAATGTATTTTATTGGGATTTTATGTAATAGACCAACACAATGTGGCACATAATTGTGAAGTGGAAGGAAAATGAGAAATGGTTTTCAACATTTTTTTACAAATATCTGAAAAGTGTGGGGAGGCATTTGTATTCAGCCCTCTTTTTCTCTACTCTAATAGCCCTAACTAAAATCTAGTGGAGCCAATTGCCTTCAGTTACACCTAACGAATAAATGGGGTCCATGTGTGTGTAATTTTATCTCTAAATACATGTTCGGTGAAGCCCTCAGAGGTTTGTTAGAGAACCTTAGTGTACAAATGTCATCATGAGGCCAAGGAACATACCAGACAGGTCAGGGATAAAGTTATGGAGAAAGGTGGCAAGGTTTGATTATAAAAAATCCCAAGCTTTTGAACATCTCACAGAGCACTGTTCAATCCATCATGGGAAAATGAAAAGAGTATGGCACAACTGCAAACCTACCAAGACATGGCCGTCCACCTAAACTGACTGACTGGGCCGGGCAAGGAGATTATTAATCAGAGAAGCAGCAAAGAGGCCCATGGTGACTCTGGAGGAGCTGCAGAGATCCACAGCTCAGGGGGGAGAATCTGTCCACAGGACAACTATTAGTTGTGCTCTCCACAAATTTGACCTTTATGGAAGAGTGACAAGAAGAAAGACATTGGTGAAAGAAAGCCATAAGAAGTCCAGTTTGTGAGAAGCCATGTGGGGGACACCGTAAACGTGGAAGAAGGTGATCTGGTCAGATGAGACCAAAATATTTATTTTTGGCTTAAAAGCAAAACGCTATGTGTGGTGGAAAACTAACACTGCACATCACCCTGAACTCACCATCCCCACTGTGAAACATGGTGGTGGCAGCATCATGTTGTGGGGATGATTTTCTTCAGCAGGGACAGGGAAGCTGGTCAGAGTTGATGGGAAGATGGATGGAGCCAAATACAGGACAATCTTAGAAGAAAACCTGTTGGAATCTGCAAAAGACTTGAGTCTGGGGTGGAGGTTCACCTTCCAGCAGAACAACACCCCAAAACATACAGCCAGAGCTACAATGGAATGGTTTAGATCAAAGCATATTCATGTGGCCCAGTCACAGTCCAGACCTAAATCCAATTGAGAATCTGTGGCGAGACTTGAAAATTGCTGTTCACAGACGCTCTCCATACAATCTGACAGAGCTTGAGATATTGTGTAAAGAAGAATGGGCAGAAATGTCACTCTGTAGATGTGCAAAGCTGGTAGAGACACCCCCAAAAAGACTTGCAGCTGTAATTGCAGAGAAAGGCAGTTCTACAAAGTATTGACTGGGGGGGGGGAGGGGGGCACCATACAAATGTACCTTCTACTTCACAATTATGTGCCACTTTGTGTTGGTCTATCGCATAAAATCCCAATAAAATACATTTACGTTTTTGGTTGTAAAAAAAAAAGTGGAAAATTTCAAGGGGTATAAATACTTTTTCAGGGCACTGTATCTCCATTCATTAATCCCCTAAACAAAAATGAGCTGTTGACCTGTGCAGTCTGGGCACAGCCCCGCTTCTTCTCCTTCTTCTTCTCCTTCTTCTCCTTCTTCTCCTTCTCCTCCTTCTCCTTCTTCTTCTCCTCCTTCTTCTCCTTCTCCTTCTCCTTCTCTTTCTCTTTCTCTTTCTCTTTCTCTTTCTCCTCCTCCTCCTCCTCCTCCTCCTCCTCCTCCTCCTCCTCCTCCTTCTCCTTCTCCTTCTCCTTCTCCTTCTCCTTCTCCTTCTCCTTCTCCTTCTCCTTCTCCTCCTCCTCCTCCTCCTCCTTCTCCTTCTCCTTCTCCTTCTCCTTCTCCTTCTCCTTCTCCTTCTCTTTCTCTTTCTCTTTCTCTTTCTCTTTCTCTTTCTCTTTCTCTTTCTCTTTCTCTTTCTCCTCCTCCTCCTCCTCCTCCTCCTTCTCCTTCTCCTTCTCCTTCTCCTTCTCCTTCTCCTTCTCCTTCTCCTCCTCCTCCTCCTTCTCCTTCTCCTTCTCCTTCTCCTTCTCCTTCTCCTTCTCCTTCTCCTTCTCCTCCTCCTTCTCCTTGCAGTTTTTTTTATCTGATTTTCTTTCTGCAGTAGATGGGAAGACCACTGCATGTCATGGATGGAAGCTTTTGTTTTTTTAGCAGTGATGGGGAACCTTGGCACCCCAGATATTTTGGAACTACGTTTCCCATGATGCTCATTCACTCTGCAGTGTAGTTGAGCATCATGGGAAAGGTAGTTCCAAAACATCTGGGGTGCCAAGGTTCGCCATCACTGGTTTATAGCAAGCTTTGATTAAGATTTACATTAAACTGATCACATTACATGTATATCTAAAACGAATATTAACCACTTCAGCTCCAGAAGATTTTGCCCACTTCATAACTAGGCCATTTTGTTTGCTATTCGGCACTGCGCTACTTTAACTGGTAATTGTGCGGTCATGCAACACTGTACCCAAGCTAAATTTATGTGGGTTTTTTTTTTGTTTTTTTATTTTTTTACACAAATGGAGCTTTCTATAAATGGTATTTGATCACCGCTGGGGTTCTTATTATATAAACGAACAAAAACCCAACATTTGGAGGGGGGCGTCATGTTTTTTAATTTTGCTATAAAACAAAACATATCCAATAAAAAAAATGTCGTCATAAATTTGGCTAAAATGTATTCTGCTACATGCCTGTTAAAAAGAAATCCCAATAAGTGTATATTGATTGGTTTGTTTGAATGTAAGAGCATCTACAAACTATGGGATGTATACTGGAATTTATTTTTTCTATACTACTAATAGTGGTGATCGGCAACCTTTTTAATGGCACTGTGATAGAGCTGCGGGAAATCTGACCCTAACTGAAACTGAGTGGAAGCTGACATCGCCACTGGTATCAATACAGTGATCAGTGCTATACACTGTCACTGTACTAATGACACTGGCTGGGAAGGGGGTAACATCTTGGGGAATCAAGGGGTTAAAAGTTTGCCTAACCATGTGTAATAATAATTTGCTGATTTTTACTAAAGATCTGTTAAACTGGGAAGATAATTTACTCGGTACAGAGGTCTGTGTTTGTCAACACAGGGCTCTGGGCTGTGATTGGACACAGCCGATCAGCAGGTCCCAGCCATGAATCATTGGCTGGGGCCTGCTGATAGACTCCGGAGGGAGCACACTTAAACCCGAAAATGGGCAGTGGGGTACCAGCACATTGGTTTTCGTTGGATGCCCATCTGAAGTACACTGCGGGCAGTTGGTGTGCGAGTGTTTAACAGCAGTGCTGCTATTTGAAAACCAGTTCTATGCCGTAGGTGGCTGTTGACCTCTTTCTTTGTGTTTTTTTTCCAGTAACAGAAAAGGTCTATGAAAGTGAGTCTTGTACAGACAGCGGAGAGGAGTTCACCAAATCCAAACCAGCCGCGTCCAATTCGTCCACTTCCACCGCTAAACCAAAAACAAAAGCAGAGACTAAACCCTCCAAGAAAGTGCCTGCTGCCAGCAAAGGGACGAAGCAAGCTTCTATCATGGGATTCTTCCAGAAGAAGTGATGGGCCTTGTTATCTCCTATATAGACTTGACTGCTCGGAGATCTGGAGCAGATGCTGGTATATCCCTTACCTGTCATTGCTGGCCCAAGATGAGAGATGGTGATGTCGGTATTGTGCCGGCCTTCCATATAGCTGAGCCTGGACTGCTTGGTGACTCATTGATCACCGTTATGAGTGTTTGAACATTGCCGTTTATTTGTTGGGGAACGCACACAGCGCCTATGTCTTGTACTATGCTCAAAACTGACATGGGGGTTCAATAATTCTAGATGTATTTTTATAAACTTTAATCTGCTTTGTTTTCCAAATTTATTCTGTCCACTTGACATGTATGGGAGCCTCTTTTTTTTTTTTTTTTTTTTTTTTGCCTTTCCATAATTGCTTAGCCATCTTTCCATGGTCTGGACACGGAATACAAGTGTTTTGGGTCCTGGAGACACTTCTATGATACAATATATGGGCAGGATTATTTAGGCACCAGCATCTTGTTGATGTACTAGAACCCAGATTTTCAGTTTTGGACGGTGTAAGAACATCTGTTGGATTTGAAGCCTCATGCACACAGAATGTTTTGCGATCCTCTTCTAGACTCCTCTCCTCCTGGCAGCAGAGTTTTTTGGCAGAAAAAAATGCTTTGTGCTTGTAAACTCCATCAAGTGCTTGGGCATAAATTCATGGAATTGGCAAAAATGTTCAGAATTTTATTCTGGACATTGAAATGAATGCATACTCAAGTGCTAAAACTAGCTTAGGCGCGCTTACATGCGTTTAGGCACGTCAGACGTTTTTTTTTTTTTCTGCAAAACTCTACTGCTCCTGGATGCACTGGCAGTGTTTATTTTATTTATTTTTTTTTCTGCCTCTAACCACCGCTAACCTCAGTTCTTTTTAAGGCTACTGTCACACTAGCTACTCGTTTTAACGGCGCTTTACCGTTGTTTTAGCAGCAAGCTTTTAACCCCCACCAATGGCTGAAGAAAGGATTAAAACCACCCGCGTTGCGGCGCTTTCGAATCGCTTTTTCATGCGCTTGGGATTCGATGCCTATGCATTCCAATGAGCGGGGGCAGTGTAGGAGCGGTGTATGCACCGGCCCAAAGATGCGGCTTGCAGTACTTCTTTTTTTTTTTTTTTTTAACATCCCACAAGCGCACCACCCCAGTGTGAAAGCACTCAGGCTTTCACACTGGGGTGGCATGGAAGGCGGTATTCAGTCGCTTTACAGGTGTTATTTATATCGCTAAAACCCCTGAAAAACACCTTCAGTGTGAAAGTAGCCTAAAGGCCTGTGTGTGCACATTGGCACCTAGGTCCACATGCTGGAGCATTTAGAGGCGGGACAAAAAAACCAAATGCCCTTAGGAGCAGCAGAAAAATGTGCATGAGGCTTATTTAAAAAAAAAAAAAATATATATATATATATATATATATATATAATTATGACCAGGGGCAGCTATGGAAAATCAAGAGCTTTACAGACTGTTCTGACCCTTCCCTCCTGCCCATAATCTGCCTGCTATGGGGGCAGGAGGGAAGGGCCAGAATCTGGGCTGCTCTGTGCAAAGCCCTTGCACAGAGCAGGTAAGGACAACATTGTGTGTTTGTTATCTTTAAAAAAAAAAAAAAAAAAAACTTTTTTATATCACTGATAAGCTTAGAAGTAACACCCTCCCTGATCCTCAAAGTGATAATAAATGGAGCTGTATAATTTTTATGGGAACATCCATGCACTGCCTTCCTCCATCCCCAGACCAATTCATTTCATAGAGCTGTCTGTCATACCGGGTTCTCTGTATAATAAATGTAGACTCTCCATGGGACACAAAGGTGATTGGAGAAGATGGACCAGAAATCCCTGAGATGCTGGAAAGAAGCCAGTGCATCCTATAATATTGATTGTGCAGCTTGCCGATATCCGCTGGACTTAACCCTTTACTTACTTTGGTTTAGAGAACATCATGCATGCAGCACATTCTCCTTTCCCAGTACACAAGCCATTATGATTTTTTTTATTTTTTTTTTGTTCTTAAAAATGACCTTTCCATTTCTAATTCCTGAAATTTACAAAAACAAGTTATGTTTCTGGATAACTGCCAAAAATAAATGAACCTACTTGGCCAACCGTACAGTACTTTAGTTTAAAAGCGGGAATGTCCCCAAATGTCTGCACACAACTTGAGTTGAAACCATAGTTTTCTCCTGAGGCGTCCTTTTTATTTTATTTTTTTGCACTGAATGTTTCATCTTTGAGGCGCTGGCCCAGCTCCCCTACTCCAGTGATGAGGGTACATGATCCTTTGTTTCCATTGGCATTAATATTATACAGGATTTATAGAGCGCCAACTGTTTTGCGTAGTGCTTTACAACGTTAATAAAGACCCTAGTTTTAGAGCCCCCTGCTATGTTGCAGTCCCAGCACAAAATTCCTATTGTGTTTAGACTTCCAGTGTTATGACAGTCCTGCACGTCATGAAAACCTTCCTACCTGGACCATTGCCACTCATCGCTGTAACCTGTGGTCCTTTTGCTGCATCCCAGCACAGAGTGTTTGGAGAAAAAAAAATGGCTGCATTTTTATTTATTTTTTCCTTGCAACTAATGACCTCCCTCCCCCGAGCTGGGCAAAGAATTTTGCGCAATATGGTCCGATTCTCCAACGCCTACATCGCTGTCCTGTAGTGAAATAGGGGTCGGATGGTGGAGCTGATTTAGCGCTCCGATTGTCATATGCTGGAGGTTGATCTGAAGCTAACTTCTGCCTATGTATATTTTTCATCATATCTTTTACTTTGCATTGCCCAGGACTGCGTTTACTATGGGGGTCTATATAGCCACAATGGCCTTCAAGCGGTGTATACAACAGGACAGATCTTGGATTACATGTAATATTTGTAATACTTTATATCGTTTTGCGTTTTTTCAATGTTTTCTGCTCTTTGTACAGTGATCTGTTCATTAAAGTGTTTCATGTATGAGACTTCTGTGTGCTTTCTTAAAAACCTCTATATTTTCCCCTGTTCGTCTTTCAGGGCAGCCACCATAGAGAGACCTTGGCTCCTCCCATCTCGGGGGAAACTCGTCCTTATACTGCAAGATTTAAGCCTCGCCGGCCCCTCAGTTCTGGTGTTTTCTCCGGTGGGCAGACGCCGCTAAGGAGCCAGGGCTGAACAGCCAGGGAGGCCGAGTGTTCCCTGAGAAGGGGGAGACGGTGGTCTCTCTCTGATTCCGCAGCTAGGTAGGCTAGGGAGCCTAAGAATACCTATATGGCTGCATCTTGCACACCCCAGCTTCTTTTGGGGAAGGAGGAAGCCTGGGGAGGTCTGCTATTCTTCCACCCAGGGGGGAGATGTGCAAGGTCCCCCCTGCATAATGCAGCCAGCATTGGAGCTCTTAGAAGCCGGGCCGGATGACGGACGACGTAGGAGTGGGCACTTCCACCAGACCCGCATCTTCCGGTACCAGTGGGCCGAGTGCTGGGCTGGTGCAGCCTTATTCTTTGCTGTACAGACAGCTGTCGGAGGCTCGGTCAACCATCCATCCTCAGCGGGAGATGGTGGAGGCTTCACGAGCAGCTCCAGGAGATACCTTGGAGTGGCTGGTGCAGTTAAGAGGAACCCTGGGGTGGTGTTCCCTTACCTATTCCCGGTAGTTCCACAGGTGTTCCCCCTCCTTGGTGGTCGGGGGGGGGGGGGGGTAGAGGAGTACGTCTGGGACCCTGGTGGTGGTTGGTCCTGGGGGGGCACTCCCGGTGGTCCTCTGTGGTAACGCTGGTGGGCTTCGCCATTTATGGCTGCTCTCTCTGTTTCAGAAAGCCGCAGACAAAAACAAGTCATCCCACGGTACTAAGAAGAAATGTCCCTCATGCAGAGTCACAATGGAGTAATCCTGGCGCAAAGCACTGTAAGGAGTGCAATGAGGGTTTAGTGAGGGAGCAAGCGCCAGAACAAGTTATGGACCCAGCGGCATCAGTTAAAGAGGGATTCCACCTACAAAAAAAAAATTAAAAGCCAGCAGCTATAAATACTACAGCTGCTGACTTTTAATAAATGGACACTCACCTGTCCCGGGTTCCAGCGATGCCGAGGCCGATCGACCGCTCGTGCCTCGGCTGCTGCCGCCGCCATTCGAGGTGAGGGAATCAGGAAGTAAAGCGAATCGGCTTCACTTCCCGGTTCCCTACTGCGCATGCGCGAGTCGCGCAGCGCAATAGGAATTGTCCGCGCTGTCTCTGAGACCCGTGTGTGTCCCAGCAGACAGCGCGGCAGGACAGGAAATGGCGTAGACTCCCACGGGAGTCTATGCCCGGAAGTGGGTGTAAATACCTGTCTTTGACAGGTATCTCCACCCCCCCTCCCCCCTGAAAGGTGCCAATTGTGACACCGGAAGGGGGGAGGGTTCCGATCAGCGGAGGTTCCACTTTAGGGTGGAACCCCGCTTTAAGGAGCTTTCTAGCACCTTTCAGTCTTTTATGGAGCTTTATTCTAGTTTCCAGTTGTCGCAGCCCCAGGGCAATCCTCCGCCAGCACAGCAGTGTGTTACACCTAGCCCAGCAGATATTCCCTCCGTTAGTGGGGAGAGACCAGGGGGCTTCAGACAGGAAATTGAGGAAGAGCCAGACCGTGCCGCTTCAGGGGGAGTCAGAAGGAGAGGAGGTGGATGGGGAATCCACCAGAACCTCTCGTCTTATAAGCTTTCCCTTGATGAAGTGGAGGATCTCTTAGGAGCTCTCCATGCCACTTTGGGAAGAAAAGAAGGCGTTGTCACTCTATGACCAGATGTACAAGGGCCTGGGGGAACAGGAAAAGTGTGTTCCCAGATGTCTTGGTATAAGCCATCAAGAGGGAATGGCAAGATCCTGAAAGGAAACCTTTCTTTTTATGGGCTTTGAAACAAAGATTTCCCTTTGCGGAGGAAGAGGCTCTAGTCTGGAATAAATCTAGGCTAGATGCAGCTTTTTCACAGGTTTCCATGCATACTGACCTGGCCTTCAAAGACATGGGGGCACTTTCAGATCCTATGGACAGAAGGATGGACTCGCTCTTGAAGTCCTGGGACTCGTCGCAGGGAAACCTTAAGCCTGCCATGGTGGTCACAGTGGTGGCCCGCAACATGGAATATTGGCTTACACAGATTAAGGTGCACGTTGAAGCGGGGACGCTAAAAGAAACTATCCTGACTTCCTTCCCCATGCTACTTAAAGCGGAGGTCCACCCTAAAGTGGACCTTCCGCTCATTGGAATCTTCCCCTCCTCCGGTGCCACAATTGGCACCTTTCAGGGGGGAGGGGGGTGCAGGTACCTGTACAGTACAGGTATCTGCACCCACTTCCGGCGTAGATTCTGCAGAAGGTACGCCCCTTTCCGCAGAATCTACGCCCCTTTCCGAAAGTCCACCGCTGCCTGCTGGGAAACACACGGATCCCAGAGACAGCGGGGACCATCCTTATTGTGCATCGCGCAAGCGCAGTAGGGAACCGGGAAATGAAGCCGAAGGGCTCCACTTCCTGATTCCCATACCCAAGATGGCGGAGGCAGCACCCGAGAGACGATCGAGAGATCGGCTTCGGGTGCCGACATCGCGGGCACGCTGGGCGGGTAAGTGTCACTATTTTAAAAGTCAGCAGCTGCAGTATTTGTAGCTGCTGGCTTTAAAAAAAAAAAAAAAAAAACGGCGGACTCCCGCTTTAAAGGTCTTTCCCATTAAAAGGAAATTTGGAGAGCAGACTAAAAGTCTTGCCTTCAGAGGAAGTTTGAAGCCCCAAAAGCTGAACTCGCAGCCTAGCTATTGAGGAAATGCTAAGGGGCAAGGGGTTCTCGGATCGTTTAGAGGTGACTCTACTAGGTTGCAGAAAAAAGGAGACGCAAGCTATCTTCCTAAAGGTGTGGAGACGCTTCAATAGCTGGTGCACAGAAAGTTCCTTTGACGTACGCAGCTCAGTAGCAGTGTTGCCATTTCTGCAGCCAGGAGCGGACAAGGGGTTAGCCCATAGCACTTTGAAAGGACAGGTATCCGCCTTGTGCATATTCCTAGCAACAGATCCATGGACAGCCAGGTTTTTTAAAAGCCTTAGGCAGACAGAAACCAGTCAGACCCCCCCCCCCCTCCATGTGAAATCTCTCCTTACGGTTACAGACCCTCACTGGGGAGCCATTTGAGCCACTGGGGCACTGTGCGTTTAAAATTGGTCACCCTCAAGACTGTTTTTGGTGGCGAACACCAGGGGCGGACTGGCCGAGGGCCCTGGGCCACTAGGGGGGCCCCCATCAGGATTGCCAGCCTCAGTAAAACCAGGGACAGTATGTAAAAATCTGTTTTTTGTTACATCTGCCTCTGAAATGTCCCTTACCGACATCCTTTTGGTCTAAAAATCCTGAGATTATAGCTGCGCCGCCTCTCCAGTCAGCCAATAGAAACATGTCTGTGTGTACATGTATACTATGTGATTGTATACTGCGTGTGTGTATACTGTGTGGCCCCATAATCTCTGATTGCCTGGGGGCCCCATAATCTCCTATTGCCCGGGGGCCCCATGAGTTGTCAGTCCACCCTTGGCGAACACTACGGCAAGGAGGGTTAGTGAACTTGAAGCCCTCTCCATTAGGGCACCTTTTTTCTGATTTTTTTTTTTTTTTTTTTTTTTTTTCCCCAGACCATGTGATTTTTTTTTTTTTTTTTTTTTGATTTTTATTTATTTTTTTTTTTTTTAAATATATAACGGATTTGGCCTTTATGCCAAAGGTGGCCTCTAAGTTTCATAGAGGCCAGGAAATAATTTTGCCTACCTTTTTATTTGAGTCCTATGAGGGGAACAGGAACATTTTTCATAAATTGGACGTTAGAAGGTGCGTCATTCAGTACTTAGTACAGTTTAGAAAATCTGATTCCTTTTTTTGTATTTTCAGGGGCTAGGAAAGGGTCCAGAGCCTCTAGACCAGGGATGTCCAAACTTTTTTCAAAGAGGGCCAGATTTGATGAACTGAAAATGCGCGAGGGCCGACCATTTTGCCTGACATTCTTTGAACCATTAAAATTCGGTCTAAGTGTGTTCGTCCAAGCACTAATACACGGCCCAACAAGAATTCTCTTGCCTTTGTGGCTGTGTGTGGTGAAGAGATGAACTCAAGTGTATTATTTGGATACACCGTATTTATTGGCGTATAACACGCACCTTCACTTTAAGAGGGAAGCTTCAGGAAATTTTTTTTTTAAATTTTAAATAAAGAACTGTGAAGAAAAATAAGGGTCAGTGCCCATCTGCAGACCCACAATTGCCAGGAACGCAGCACCCACCATTGCCGGGAATGCAGCCCCACCATTGCCGGGAATGCAGCCCCACCATTGCCGGGAATGCAGCCCCACCATTGCCGGGAATGCAGCCCCACCATTGCCGGGAATGCAGCCCCACCATTGCCGGGAATGCAGCCCCACCATTGCCGGGAATGCAGCCCCACCATTGCCGGGAATGCAGCCCCACCATTGCCGGGAATGCAGCCCCACCATTGCCGGGAATGCACCCACCATTGCCGGGAATGCAGCCCCACCATTGCCGGGAATGCGCCCACTATTGCTAGGAATGCAGCCCCACCATTGCCAGAAATGCACCCACCATTGCCAGAAATGCAGCCCCACCATTGCCGGGAATGCAGCCCCACCATTGCCCGGAGTGCACCCACAATTGCCAGGAATGCACCCACTATTGCCAGGAATGCACCCACTATTGCTAGGAATGCAGCCCCACCATTGCCAGGAATTCACCCACCATTGCTAGGAATGCAGCCACCAGTGCCAGGAATTCACTCACCATTGCCAGGAATGCAGCCCCACAATTGCAGTTGCCAGGAATGCAGCCACCATTGCCATCAGTGCAGCCATGGAGGGCAGGACGAGCGCCAAAGACATCCTACAGGAGAATTTCCTGTTTACACAACGGCCCCTTTAAGAGAAAGTCAGACCTCCTCTGATGGACAGAACAGTCGTCCAATGACAGAGATGGGACTTCCTATTATAACTGCCGTGTAAAGAGGAAATTCTCCTCCTGTGTGCACGGCATTAGTCCTGCCTCCTCCCTCCAAGGCAGCTGGACTATATATCTTTTGTGACCCCGGCGCTGGGAGATCGCCGGGGGCCACAAAAGATGTATATGTTTAAATAACCAGGCGGGCCGTTCAAAACCGGACCGCGGGCCGCGATTGGCCCGCAGGCCGGACTTTGGACATGCCTGCTCTAGACTTACAATAGCCAGATGGTTAAGGTTAGCCATTATTCAGGACTATGTGGTCGGATGGTTATTAAGGCACATTCCACCAGGGCAATGGCGTTTTCTCAAGCAGAGTGGGCTGGTGCTTCTCCAGAGCAGATCTGTAAGAGCTCCAACTTGGTCCAGCTTTGCAACCTTCGTGAATCGCTATCGGCCAAAGACCAGGCCTTTGGGCGTAAAGTGCTACAGGCAGTAGTCCCACCCTAAGGTAAGGTGCTCGCTTATCCTCTCTCCTATGGTGGCTGTCCTGAAAGACAAACAGGGGAAAAAAACGGCGTTACACCTAACGGTAACATCCTTTTCCAGGAGTCTCTCAGGACAGCACCGGTACCCATCCAAATTGTTGGCTATCCCTGAGAGGTCATCATTTCTTTTTTTTCTCACCCCTGCATGCTGCTGTGCACTTATAAACGCAGGGATTCTTGCTTTTTTTTTTTTTTTTTCTGTAGTTTTGGGTTTTAACCTCTACCAGGTCTTTACAATGAAGCTGAGGTTACTCCTTCCTCCTCTGCCCTTCCCTATGCCTTGTCCTGCTGTGTCTGAACTTACCTGAGTGTAGCAAGGGGTGCTATGCGATTCAGCTCAGAGTAGTTTCATGGAGTATTCACTAGGGGGCGCTGACACCATTACAAACGTAAGTGTTCTAATGCTGCTGCCCCCTAGTGGATTCTCTGTAAAGCTGGGTACACGGTAGTAGATTTACAAACAAAATCTTGTTTGACGATTTGTACAAAAAATTTCAGTAGATTCCATGGCTTGAAAAATGTAATTTGAAAATTTGTTTGCTTTTAACCCTTTTGCTGCCAGAACAGGGTTTTTTTTTTTCACACACATGCATAAGGGGCAGTTCACACCATAGAAACCCAGTCCAGGTGCGTTTCAGTGCATTTTTGATGCAGTCCAGAGCGTTCCCCCCGCCTTTTTTTTTTTTTTCCTCCCCCTTAACCTTAAATAAGAACATGGGTGTTCCAGTGTGTTTTAGGTGCATTTCCGTGAGTTTTTGATACTTTTTTTTTACAGCGTTCCAGTGCAGGAAAAATACAGCATGTTCTACTTCCCCCGAGAGGCAATCGGATTTTCCCTGGATCAACTTTACCTATAAATGTCAGTACCCAGTTATATTATGTACACTTAGGAAATAATCCAGGCCTTTTTAAAGCAATCTACTGAGCTGGCCAGAACCACCTCTGCAGGGAGTCTATTCTACATTTTCACAGCTCTTACTGTGAAGAAACCTTTCCATATTTGGAGATGAAATCTCATTTCCTCTAGATGTAAAGGGTGCCACCTTGTCCTTTGATGACCTTAAAGTGAATAACGCAATATCTGGACCCCTTATATATTTTTACGTGTTGCTCATATTACCCCTTAATCTCCTCTTCTCAGGAGTGAATACTGTATTTTTCGCTCCATAAGACGCACCTAGGTTTTAGAGGTTGAAAACAAGAAAAAAAAAAATATTCTGAACCAAATGGTGTAGTAAAATATTTTCCAGTGCCCATGAAATGCAGAGTGACCATTACCATAGAAAGTATTGGCAGGGTATGGGGGGGGATGGCTGTGACTGCACTTGTCACAGAGCAGCGCTTTGGGCACCACAGATGCAGCCCACAGCACTGCTGCCATCCGCTCTCTCCCCTCCACTGTACAGATCTGTACACAGAGGGGAGAGAGGAACCGTCGTCGTCATGGCGCCGGTTTGTTTACATTTGACGTAGTGATCACATTGCAAACGGTGGGTGCACCAAGATGGCCACTGCTCCGGAGCTAGGCCGAAGCCGTGGCCTTTCCTAAGGCCGCGGAGCACGGTGCCAAGCGTATATTCGCACCATAAGAAGCAGGCACATTTTCCCCCATATTTCTGGGGAAAAAAGTGCGTTTTATGGTCCGAAAAATATGGTAAATTCAGTTCCTCTAATCTTTCCTCATAGCTGAGTTCCTTCATGCCTCTTATCAGTTTGGTTGCCCTTCTCTGCACTTTCTCCAGTTCCCCCGATATCCTTTTTGAGAACTGGTGCCCAAAACTGAACTGCATATTCCAGATGAGGTCTTACTAATGATTTGTACAGGGAGGGCAAAATGATATCTCTCTCTCTGGAGTCCATACCTCTCCTAATACAAGAAAGGACTTTGCTCGCTTTGAAAACCGCAGCTTGGCAATGCATGTTATTATTGAGCTTATGATCTACCAAAACCCCCAGATCCTTCTCCACTATGGATCCCCCCAGTTGTAATCCCCCTAGTATGTATGATGCATGCATATTCTTAGCCCCCAAGTGCATAACTTTACATTTATAAACATTTTAGGCTGGGTTCAAACCTATACGAATTGAATGTGGCTTACACGCATGACATTTTAAAATACAGTCATTTCAATGAGGCTGGTTCACACATGTGCGTTGCATTCTCACTCCGCGTTGACCAATAAATGTGTGCATTTTCTGGGGGGACCAAAGCACCTTGTCCCCATGTTGACAAGGAAAAGGGCCTCTTCCCGACAACCCTGGCCGTTGGTTGTCAGGGTCTGCGGGTGGGAAGCTTATCGGAATCTGGAAGCCCCCTCTAACAAGGGGGGTGCCCCAGATCCCGGCCCCCACCCTATGTGAATGAGCATCGGATACATTGTACCCCTACCCATTCACCTAAAAAAAACAAAAAAAATAAATTTAAAAAAAAAGTGTCAAAAAGAAAACACAGTACACATGGTTTAAAAGTCATTTATTAGGCAGCTCCAGCATCTCTTCTGATTTTCTTCTCCCCTCTCCGGCTCTTCTGCCTCCTCCGCTGATGTCTTCTCGCTCTTTTGCCGGGTCTTCTGCGCTGTCTTCTCTCTCTGTTCTGCTTCCGATGTTGACTCTATGCTCTCTCCCACTCTAATGCTGTGTATGCGTTGTGCCACTACTTATATTGGCATGGGACGGGGGTCACCAAAGGTCCGACCCTTATGGCATCACCGCCCATCATGTGTTAAAGTGGGAGTAAACTCCAGTGCATAATTTGGACCTATAAATAAGCCTATAATAAGGTTTACCTAAAGGCAGGAGTGATGTCTTCGCGGCTACAGCCCAGAGTCTGTGAACCCCAATGGAAGCCTTGTCAGTGGTGACAGCTGTTGTGTGAAACATTTTAAGGTACGTTTCACATAAATGTGCTAGTATGTGATGCATACTGGCACTTTATGGCTTTACCTTGCAGGTTTAAAAAAAAAAAAAAAAAAACAGCGGTTTACTAACCCCTGTAAGAGAGGTATGGACTTCAGAGAGAGAGAGATCATTTTGCTCCCCTGTACAAATCAAGTAGAAGAAGGGCAACCAATGGCAAAATCTACAAAGGAAGGGTTCACAAATAAACGTATCCAGGTGTTAGAATGGCCAAGTCAAAGTCCAGACCTGAATCCAATCGAGAATCTGTGGAAAGAGCTGAAAACTGCTGTTCACAAACACTCTCCATCCAACCTCACTGAGCTCCAGCTGTTTTGCAAGGAAGAATGGGCAAGAATTTCAGTCTCTCGATGTGCAAAACTGATAGAGACATACCCCAAGAGACTTGCAGCTGTAATCGCAGCAAAAGGTGGCTCTACAAAGTATTAACGCAAGGGGGCCGAATAATTTTGCACGCCCCACTTTTCATTTTTTTTATTAGTTAAAAAAGTTTCAAAAATCCAATAGATTTCATTCCACTTCACAATTGTGTCCCACTTGTTGGTGATTCTTCACAAAAAATAAAAATTTGATATCTTTATGTTTGAAGCCTGAAATGTGGAAAAAGGTTGAAAAGTTCAAGGGGGCCAAATACTTTCGCAAGGCACTGTGTATATATATATATATATATGTGTGTGTGTGTGTGTGTGTGTGTGTGTGTGTATATATATATATATATATATATATAAAATGTTTTTTCTTTTCGTGTGTTTTTTTTGTTTTTTACTATGTTGGTTGAACTGGATGGACTTTTTGTTCATCCAGATTTACTATGTAACATACAGCCGCATGGCTGAATCTAGGGGGGTACTGGGGTGATCTGCCCCTCCCCCATTAGATTAGATAATTATCGCTTGATGGATGTAAAGAATACAATTAAAATTGACAATTGATATGTGTATGGCCCCCAGGGAGGTAGGTTCACTTACTGGCCTAGCCAATGCTGTTGTGGTGCAGGCTGATTGATGCCGGATTCATTTCTGATGGAGGATCGATAACTGTTGGAATCATGTGGTAATGATAGTATCCTTATGTAATGATATAATAGTCCTATTATTGCCGATTAATATTAATCGTGTTCTTTACATCCATCAATCAATATTTATCGCCCGACAATCCCTATGTGAATTGTTTTTTGGCATCCAGACTTTTTGTTTTTAATGTTCTGTGTGTCTTCTGTCCTTTTGTCTTTTTTCATCTTTCACTCTTGCAGTGTTTTAATTCTTGACGTAATATTTGTGAAGTTGTGACATCATTGTCTTGACGAGGTGTGCATATTTTTTAGCTGTCATTTTATTAAATTTTTTTAAATGAATGCATTTTGTATTTCTATAATCGGTCCCGATTATGACCCTTTTGTTGCCATAGTAGCCGCTTTCTTCCCAGGTACTCTCTACCAGGGTCCCCCCCTTTTTTTTTTTTGTATGCCTGCTTTTTAATTACCCCCACTGTCTCATCGCACAACTAGCTTGGATGCAGTGTACCTATTGTACACTAGGAGGCAGCACAACCCCACACTTCCCACCTACAGGCAGGCATGCTGTGCTCCAGTTTATAGTCGGTAGCATAGTCAGGTTTCTTTGGCAGTGTGGATCCTATTTTAGCTGTAGCTGCACATGACTAACAAGTTGCCTTATGTAAAAAAATAAATAAAATTAAAACCCCATATCTGGGCTTCCCTATACATTTCCCTATATACTTCCCTATATACCTTTTTCAGATGTGCTCAGGCCAGTCGCATGCGGCGTAGTCCTATTTTCTCCAGCACTGGACTCTCCTTGGTACAGAGAGTTGTGCTGGTGTGATTATTTGTGTTCCCAGAATTATTACACTGTGGGGGGGCAAGGTGACTCCCCTACTGCACTTACGGTAAGTCCTCAGTCTTCTGTACTAAATGCACACTATGGGGTTGATTTACTTAAACTGGAAAGGGTAAAATCTGGTGTAGCTCTGCACAGTAACCAATCGGCTTCTAACTTCAGCTTGTTCGATTCAAAGAGGAGGGCTGGTTAAAAAAAAGAAAATTAAAAGTCAGCAGCTGCAAACACTGTAGCTGCTGACTTAATAAGCACTTACCTGTCCAGGGCGCCCGCGATGTCGGCCGCCCAAGGCCGATTCGGCTCTCGGGTCCCGGCGCCACCATTCTATGTAAGGGAAACAGGCAGTGGAGCCTTGCGGCTTCACTGCCCGTTTCCTACTGCGCATGCGTGAGTCGCGCAACGCTTTGTGAATGGGCCGCGCTGTGTTCTAGGACACACAGTTCCCAGAACACAGCGCGACCCATTACCCAGAAGACGCCGCACGCAGGAGAGAAGAAAGAAGATCTCCGCGGAGGAGGAAGAGGCAGATTAGGATGATGTGCCTAGCAACAGGCATTTCTGGTAAGTAAAAAAAAAATGTTTTTTTTTTCTGATTTTTTTCTAATTTTTAATGTATTTTGTTTTTTCAGGGTGGCCCTCCACTTTAAGCTTTGACAACAAAACCTGGAAGCTGATTGGTCTCTGTGCACAGCCGCACCGGATTTTGCGCGCTCCAGTTTTAGTAAATCGACCCCTAGGCGTCTGTTGTCAGTCCCTGGAGAAAGGAATGGTGCCAAGTTATGAAACCCTCTTAATTTTAGGCGATAAAGTAGCTTACCTATTCATAGGGTTGCACCGACATCGGTGTTGGTGGCAATAATAAGCGTTTGCACAAGTAATTGTACCCGTGCAAAGGCTCCGATACTTTTTTGCGGTGTGATTTGAGCCCATACAAAATGAATAGGCTCAAATCGCCCTGCAAAGAATTACATGTGATTTGAATAGGAATGTGGTGCGATTTCTTTCAGAATTGCATGGGGTTTCTCCACCGCTCCTGCGTGAACCCAAGCTTGTCATAGTGACTTCAGCCTGGGTTCACACAGGAGCGGTGTGAGACACCACATGCAATTCGGACAAGAATCAACCCTATGTCACAGGGCTATTTTTCTTATCTGTAACTTTCTGTCATATGGCAGCATGATTACTTGTTCAGAATGCGACCTGCAAATGTAGGCGAACGTTTACTAATAACATTTTATACTATGAGCATGGATGTTACCAGTGTGCGAGGCACAGTAAGCCCCAATGATTAGGCACTTATAGTTGGAACTGCAGTCAGATTTTCCTCCTGCAACTGCTGAAAGCCGGCTTCTCCTCCTCTCCCTCCTGCCGGATTTCAGCAGCTGCAGGAGGAAAATCTTCATTATGCTATTCAAAATTTTAAACCATTTTATTGGTTGCCTGCGATTGGTTGCCAAATCACTTAAAGTGTTACTAAATGTACAAATGTTTTGTTTTTTTTTACCTTAAAGTGGGGTGCCCCTAAAAAAAATAAATTTTTTAAAGCCAGCGGCTACAAATACTGCAGACTTTTAATAATCGGACACTTACCTGTCCCAGGGTCCAGCGATGAGGGGGGAACGAAGCACCCCCTTGTTCCCCAGCTCGGCTCGCAGCGCCGGCATTCTTACTGTGGGCACCCGGCTGTGGCTTCACAGCCGGGCACCCACTGCGTGTGCGCGAGCGGCGCCCCGTGCCGTGATACGCCGCGCAATCATCTGGGACATGTGACAGGTCCCAGATGAATGTGCGGCGACGAGGGGAAGTGATGTCACCAGCCCGGGCACTGAAGGAGGCAGACTACAAGGGACCCCCTAGCAACAGGCATTTAGAGGTGAGTAAAAAAAAAAAATTTTCCCAATTATTTTTTTTTTTATTCATTGTGAATTTTAAGCTATTTTAATTTTTTTTGTTGGCAACATCACTTTAATGCATTGTTTGCAACCTGTGAAGCTCTGGTGATCTCCATGCCCAAGAAGGTTAAGGCAGTGCTGGAAAATGATGGTGGCCACACAAAATATTGACACTTGGGGCCCAATTTGGACATTTTCACTTAGGGGTGTACTCACTTTTGCTGCCAGCGGATTAGACATTAATAGCTGTGTGTTGAGTTATTTTGAGGGGACAGCAAATTTACACTGTTATACAAGCTGTACACTCACTACTTTACATTGTAGACAAGTGTCATTTCTTCAGTGTTGTCACATGAAAAGATAGAATAAAATATTTACAGAAATGTGAGGGTCATTCATACTGATAGCAGAGGAAGGGAGCAGCATACAGAAATGACACTAATGCCGCCTACACACGATCAGACTATCCGGCGGACTTAGTCTGGCGGACAAACCGCCGGAAAGTCCGCTGGACTTTTCGAACGAGCGTACCTGCCCACACACAACTTTTTTTTTTAGGTCCACCAGACTATGCCGGGAGACCGCCGTACTTTTGAAATGAATGGACTTGCCCACACACGGAGAAAAGTCTGTTCATTTTAAACGCGGCTCCAGCTAGCCGGGACTAGCGAAGGAAGTCGCCTTCTGCGGCGAGATTGACACTTCGCTGGCCCCATCACCTGGTATGGACTTAAATGGGAAGCCCTACGCGAAAAAATTGCATGGGGGTCCCCCCCCAAGGTCCATATAAGACCCTTATCCGAGCACGCAACCTGGCCGGTCAGGAAAGGGGGTGGGGACGAGCATGCGCACCTCCCCCCCTCCTGAGCTGTACCAGGCCGCGTGCCCTCAACATGGGGGGTGCTTTGGGGAAGGGGGGGCTGCGTGGCTCCCCCACCCCAAAGCATCTTGTCCCCATGTTGATGAGGACAAGGGCCTCTTCCCCACAACCCTGGCCATTGGTTGTCGGGGTTTGCGGGCGGGGGGCTTATCGGAATCCGGGAGTCCCATTTAATAAGGGGGCCCCCCAGATACCGGCCCCCCACCCTATGTGAGTGAGTATGTGGTACAATGTACCCCTACCCATTCACCTGGTGAAAAAAATGTAAAAAAAAACCCACCACACAAGGGTTTAAAATAATTTATTGCACAGCTCCGGGGGTCTTCTTCCGTCTTGGGGGGGGGGGGGGGTCTTCTCGCCGGACTCCTCCGCTATCTTCTGCTAGCTCTTTTACTAGCGGAGGAGCCCGGCTTTCTTCTTCATTGCCACCCGGGGGTCTTCTTCCGACTTCGGGGGTCTTGTCCCCCTCTTCGGTTCTTCTTGCCGGGCCTCCACTCCTTCTTCCAGCTCTTTTAGTAGCGGTGGCCCGGTCTTCTGTCGCCGCCGCCTCTTCTTCTGACTTCGGGGGTCTTGTCCCCCTCTTCGGTTCTTCTTGCTGTTCCTCCGTTCCTTCTTCCAGCTCTTTTACTAGCGGTGGCCCGGTCTTCTGTCGTCGCCGCCGGATAGTCTGATCGTGTGTACACGGCATTAGTGCTCTGCATTGAAACAGTTACACACTATAGAGGGATATGCTTTGTTCATATTTAGTGTCTGAGCTTTACAACCACTTTAAGTTAAAGTGGAGCTTTTAGTAATTCTTAGGAGCCATGCAAAGCCGACTACACCCTTAAAAAAAAAAAAAAATATATATATATATATATATATATATATATATATATATATATATATATATATTTTTTTTTTTTTTTTTTTTTTTTTTTCCTGATGCATAATCCATTTTGAGAAAATTTGTGAAATGTTCCAATTGCCACTGAACTTTTTTGGTAATAAACTGCTCATGAATTATTAGACTTTTTAATATTCAGCCGCACTTCTGTGTACCACATCCTCTTATTACTTATTCAAAACCTAGAAAAATCTTTTAACTGACTTTACTGGTACTTCAAGGATAACAACCAAATCATTTTTTTCTAAAATCAGCTTTTTTATTACATGATTAAAATCAAATACAAAATCATAAAAAACATCCGAGGAATACCCCCGCAAAAATATGGTCACCCCCTAATAAGATATTTTACATTCCTTTTTATTATCTTCCAAAGCTTAATAATCCAGAGAGGTCAACGCATTTTGCGCAAATGCTTCCTCAGGACCTTCATACGGGATTAGAAGAGTGTGACCTATGTCACTTCAAAGAGGCTGCGGAGAGGGGCGGCTAGCTGGCAGGCTACAGTACCTTGAAAAAGTATTCATACCCCTTGACATTTTTCACATTTATTCATGCTTCAACCAAAAACATAAATGTATTTTATTGGGATTTTATGTGATAAACCAACACAAAGTGGCACATAATTGTGAAGTGGAAGGAAAATGATAAATGGTTTTCAAAATGTTTTACAAATAAATATGTGAAAAGTGTGGGGGGTACATTTGTATGGCGCCCCCCGTAGTCAATACTTTGTAGAACCTCCTTTCTCTGCAATTACAGCTGCAAGTCTTTTTGGGGATGTCTCTACCAGCTTTGCACATCTAGAGAGGGACATTTTTACCCATTCTTCTTTGTAAAATATCTCAAGTTCTGTCAGATTGGATGGAGAGCGTCTGTGAGCAGCAATTTTCAAGTCTTGCCACAGATTCTCAATTGGATGTAGGTCTGGACTTTGAATATGCTTTGATCTAAACCATTCCATTGTAGCTCTGGCTGGATGTTTCGGGTCGTTGTCCTGCTGGAAGGTGAACCTCCGCCCCGGTCTCAAGTGTTTTGCAGACTCTAAAGGGTTTTCTTCTAAGATTTCCTTGTATTTGGCTCCATCCATCTTCCCATCAACTCTGACCAGCTTCCCTCTTAGCCCTTGTACACACGGTCGGACATTCCGACAACCAAATGCTTCGGATTTTTTCTGACAGATTTTGTCCGAAACTGTTGCATACACACGGTCGGACGAAGTTGTCGGAGAATCCGATCGTTCAGAACGTGATGACGTTATTTCGTTATGAGGGGACTACGTTCAGGCTAGTAGCCAATAGCTTTGGTGTAGGAATTTGATCTGAGCATGCGTGGCACTTTGTCCGATCGGAATTCTCTACACATGATCGGACAAAGTCCGATCAGATCATGTTGTCGGAAAAATTTATAGCCAAGCTGGAAAACTTGGTCCGTCGGATATTCAGACGGAAACAGTCCGATGGAGTCCACACACTGTCGGATTATCCGTCAACACGGTCCGATCGGACACTTTCCGTCGGAATCTTCGACCGTGTGTACAAGGGCTTAGGGGTGGAAGAAGTACCTGAATACTTGTTTGGGGTCAGTGACTTGGCATGAAAATGAAATCAACCTGACAGCCAGGCAACCAGAGCTAAGAGAACCTGTTCACATAAATCCAGATTCCGTAGTTCCAGCGTGACGGGACAAACAGATTTTCATTCTTCTCCTGGCTCTCCTTTAGATTCCTTCCAAGATTCCTCTGTTCTGGCCACAGCTTCAAGCAGTTAATCTCACAATGGCCGAGGTGCTGACTCAGAGTTTGGAAAAATAATTTAAGATTTAATGTTTTGTCAAAAACAAAAAAAAAATTCTCCCTGGAACCCAACAATCCCAGTGTGGCGATATTTCCCCCCAGTCCGTTCCTCTTTTTTGGAAGAATCGCACAATAAATACCGATCGTCTGCTGCGTGGCGAGATGGGAATTGAGGATGTTATTGCTTCCTAGAACAGGAGGTGAAGCAGCATGTGGCTGTCACTGGTTTATGAGAACTTTCCTTCACATTGCATTTCCATATCTCTCTGCACAACGATGTCTCCATATTTGTTCCATAGCGAAGCACGCTCTCGGAATTAAACGGTTCAAATATTCCAACCAATCAGAAATCATTTCTTAACTGACTATGGTAAACTGAGTTTTGATTGGTGGCTAGGGGCCCCCCCCCAGTGCGCTTTTCTGAAGATTAGCATAAGGGTGCAAAATATTATAAAAAATTTTAAAGATGTTAATGTCATTAATAAAAGTCGTCTTCTATATTTTAAAATCTGCAGCTTTCATTGAAGGCCCTTTTCCATTTTTGCGGCATGTCAACATTTCAGGTGCTTTGCGCCAAGGTAGTCTGTTGAAATGAATGGGCTGCCAATGTACCCTTAGCCCTTGTACACACGATCGGAGATTCCGATGGAATGTGTCCGATCGGAGCGTTTTGTCGGATATTCCGACTGTGTGTGGTCTGCATCGGACTGTTTCCGTCGGACCAAATTTTCCAACTTGCCGGAAATATTTTCCGCCAAAATGCTCCGATCGGACATACTCCGATCATTTGTAGAGAATTCCGATCGGACAAAGTGCCACGCATGCTCAGATCAAATTACTACATCAAAGCTATTGGCTACTAGCCTGAACGTAGTCCCATCGTAACGAAATTACGTCATCACGTTCTGAACGATCGGATTTTCCGACAACTTCGTCCGACCATGTGTATACAAGAGTTTCGGCCAAAATCCGACGGATTTGGTTGTCGGAATCTCCGACCGTGTGTACAAGGTCTAACAATGAATTACTTTTTGGCAACTCAATGTACCACCACGTTTGGCATGCATTAGCGCACTGCAATCCAGGTGTGTCACCTTGGTTCCAAAATGAATGGCACTGCAACGCATGTTACGGTGACGCATATATTTTTACCACTAAGCATTAAGCCCTTGGGATATTAATAATAACTAAGTTCAGGGCTGTCAGAGACCATGCGCCAACCTCTGGGCTCTCCATAAACTTGATCACTGGAGGAAGCTCAGGCCCCAGGAACCACTACGTGGGCACAAATGTATTACATTTATTAAATTTGTTCCGGGTCCAACCACACCTTAACGTTACTTACAATTATACTTCCTCCTCTCCCTTCCTCTGATGGGGTCCCCTAAGGTTCTTATTCTCCATCCACACCTCCTCCCTGGGTCAGGTAATAGACTCCCATGGCTTCCAATACCGTCTCTATACTGATGACACCAATCTATCTCTCTACCCTTCAGCTCACTCTTTCAGTCTCTTCACCTATCACTGATTTACTAACAGACATATTAGTCTGGATGTCACACCACTTCTTCATACTCAATCTATCCAAAACTGAGCTTATAATATTGCCATATGCTCCATCCCCTGACTTCTCTATCAAGATCAGTGGCACAGCCATCAACCCATCCCTGCATGCCAAGGTTCTAGGTGTAGTCATGGACTCTGAACTACCCTTTCGGCCCCACATCCAATTAGTGTCCAAATCTTGCCGCCTCAACCTCCGCAACATCTCCAAAATACGCCCTTTCCTAACCAATGACACCACAAAGCTCCTAGTTCACTCCCTGGTCATCTCTTGTCTCGACTACTGCAACTTACTCCTCATTGGATTACCTTTACATAAACTATCCCCCTTCAGTCCATTAAGAATGCTGCTGCAAGACTCGTCCACCTTACCAACCATTCAGTGTTTGGTACCCCTCTCTGCCAATCCCTCCACTGGCTACCACTTTTCCAACAAATTAATTTCAAAATTTCTAACAACTTACAAAGCCATCCACAACTTAGCCCCCAGGTGATTCATCAGTAGCCTAGTCTCAAAATACCAATCTAACCATTCTCTTCGTTCCTCCAAAAACTTCCTGCTCTCTAGTTCCTTCATCGCCTCCTGCCATGTTCTCCTCTAGGACTTTTCCAGAGCCTCTCCCCTCTCCCAGTTCTCCATGGAACTCCCTACACCAATATGTCCAACTATCTCCTACTCTACTTGCTTTTAGACAATCCCTGAAAACCCTTCTCTTCAGAGAAGCCTATTCTGCCCATGCCTAACAACTGTCCTTTTATTTCCTCCATCACCTCCTCCACCACAGCTATTACTTTTTGCATGACTTGACCCTCCCTCCTAGATTGTAAGCGAGCAGGGCCCTCTGATTCATTTCTGTATTGAATTGTATTGTAACCAGTACTGTTTGCTGTTTTTTTTGTAAAGCGCTGAGCAAACTGTAGGTGCTATATAAATAATCCTGTATAACAATAATAAGAAATAAAGCTGCCCCCCCCCCCCCAGAAAGAAACCTCAGAGTAGCTAACCAACATGATAGAACCTGACTCAACCACCGGAGTCCCAACACCAAAAAAACCTACTAATTTCACCTCTCTGACCTTTATATACCCTCAGTCTTGAACCCAAGACTGACAGCAAGGCCGCCAAAGACGTAAAATTAGGCCTACACACATGCCTTACCACAGTACAAAAGTATAAATGGGCCCTCAAAACGTAATAGTTTTTTCAGCCATGAGGGTGCTGGTTTAGGCACTTCCTGGTATAGGATGACAACTTTAAATTGTGCATCTGCATAATTGCCAGGTGTCCCGGATCCTGTGGGACAGTCCCAAGATTTTGCTTACTGTCCCGCAGTTCCAATGTGACACAGGCTGTCTGGCAAGATCTAAGACACGAGTCACTCTGCTACAAGCAAAAAGTAATTTACCTGCTCCCCATGGCTACCACTTAGAAGACAAGAGGAGGCAACATTACCCTTCTTGGGCTGCTCCTCCCCCACCATGCCCACTCAGCCCCAGGATTTTGGATATTGTCCTGGAGTGTGGGCATCCAGAAGGATACAGAACACATTAGAAAGTGACACATAAGTTCCAGGTGCTGAAACCCCCAGGTCTCAGTGTGCCCCCCAGGCCCTATTTTGTCTAAGGCTGCATTCACACCCGAGCGTAGCGTTTTCAAGCAGAAAATAATCTCTATGTGAACCATCTCCATAGAGAACAATAGATTTTTTTCCCCTCCAGCATTTTGTAGCTTCAGGCTTCAAGCTACAAAATGCTGAGGTGTGAATGGGGCCTAAAACATAGCAAAGCATAGGAGAAAAGATGCCACACTAAACTAAATGTCATGAAGCCACACCCACTATATTGGCTACACCCACTTTTGACCATACCCACAAACATACAGCCCCTTGCACCCCTCAAGTGGTCCCTTCTAATTATTTCAGTACACCATACTAAAGACGGTCAGAGACTGCAGACATGGTACAAGAGATCGATGCAGTCTCACAAGTGCCCATAAAATGCAACCTACCACTGTGCCCATAATCGTAGCCTCACTGTGCCCATCAATGCTGCCTCACTGTGCCCATAATTGCAGCTTCACTGTGTTCATCAATGCAGCCTCTCTGTGCCCATAATCGCAGCCTCGCTGTGCCCATAATCGCAGACTCACTGAGCCCATCAATGCAGCCTCTCTGTGCCCATAATCGCAGCCTCGCTGTGCCCATAATCGCAGACTCACTGAGCCCATCAATGCAGCCTCTCTGTGCCCATAATCACAGCAACACTGTGTTCATCAATGCAGCCTCTCTGTGCCCATATCGGCTTGTGTGCTAGGCGGAACACTGCGTAAATCTGCTATCACGCAGGCCGGTCTAGGGGGCGGGATCTTGTTACACCACACTGCCAACAACACACAGACCCAGCTATGTGACACACAGTGCTCCGGGCGCTGTGTGCGACAAAGAAGAGGAGGAGCCGGGAGGGGAGCACTGCAGCCAGCCACAGATTAAAGCGGCCCCAGGACAGGCGGCCTACCGGGAAATTTTCCAGTATCCTGCTAGGTTAGTCCAGCCTGTCACACTTCACTGCGCCCTCCCCCAATAAATTGAACCGCCCAGGGCATCCGCCCCCCCTTGTACCGGCTCTGATTAAGGTAGTCACGGGTGTCGAGGTTGCTTGAATAAAATAACCGACAGTGGATTTGCCTTCATTCACATTGTTTATTGTTGCAGAACTGAAGGAGACAAATCTAAACATGTATGGCTTAGATATTCTATATAGTGCAAAATCAAGAAGGGATGTACCAAACACAGCGTTCCTCGCCATTACTTAGAACACCATAATAAGGACCCAGTTCCAGGTCATAGATAAATTTCTATCGCATCGGCGTGGAGACTCTTGTTTACGTGGAGTCTCAAGACTTGAAACTTATTGGATTTACGAATTGAAGTGCTACTCGCACCACGATATGAATGTTGAGTGGGACATCAACAGTTTCATTAACCGGGCGTGAGTGGCATCTTCTCTCCTTCTCTTCCCCCCCCTTTTTTTTCTGGGGAGACGCATGACCAATGGGGTTTTTTTTTTTTTGGTAGATTTGGAGTTATTGAACTGTATTTTGCACATTTAGTTAATATTCATATATGTTATATTTACTGATTTATTTGTTTTATATCTTGCCGCGTATCCCCATTTCAGGTCTGGTTTTGCAATTGAGCCATGGGGGCCACTTGGTTGGATTTAGTACTCCAGATGGCTATTCAGCTTTGAATGTCTGTCTCAGCTTGAGTTAGACATACTTTGCTGACAGTCCTTTCTCAAAGCCTTTTTTTTTACCCTTTGTGTGATTGGTTCCCGGAGGTCATGTGCTTTATGACTCCGGGATACTATTGCACTATGGCTGAGATACTGTGTTTTACAATGCCGGGATACTGTTGTTACATAGCCGGGATGATTGAATGACGCTGGGAGGCCGTAGTGTCACTGACATGTTTACGTAATGACGCTGCCCCTGGAAGTGACGCGGGGCGTGTCTTGAGTCCTCTATTGGTGGAACGCATACACGCATAGTGGGGCTGTCCAGTAAGGCTTGGGTGCTGCTTCGCTCCCTGGCGGTGGAGAGTGGATATGCACCATAGGCTTGTGATATGCCCCTTTGAGTGTTGGCCTCTCCCAGTGGCCATCTTGGTCAAGTTTGCTCTGCACACCCACGTGGCTTACACATTCCGGCCACCATTTTGAGTCATTGTGTGTTTCTCTGGTTGTCATTTTGAGTTTTTGTTGATTTCTTTCACTTTAATTTGGTGGGCGTTTTAGTGATTTTGCTCATGTATACCTCCATTGTTGTTTGCCCTCGATTGGATGGTTGACATCTGCCTTCGGGAATTTTATTATGATTAACAGAGGGTATTTATATGTATGAATTTATGAAAATATTTATTGATGTGTTTATTTATTTATGTTGTACAATTATTGTTGAATATATTGAGAATTATATTTATTATCCCATAAGCAATGATGCTGGCTCCACCTTAGGTCACGCCCTGGTAGGCGTGGCCGCCAAGGGGTGGTTTTATTATTTTGTCAATATATATATATATATATATATATATATATATATATATATATATATATATATATACTAAATAAGTGAAAAAAGTGAGCTGCGCTAAAAAAACAAAAAACTAAACTCTACTCAAAAAAACTCAAATCACACACATATTGAGAAAATCAATACTCCCAAAGGAAAATAGTGACAAAAAAGGATGCAAAAATAGCTTAAGAAATTTAAATAAATTATATCAGTGAGTAATATCTTAAGCGTATAAGTAACAGTTAATAATCACCAGTGCCGATAGTATAATTAGCATAAATTATATATCCCTTGTATATCAAAATCGCATAAATTGTTAATGAAAGCACACAGCACCAACTTATTATAATGAATATACAAAAAAACTAAAAAAGAAATTGGATAGGAATAAAGTCAATAAAAGTCCCAGAAAAATAATCAAAAGATGGTGATGATTCTTCCAAAGTGAAGATATGGAGTTGACACCCACAATATTCTGTGTTAAAAGAGATCCAAGAAATCACCTCCACCAGTGAAAGGGGGGCCGCTTACCAGAATTTTAGATCTCAGTGTCAGTGAGATCAACAAGGCAAAAGCACAGGAGTTCTGGATGAGCCGTCACATGAGCCACACTACCTTTATCCTTGATGTAAACCTCCAGACGCGGAACGAAGGTGTCATGTGTCATAAAGAAGCAGAAAGGCACTCGCATAGCGTAAAACCTCTTACTTTAATGGATAATAAAATAAATAATATTGCACTCACATGTATAAAAAAGGAAACGATCGTGTAAATAGAAAACGAGCCGGCCGGCTCTCGTGTGCCGCCCGCACTTCCAGGTTGGGCGTAGAACGCGGTGACGTCAGCACGCCGTACCTCCCTTACGCGTGTTTCGTCACAAGACGGACGTGTTCATGGGATGCGGTTTTACGCTATGCGAGTGCCTTTCTGTTTCTTTATATGACACATGACACCTTCGTTCTGCGTCTGGAGGTTTACATCAAGGATAAAGGTAGTGTGGCTCATGTGACGGCTCATCCAGAACTCCTGTGCTTTTGCCTTGTTGATCTCACTGACACTGAGATCTAAAATTCTGGTAAGCGGCCCCCTTTCACTGGTGGAGGTGATTTCTTGGATCTCTTTTAACACAGAATATTGTGGGTGTCAACTCCATATCTTCAGACCAAACTAAGGGACAAATGAGGAGGAAAGAAGGGCAGAGGGACTTTGTTCCAAATCAGAAATCAGAGACAGTCCCTCGAAATCAGGGACAGTTGGGAGCTATGGATTAACCTATCAGATGTAAATAATAGAGATAAGTTCAGGAGATGTCTTGCACTTTGTTGGACTTAACTCATAGTGTACTTTTTACAAAGTGGCTGAATTCCTGGAATTCAGCTTTAACCTAATGATTTAGAACTGTGAGAGGTAACTAATATTGAGTTATAAATTTCGCTCCAAACACAAACTATCAAAATGTGAATCTGATTATGTTTTTAAGCGTTGCGGTCTTTGAATTTTGGCACCAACCCATAAAGCCTTGCGCACCCTTTGACCCTAGTCAGCCGCCTCATGGCAGCCATAAAGGTATGACACTTCTATCTGTTGGTAAGTGATTGGTTGCTAGCTCTTGAGCAGTAAACACCTCCATTAACCCTGTGGCTATTATTTTTCATTTGGGGCCTGGTCCTTGTTTAATTTTTAACTTAATTTAGTTTGTAGTGATGCGCAGGTTTTCCTTGAGGGCTAGAGCTCTAACATGTTTTTAAGGAAGAAACATTCCTGTGGCTTTCCACTTTGCATTTAGCACCTATTGGCACTGCCATCAAAATGTAATGCCACTGGCTAATTTTTACTCATCCAAACTAAGGGCTGTAGCGCTAATATTTTAGGAATACACCTACCTTCCTGAGGGTTGTAACTCTAATCGTTTGGAAAGACAAGTGCCTGAACACTGTAGCTCTATTTTTTTTTCTTTTTTAAGAAAGACACCTTCCTGAGGCTCGGTTCACACAGGGGCGACTTGTCCAGGCGACTTAGCCGCCTGACAAGTCGCTCTCCGTTCTGTACTATGGAACCGTTCTAATAGGAGCGACTCAAGTCGCTCCGACTTAGAAAAAAGGTTCCTGTACTATTTTTGGGGCGACTTCAGGCGACTTGCATTGACTTCTATACAGAAGTTGTTTTGCAAGTCGCGTCTGTGAGTCGCGCTGCAAGTCGTGCCGCCCCTGTGTGAACCGAGCCTGAGGGTTGTAGCTCAGATTTGTTTATTTAGAAAGACACCTGCCTGAGGGTTGCAGCTCTAATTTTTTTATTTAGAAAGACACCTGCCTGAGGGTTGCAGCTCTAATTTTTTTATTTAGAAAGACACCTGCCTGAGGGTTGCAGCTCTAATTTTTTTATTTAGAAAGACACCTGCCTGAGGGTTGCAGCTCTAATTTTTTTATTTAGAAAGACACCTGCCTGAGGGTTGCAGCTCAAATTTTTTAGAAAGATACCTTCCTGAGGGCTGTAGCTCTAATTATTTTGAGAAAGACACCTTCCTGAGGGTTGTAACTCTAAAATGTTTTTTATAAAGATGCCTCCCTGGGGTTGCTCTAATTTTCTTTTAGAAAGATGCTTGTCTGAGGGATGCAGCTCTATTTTCTTATAGAAAGACACTTGCCTGAGGGCTGTAGCTCTAATTCATTTTCTAAAGACGTCTGCCTGAGGGTTGTAGCTCAATTTTCTTTTAGAAAGACACTTTCCTTAGGGTTATAGCTCAATTTTTTTTTTTGGGGAAGACACCTGCCTGAGGTTTGTAGCTCCAGTTTTTTAGAAAGACGCCTTCCGGAGGGTTGTAGCTCAATTTTTTTTTATTTAGAAAGACACCTGCCTTCTAGAAGAAGAGAAAAAGAGAAGAGAAGAAGGCGGCAGCGACAGAAGACCGGGCCAACGCTAGTAAAAGAGCTATAAGAAGATAGCGGAGGCCCGGCAGAAAAACCGAAGAGCGGGACAAGACCCCAGAAGAGCGGGACAAGACCCCCCCCCCCCCCCAAGACGGAAGAAGAGAAGACCACCGGAGCTGTCTAATAAATTTTTTTAAGAACTTGTGTTTTTTTATTTACACTTTTTTTCACCAGGTGAATGGGTAGGGGTACATTACCCCATACTCATTCACATAGGGTGGGGGGCCGGTATCTGGGGGCTCCTGGATTCCGATAAGCCCCCTGTCTGCAGACCCTGACAACCAATGGCCAGGGTTGTTGGGAAGAGGCCCTTGTCCTAATCACCAAGGTGCTTTGGGTTGGGGGAGCTCGCTCGTCCCCACCCCCTTTCCTGACCGGCTGGGCTGCGTGCTCGGATAAGGGTATACTATGGACTTTGAGGGGGGACCCCACGCAGTTTTTCTCGGCGTAGGGCTTCCCCTTTAAATCCATACCAGGCGACGGGGCCAGCAAGGTGTCAATCTCGCCGATGGAGATGGCGACATTCACTTCCTTCGCTAGTCCCCGCTACCTGGAGCCACATTCAAAATGAACGGACTTTTCTCTGTGTGTGGGCAAGTCCATTCATTTCAAAAGTCCGGTGGACTAGCACACAGACGGGCGGATTGTCTGCCAGACTGCTGAGTCCAGTGGACAATTTTGAGTCAAAACTTCTTTTGAAGTTTTTTCTAAGTCCGCTGGACTTTTGGAAAGAAAGTCCGCCGGAGCCCACACACGGGCGGATTGTTCGGCGGACTCTGGTCCGCCGGATAGTCCAATCGTGTGTACGTGGCATAAGATGACCTCAGATTAAAATAAAGGTCTTAATTATTATCAAGAGGCTCTAATTCTTTTTATAAATATATGTGCCTGAGGGTTGTAGCTCTAATCTTTAGGAAGACAACTTCCTGAGGGTTGTAGCTCTAATCTTTAGGAAGACACCTTCCTGAGGGTTGTAGCTCTAATCTTTAGAAAGACACCTTCCTGAGGGTTGTAGCTCTAATCTTTAGGAAGACACCTTCCTGAGGGTTGTAGCTCTAATCTTTAGGAAGACACCTTCCTGAGGGTTGTAGCTCTAATCTTTAGGAAGACACCTTCCTGAGGGTTGTAGCTCTAATCTTTAGGAAGACACCTTCCTGACGGTTGTAGCTCTAATCTTTAGAAAGACACCTTCCCGAGGGTTGTAGCTCTAATCTTTAGAAAGACACCTTCCTGAGGGTTGTAGCTCTAATCTTTAGAAAGACACCTTCCTGAGGGTTGTAGCTCTAATCTTTAGGAAGACACCTTCCTGAGAGTTGTAGCTCTAATCTTTAGAAAGACACCTTCCCGAGGGTTGTAGCTCTAATCTTTAGAAAGACACCTTCCTGAGGGTTGTAGCTCTAATCTTTAGGAAGACACCTTCCTGAGGGTTGTAGCTCTAATCTTTAGGAAGACACCTTCCTGAGGGTTGTAGCTCTAATCTTTAGGAAGACACCTTCCTGAGGGTTGTAGCTCTAATCTTTAGAAGACACCTTCCTGGTGGTTGTAGCTCTAATCTTTAGAAAGACACCCTACTGGGGGTTGTAGCTCTAAGTTTGTTTTTGAAAGACACCTGCCTGAGAATTGTATTTCTAATCTTTATAGGAAGCCTCCTTCCTGGGACTTTCTATCCTGCATTTAGGGCCCATTACCGGTACCATCAAACTGTAGGGGCAATGGCCTATGTTTTCCCATCCAAACCGACAAAGATGTTGCTTTACATTTTTAGGAAGCCACCACCCTGAGGGCTGTAGCTCTGGTATTATAGGAAGCCTCCTTCTTGTGGCTCTCCACTCTGCAATTAAGGCCCGTTGGCAGTCCCATCAAACTGTAGGGTCACTTGCCTATGTTTTACCATCCAAACCTGAAGACTGTAGCTCTAATTTTTATAAGAAGACACCTCCCTGTGGCTTTCCACTCTTCATTTAGGGCCCATTGGCAGTACCATCAAACAATAAGGTCACTGGCCTCTGTTTTCCCATCCAAACCTGAGGGTTGCTGCTCTAAGTTTTTAGAAAGACACCTCCCTGAGCACTGTAGTTCTAATTTTATTGGAAGACACCTCCCTGTGGCTTTGCACTCGGCATTTAGAGCCTGTTGGCAGAACCATTAAACTGTAAGGTCACTTGCCTGTGTTTTCCCATCCAAATCTGAGATCTGTATCTTTCCTTTTTTATAGGAAGACACCTCCCTGAGGGCTGTAGCTCTTTTCTTCTAGGACGCCTCCTCCTTATGGCTTTCCACTCTGCATTTAGGGCCCGTTGGCAGTTCCATCAAACCGTAAGGTCACTGGCCTATGTTTTCCCATCCAAACCCAAGGATTGCCACTCTAAGTTTTTATGAAGACACTTCCCTAAGGGCTTTACCTCTAATTTTATATGAAGACACCTCCCTGTGACTTTCCACCACATTTTATGGCCTGTTGGGAAAACCATCAAACTGTAAGGTCACAGGGCTTTATTTTCCTGTCCAAATCAGAGGGCTGTAGATTTATTTTTATAGGAAGCCTCCACCCTTTGGCTTTACCCTCTGCGTTTAGGGCCCGTTGGCTCTACCATCAAACTGTAATGCCTCTTGCCTATGTTTTCCCTTCCAAACTTGAGGGCTGAAGCTCTTTTTTTTTTTTACAAAGACCCCTTCCCTGTGTCTTCCCCCCTGCATTTAGGTATGATGGTGCTTCATGCGCACATCAGGAGAGAACGCAATTTGGCGCATTTTCTCCTGCTGAATTGCATTGTACCTCAGTACTGCTACTTTTTACGCTTTTCCTGGTCATAGGGTTGCCCTTTAAAATGAAGGGTCTGCCCTTAAACACATTGGGTGTGCCCCCCAAATATCTTGTTTGTCTATTGTATGGATTCTGACCAAATCCTTTTTGGTGGAGCACCCCACTCCCTCATTAAGTACTTCTCATTAGTGACCACCTGTGTCATGGTGGAGACCTCATGTTCTCCCATATAGAGGAGTATAGCTCCCATGGTTCAGAGAAGCAGGATCTCACAATCTATGGATAGTGTAGGAGCCACTAATCATGGAGTACTTTGTCGCAGTAAGTGGGCTTAAGCACCATATAGCAATATGGTGTGACCAAATCCCCATATTTTTTGATAATGTTTTTTGAAAATGTCTAGGTGTTTTTAAAAAGCCTTGCTGGAGGTAAATGTTAGTTTTGCATGTGTGTACTGTAATATTTCGTCTTCTGCCCTTAAACACGACACGTTGGAACACGCATTAAAGCACACATGCTCAGAAGTGCCTTTTAGTGTGAACAAGCGCCTAGGTCCCCGCTCACACTGCACAGCACGCATTATTGTGTGTAAAACACATGTGCTCTGGGAACGTGCACTTCTGTATATTCACCTCTGCATGCTTGGGGTCTGTATTTCTGGTGTGTTGCCATTCTGTCCACCAGGGGACAGCTACTAGAGGGGTCCTTGGAAATCTTGCTCCACTTACTGTAGTTACACAGTAAGTGTACATAGTTGTGGGTGCTTTTCACCGCCGGTGCATATTTTCACGCAAAGGGGTCTATTTAAAAAAAAAAATTGTTGGACAAATGTCACACACATTCATTCAGGCCGCACACATGTTGGCATCATTTTTGTGACCGGTTAATCCCCATGATTGCCAGCGCCATCTAGTGGCCAAAATGCGGTATATTTTCTCATTGAGGTTTTTCAGGAAACTATACTGCAGTTAGAGAAATTATGGGGAAATTCATCTGACCTGCAGGAAGGTATGTGGCATTCATCCAACAAATATTTTATAACTAGACCCCCCAGGAGTTACTTATTTCCACAGTAACTCATACTGTGGGCATTTTTCACCACTGGCACATATTCTCACTTTAAGGGGTCTATTTCTAAAACATTCATTGGACGAATGTCACACACATTCATGCAGGCTGCACGAATTTTGAATAGAATTTATGTGGTAGATTTATTTCTCTGATCGTCAGCTCGATCTAGTGGCCAAAATGCAGTATAGTTTTCTGTTATACCTCAATGAGAAAATACACCACTTTTTGGCCACTGGATGGAGCTGACGATCATAGGAATTATTCTGTTGGAGATTAGGAGGACAATTCATCCAGACTGCAGGAATGTGCGTGATCTTGGTCTAACAAATGTTTTACAAATAGACCCCCAAAGAATTACTATTTGGGGTGGATCATTGAATGATGGCTCAGGAGGACCACTTATACCACCCTCCAGAGACCTCCAGAGACCGTGATGCTGGATTTATATCTACATACGCATACTAACCTCTATAATACCGGAGTCAAGCTACCAGCTTTACCTTTTGGAAGGTGCCCATTCTTTTGTGAAGTTTAGTGATGGACGAACGTTTCGCCCGGCGGTCGTTTCGCGGCGAATTTCCGACATTCGCGGTCCGCACGTTCGAACGCCTTTTTCCGTCGTTCGCCGCGGCGGACTTACGTGTTTAATGTATACAAGAACTTTAACCTTTGGTGACACGTTTATCATGTGATACAGGACAGCCAATTGAGACATGACAGCACATGGACACTTGGACATTCCCCCTAACCTATAAATACACCCGATCCGGTGGCCATTTTACATTCTTTCTTCTGTTACGATAGGGACAGGTTCCTGTGTGGAGTAGGGAGAGATAAACCACTAGCTATTTGGTACACAAAAGTTCTTTTCAGGACTGGTATAGGTGTTAGGTGTTGATAGGTTTGCTGTGCTGCTGATTCTTGCAGCAGCCTGAGTGTCTTTTGTTAGTTTAGAGAAAGGGAAAGGACGGTGTATGCTACAGGGACAGCCAGATTAGTCTTTCATCATCATCATCATCATCATCATCATTAGCTGTTACTATCAAGGTCCACAAAAGAGCTGTTCCAGTAACCACTAATCGTTCTCTTTTTTTGCCAATTTGTATAGGGACAGGAAGGAAGCAGTGTTGTCAGGCAGTGAGGGTAATTTTAAAGACTTGCTGTTATTATTAGTTCCACAAAGGTTCTTTTCAGGACTGGTATCAGTGGTACAGTAATAGGCTTGTACATGTATAATATTCTTTCTTCCAAATATAGAAAGGATATTATACTTGACTGCTGCCCTTCTGCTGCAGTCTGCTAAACATTCACAACTCACTTGTTCCACAAAAGTTCTTATAAGGACTGGTAACTTGGTATAGGGTGCTACGGTACATAGGCTTGAGTGCGGTACAGTCTGCTGTTCTGTAAGGACCGCTATCGGTCCACAATAGATAGGGTTGACGTGCACCACTGCTGACCGCTGCCCTATACTGCAGCAGTCCTTCAGCGGTATAGGGACTGACGTACAGTCTGCTAATCACTAACACACAACCTGCTTGTTCCACAAAAGTTCTTATAAGGACTGGTAACTTGGTATAGGGTGCTACGGTACATAGGCTTGAGTGCGGTACAGTCTGCTGTTCTGTAAGGACCGCTATCGGTCCACAATAGATAGGGTTGACGTGCACCACTGCTGACCGCTGCCCTATACTGCAGCAGTCCTTCAGCGGTATAGGGACTGACGTACAGTCTGCTAAACACTAATACACAACCTGCTTGGTCCACAAAAGTTCTTGTAAGGACTGGTAACTTGGTATAGGGTGCTACGGTACATAGGCTTGAGTGCGGTACAGTCTGCTGTTCTGTAAGGACCGCTATCGGTCCACAATAGATAGGGTTGACGTGCACCACTGCTGACTGCTGCCCTATACTGCAGCAGTCCTTCATCGGTATAGGGACTAAGAGTTTTGTCACAGGGTCATTTAAAAAATGACAGGCAGAGGAAGAGGCAGGCCCTTCCGCAGGGGTGGTAGGGGTAGGGCAGGAGCAACAGGCTTGAGCCAAAGTGGGAAGTTGCAGAAGGTGCGTTCAATTACTTTAAAGGATGCACCAGACTTGGTTGAGTGGCTCGCTCAGCCTTACTCTTCTGCACCCTCCTCATCCTCTCGATCTGCACCCTCTTCTTCACTCTCTGCTATGTGCACCCCCAAAGACACTACCACCAACAACACGACCACCACCACCACCACCACATACCTTCCGCTTGAGTCACTGGAATTATTTTCCGATCCATATCAAGAGGACATTTCTGATGCGCAGCCACTCTTGGTATTGGATCAGGAAGAGGAGGTAGCAACAAGCGCTACTCAGCAGTCTGACGACAGTACCCAGATCAGCCCAAGGAGGAGGTTGGTCCCCGGTGTTGCTGCCTACTCCGAGATCTCTACTTATAGCGGTGGGGAAGGTGACGTTGATGATGACGTGTCTAGTGATGTCACGTGGGTGCCCACAAGAGAGGAAGAGGAGGGGAGTTCAGAGGGAGATATGGACCAGCAGATAGGGAGGAGAAGCAGCAATGACTTACATTGCACAGCAGGGACAAAGCAGACTGCAAATGTATCAGGAGCGAGTCATCGACCATGTACGGTCACATCTGGCGCTCCCAGGACACCGGCACATGGCTCCGCAGTGTGGGCTTTTTTTAACGTGTCCGCTGCTGACAATAGCGTTGCCATCTGCAATCTTTGCAGTCAACGCGTTAGTCACGGTAAGCCCAACACTCACCTAGGGGCGACCGCCTTAAGAAGGCACATGAGCAGCCATCACCGAGCCCAGTGGGAGCAACGGAACACACAAAGCCACACTGCAGGCTCTCACCGTCCAGCCTCGTCTTCTACTTCTCCTTCTCCTCTCTCCTCACAATTGTCCTCCACTCCACCTTCCATCACGCCAAGCTCACATTTTTCTGCAAAAAGGCAGGCTTCCGTGGGCCTAATGTTTGAGCGTAAAAAAATGATGACGCCGGATAACCCTCTTGCCCAACGGTTGGCGGCTGGCTTGTCAGAACTCATAGCCCGCCAACTACTGCCATATAAACTGGTGGACTCGGAGGCCTTTCGCAAATTTGTGGCCATTGGAACACCACAATGGAAGGTCCCAGGAAGGAAGTATTTCTCAGAGAGGGAAGACACCTAGAAGGAAAATGGGAAGCGCTGCACACCCCTAAAAGTTATAACAAACACAAAAAGATTTCCCCGATGGGGCTTTTTAGCAGCGGAATAGCAAAGTCAAATATCTTTGTCATGATTGTATAAAAAGAAATTGATTTATTCAAAAAATGTCCAGTGTCATAATGTAATTCAATACAATACAATGTATCATCTGGTTCAGAGATTATATATTACATATTCCACAATCCAATAAAAACAAACATGTATAGTTACACATTGTTATAATATTATAGAGTAGTAGAGCCCCGACGCGTTTCGACCAACATACGGTCTCTTCAGGGGGACAGGTGGATCTGGAAGAATATACATGAATTCAGAGTTAAAACATGTCAGTGTAGATAACATTGGGTGAACCAATGATGGTATATTTACCGCTCAGAAGTGGAATAGGTATTCCTATCACCCAGGATTCTAAGAGCCATTTAGGGAACCCGAAAGATCTCCGATGCTCGCCCCGTCTACCCAGGGAGGAAGAAAGCACACCCCGAGGAACTTACAAGGAGCCACACTGTTCACGCCCCCGGAGGGACGGAGGGACCTGCGCCTGCAATCAATACCCAATAGTAATCAATTAAGTAATTGTATAAAATTAGTGAACTCATAGCGGTTTCACCAGAGTATCATTATATTATAAATGATTCTAAGCGTATATAAGTACATAAATAGATAAAAGGACTGACAATACAAAACGGGGGTTATTAATTAATAATTTGGCACTGTATTATGTATGTCCCATAAACATAATAATTTGATCAATATTAGAAAAAATTATGTAAAAGATATAAATGTAAAAAAATATATGCAAATAATAATCATGGCAGTGAAAGTGCATGGTGAGGTATGAGTGGCAAAAGTGTATGTGTGTGAGTGAATGAGCACCATCAACGAGTGCTATGATTAGAATGAAACAAAACAAAACAAAAAACAAAACAACAAAACTTGCATGCTGTGAGTAAAAACTAAAAATCAATAAAAAGGCAATGAATGCTAAAAAGCCATTGTAAGAGTGTGTGTGTGGTGATGTGAGGTGCCATCATAATAGCAATAAAATTTACCTTATGCAGAGTGAAAGTTCATAAGAGCTTTAAAAATATTAGAATGTAACGATTGTTTGTTGTTAAAACCAACCTGCTATTACGCAGGAAGGATAGGGACTCGGATGCCAGAGAGTAATAAGTGCAATACCCTCCATCCAGGCAAACATGTATTTCTGGATTGCTGGAAGACGTCCAGTCTTTTATACATAATTGGCAAATAGGGTCATGCTGCGCAGGCGCCTGTACCCCCTCCTCCCCCCGAGAAATATGGCATGAGGGCCGCTGGGTGAGCCGCCCACGTGTGGCTCCCTCGGCGTTCCGGAAGGCTGCAAAGCCCCGACCTCTGTCGTCATCTCCTCCGCAAAACGCGTGACGTCATGGCTCAGCACGCACGCCACACACGCATGCGCACTTCGCCAAAGCCAGTCAGGAGACAAAACCGGGACGCCGCCGGCAAGGATAGGCTCAACCCGGCGGCCGGATTGACTCCCAACCGCCGGTTATAGCACAAAATGGCGGACATGTGGACAAGCCCACAGGCCGCCCTACCTTGCCGGGAAGTCCTCGGGGGGGCCGGACCCCACCCCTAAGAATCCGGGGGCGAACCATCAGAGGTCAATCATGACTCCCAGTGGCCCCAAACCAGATAGCATAAAAACCTAAATCGTAATAATTGGACATCTAACCATTGCATTTGTAAGATGGTAAAAGCATAAAATATCCAATAAGGACTATTTATATTTGACTGTTGCACAAGAGCTGTCTACTGCCATACCACCCTGGTTATCCGCATGAAAAATTCCAATTACAATATATCCACAGAAATCATTTAAGATATTCGGGCATCATCCCATGCAGGGATCCATAGTGGATACATCCTGATACATGGAGAGGGAAAAGACTGGATCTCAATCCAATCCCCCTTTGTATAATTTATTGTAGAAAATTGGAAAATGCGGAGGTCGGGTGGTGGCGGAGAGACACATAGCCCTTGTCTTCTCTCACACGGTGTCATAATGGGGAACGGGTGTTTAACCACCCAAAATTGGAATACCAAAAACAGAAAGGGAAGACACCTAGAAGGAAAATGGGAAGCGCTGCATTATGACACTGGACATTTTTTGAATAAATCAATTTCTTTTTATACAATCATGACAAAGATATTTGACTTTGCTATTCCGCTGCTAAAAAGCCCCATCGGGGAAATCTTTTTGTGTTTGTTATAACTTTTAGGGGTGTGCAGCGCTTCCCATTTTCCTTCTAGGTGTCTTCCCTTTCTGTTTTTGGTATTCCAATTTTGGGTGGTTAAACACCCGTTCCCCATTATGACACCGTGTGAGAGAAGACAAGGGCTATGTGTCTCTCCGCCACCACCCGACCTCCGCATTTTCCAATTTTCTACAATAAATTATACAAAGGGGGATTGGATTGAGATCCAGTCTTTTCCCTCTCCATGTATCAGGATGTATCCACTATGGATCCCTGCATGGGATGATGCCCGAATATCTTAAATGATTTCTGTGGATATATTGTAATTGGAATTTTTCATGCGGATAACCAGGGTGGTATGGCAGTAGACAGCTCTTGTGCAACAGTCAAATATAAATAGTCCTTATTGGATATTTTATGCTTTTACCATCTTACAAATGCAATGGTTAGATGTCCAATTATTACGATTTAGGTTTTTATGCTATCTGGTTTGGGGCCACTGGGAGTCATGATTGACCTCTGATGGTTCGCCCCCGGATTCTTAGGGGTGGGGTCCGGCCCCCCCGAGGACTTCCCGGCAAGGTAGGGCGGCCTGTGGGCTTGTCCACATGTCCGCCATTTTGTGCTATAACCGGCGGTTGGGAGTCAATCCGGCCGCCGGGTTGAGCCTATCCTTGCCGGCGGCGTCCCGGTTTTGTCTCCTGACTGGCTTTGGCGAAGTGCGCATGCGTGTGTGGCGTGCGTGCTGAGCCATGACGTCACGCGTTTTGCGGAGGAGATGACGACAGAGGTCGGGGCTTTGCAGCCTTCCGGAACGCCGAGGGAGCCACACGTGGGCGGCTCACCCAGCGGCCCTCATGCCATATTTCTCGGGGGGAGGAGGGGGTACAGGCGCCTGCGCAGCATGACCCTATTTGCCAATTATGTATAAAAGACTGGACGTCTTCCAGCAATCCAGAAATACATGTTTGCCTGGATGGAGGGTATTGCACTTATTACTCTCTGGCATCCGAGTCCCTATCCTTCCTGCGTAATAGCAGGTTGGTTTTAACAACAAACAATCGTTACATTCTAATATTTTTAAAGCTCTTATGAACTTTCACTCTGCATAAGGTAAATTTTATTGCTATTATGATGGCACCTCACATCACCACACACACACTCTTACAATGGCTTTTTAGCATTCATTGCCTTTTTATTGATTTTTAGTTTTTACTCACAGCATGCAAGTTTTGTTGTTTTGTTTTTTGTTTTGTTTTGTTTCATTCTAATCATAGCACTCGTTGATGGTGCTCATTCACTCACACACATACACTTTTGCCACTCATACCTCACCATGCACTTTCACTGCCATGATTATTATTTGCATATATTTTTTTACATTTATATCTTTTACATAATTTTTTCTAATATTGATCAAATTATTATGTTTATGGGACATACATAATACAGTGCCAAATTATTAATTAATAACCCCCGTTTTGTATTGTCAGTCCTTTTATCTATTTATGTACTTATATACGCTTAGAATCATTTATAATATAATGATACTCTGGTGAAACCGCTATGAGTTCACTAATTTTATACAATTACTTAATTGATTACTATTGGGTATTGATTGCAGGCGCAGGTCCCTCCGTCCCTCCGGGGGCGTGAACAGTGTGGCTCCTTGTAAGTTCCTCGGGGTGTGCTTTCTTCCTCCCTGGGTAGACGGGGCGAGCATCGGAGATCTTTCGGGTTCCCTAAATGGCTCTTAGAATCCTGGGTGATAGGAATACCTATTCCACTTCTGAGCGGTAAATATACCATCATTGGTTCACCCAATGTTATCTACACTGACATGTTTTAACTCTGAATTCATGTATATTCTTCCAGATCCACCTGTCCCCCTGAAGAGACCGTATGTTGGTCGAAACGCGTCGGGGCTCTACTACTCTATAATATTATAACAATGTGTAACTATACATGTTTGTTTTTATTGGATTGTGGAATATGTAATATATAATCTCTGAACCAGATGATACATTGTATTGTATTGAATTACATTATGACACTGGACATTTTTTGAATAAATCAATTTCTTTTTATACAATCATGACAAAGATATTTGACTTTGCTATTCCGCTGCTAAAAAGCCCCATCGGGGAAATCTTTTTGTGTTTGTTATAACTTTTAGGGGTGTGCAGCGCTTCCCATTTTCCTTCTAGGTGTCTTCCCTTTCTGTTTTTGGTATTCCAATTTTGGGTGGTTAAACACCCGTTCCCCATTATGACACCGTGTGAGAGAAGACAAGGGCTATGTGTCTCTCCGCCACCACCCGACCTCCGCATTTTCCAATTTTCTACAATAAATTATACAAAGGGGGATTGGATTGAGATCCAGTCTTTTCCCTCTCCATGTATCAGGATGTATCCACTATGGATCCCTGCATGGGATGATGCCCGAATATCTTAAATGATTTCTGTGGATATATTGTAATTGGAATTTTTCATGCGGATAACCAGGGTGGTATGGCAGTAGACAGCTCTTGTGCAACAGTCAAATATAAATAGTCCTTATTGGATATTTTATGCTTTTACCATCTTACAAATGCAATGGTTAGATGTCCAATTATTACGATTTAGGTTTTTATGCTATCTGGTTTGGGGCCACTGGGAGTCATGATTGACCTCTGATGGTTCGCCCCCGGATTCTTAGGGGTGGGGTCCGGCCCCCCCGAGGACTTCCCGGCAAGGTAGGGCGGCCTGTGGGCTTGTCCACATGTCCGCCATTTTGTGCTATAACCGGCGGTTGGGAGTCAATCCGGCCGCCGGGTTGAGCCTATCCTTGCCGGCGGCGTCCCGGTTTTGTCTCCTGACTGGCTTTGGCGAAGTGCGCATGCGTGTGTGGCGTGCGTGCTGAGCCATGACGTCACGCGTTTTGCGGAGGAGATGACGACAGAGGTCGGGGCTTTGCAGCCTTCCGGAACGCCGAGGGAGCCACACGTGGGCGGCTCACCCAGCGGCCCTCATGCCATATTTCTCGGGGGGAGGAGGGGGTACAGGCGCCTGCGCAGCATGACCCTATTTGCCAATTATGTATAAAAGACTGGACGTCTTCCAGCAATCCAGAAATACATGTTTGCCTGGATGGAGGGTATTGCACTTATTACTCTCTGGCATCCGAGTCCCTATCCTTCCTGCGTAATAGCAGGTTGGTTTTAACAACAAACAATCGTTACATTCTAATATTTTTAAAGCTCTTATGAACTTTCACTCTGCATAAGGTAAATTTTATTGCTATTATGATGGCACCTCACATCACCACACACACACTCTTACAATGGCTTTTTAGCATTCATTGCCTTTTTATTGATTTTTAGTTTTTACTCACAGCATGCAAGTTTTGTTGTTTTGTTTTTTGTTTTGTTTTGTTTCATTCTAATCATAGCACTCGTTGATGGTGCTCATTCACTCACACACATACACTTTTGCCACTCATACCTCACCATGCACTTTCACTGCCATGATTATTATTTGCATATATTTTTTTACATTTATATCTTTTACATAATTTTTTCTAATATTGATCAAATTATTATGTTTATGGGACATACATAATACAGTGCCAAATTATTAATTAATAACCCCCGTTTTGTATTGTCAGTCCTTTTATCTATTTATGTACTTATATACGCTTAGAATCATTTATAATATAATGATACTCTGGTGAAACCGCTATGAGTTCACTAATTTTATACAATTACTTAATTGATTACTATTGGGTATTGATTGCAGGCGCAGGTCCCTCCGTCCCTCCGGGGGCGTGAACAGTGTGGCTCCTTGTAAGTTCCTCGGGGTGTGCTTTCTTCCTCCCTGGGTAGACGGGGCGAGCATCGGAGATCTTTCGGGTTCCCTAAATGGCTCTTAGAATCCTGGGTGATAGGAATACCTATTCCACTTCTGAGCGGTAAATATACCATCATTGGTTCACCCAATGTTATCTACACTGACATGTTTTAACTCTGAATTCATGTATATTCTTCCAGATCCACCTGTCCCCCTGAAGAGACCGTATGTTGGTCGAAACGCGTCGGGGCTCTACTACTCTATAATATTATAACAATGTGTAACTATACATGTTTGTTTTTATTGGATTGTGGAATATGTAATATATAATCTCTGAACCAGATGATACATTGTATTGTATTGAATTACATTATGACACTGGACATTTTTTGAATAAATCAATTTCTTTTTATACAATCATGACAAAGATATTTGACTTTGCTATTCCGCTGCTAAAAAGCCCCATCGGGGAAATCTTTTTGTGTTTGGTATTTCTCAGAGAAGGGCATCCCAGAGCTATATGGCCATGTTCAGCGGCAAGTGAATGTATCTCTGGCACACAGTGTCGGTGCCAAGATACATCTGACCACAGACACGTGGTCTAGCAAACACGGGCAGGGAAGGTATATCAGTTTTACTGCCCACTGGGTGAACCTTCTGACGGCCGTCAAGCATGTAACCCGTGGCACCCGTGTAGATTTGGTTTTACCGCCACGGATTGCATGCAGGCCTGACTCTTCTTCTCCTCCTCCTACTCCATCCTCCTCCCTCTCCTCCTCAGCTGCCTCCTCCTTTTCCGCTGCTAGCGTCTCTTCCACTGCACCGCCCAAGCTCCCCAGAACCTATTCCACATGCCAGGTGAGACGTTGCCATGCCGTGCTGCGTCTGTTGTGCCTGGAAGCAAAGAGCCACACTGGCCCGGCACTCCTTTCAGCTTTGCGTTCACAGGCAGATGAGTGGCTAACACCGCTCAATTTGACAGTTGGTAAAGTGGTGTGTGACAACGGTGCCAATCTGCTTAGCGCATTGAAACAGGGCAAAATCACGCACGTGCCGTGCATGGCACACGTCTTAAACTTGGTCGTGCAGCGATTCCTTGTCAAATACCCTGGGGTCCAGGACATCTTGCGGCAGGCAAGGAAAATCTCGGCCCATTTCAGAAGATCTTACACGGCCATGGCTCGCCTTGCTGACATTCAGCGGCGACACCATCTGCCGGTCAGACGTCTTATTTGCGATTGCCCGACGCGATGGAACTCAACCTTCTATATGCTTGATAGGCTGCTCCAGCAGAAACGTGCAGTTAACGTCTACCTGTATGAACTCTGCGAAAGAAACGGTTCTGGGGAGCTGGGTTTTTTTTCACCGCGCCAGTGGCTGCTCATGCGCGACACATGCAGACTTCTGCGGCCATTTGAGGAGATCACCAAACTGGTCAGTCGCAGCCATGGCGCCATCAGTGACATGGTACCTTATGCCTTCTTTCTGGAGCGTGCATTGCGTCGTGTCATTGATCAGGCTGTGGAGGAGCAGGAGCGGGAAGATGAGGAAGTCGCAATGCTGGATGAATTCCCAGGGGGGGCTACTCTATCTGAGACAAGTCAACAACAGGAGTCTGATGAGGAGTCAGAGGAGGATGGTGCCGGGGCGGATGAGCAGGAGCAAGAAGAGCATGCTTTAAACCTTTCTGGGATCCCTGTTGTGCGAGGATGGGGAGAGGAGAATGAAGAGGACGACATTATCCTGGATGATGAGCAGGAGCCAGGCCACCACACCGCTTCCACTTTAGTGCAAATGGGGGCCTTCATGCTCCAGTGTTTTAATAGGGACCCCCGTATAAAAAGCATGAGGGTCAAGGACCAGTACTGGGTGGCAACGTACTTAGACCCCCGGTACAAACACAAAATGGCGGAAATGTTACCGCCGTCGCAGAGGGCTGTCAGAATGCAGCACTTCCAGGCCTTGCTTCGAGAAATGCTGCATTCTGCTTTTGCGTGCGCTGGCAGAGGAGCAATTCCCACTCCCAGAGAAGGATTTGCGGGTACCAATCCAACAGCGCCTGCAAGAAGAGGCCGGTTTGAAGATGTGTTGGTGACTTCGGATATGAGGTCATTCTTTCAGCCGACCCATCGACAGGTGTCATCCGGATCCAGCATCAGGGAACGCCTAGACCGTCAGGTGTCCGACTACATTGGGTTAACGGCCGATGTGGACGCTCTGAGGAGTGATGAACCCCTAGACTACTGGGTGGGCAGGCTTGACCTCTGGCCAGAGCTTGCCCAATTTGCAATCGAACTGTTGGCTTGCCCCTCATCCAGTGTCCTGTCCGAAAGGACGTTCAGCGCAGCAGGGGGGATTGTGACCGATAAGCGTACTCGCCTAGCTCACGACAGTGTTAACTACCTCACATTTCTAAAAATGAATGAGGCATGGATCTCGGAGGAATTCAACACATGTGACCAGTAGACCATGTATATGTCTATAAACTATTTTTTTAATCAAGCACACAGACCTTCTTAATTCATTTGGCTCACTTCCTTGACCCAAAAAAGCACACCGTACTATATGCCCCTACCCTCCTCTTTGAAGAGGTTGAGCGGTGTCATATTTCTACTGGGGCTGCTTATGATATCCCTGTGCTGTGCTGACTTCCTCCTGGGGGTTCTTATTATGAAGGGATCACACTATCCCTGTGCTGTGCTGACTTCCTCCTGGGGGTTCTTATTATGAGGGGATCACACCATCCCTGTGCTGTGCTGACTTCCTCCTGGGGCTGCTTACGGTGCTGCTGTCAGTGCTGTATGTCACGGTGCTGCTGTCAGCGCTGTATGTCACGGTGCTGCTGTCAGCGCTGTATGTCACGGTGCTGCTGTCAGCGCTGTATGTCACGGTGCTGCTGTCAGCGCTGTATGTCACGGTGCTGCTGTCAGCGCTGTATGTCACGGTGCTGCTGTCAGCGCTGTATGTCACGGTGCTGCTGTCAGCGCTGTATGTCACGGTGCTGCTGTCAGCGCTGTATGTCACGGTGCTGCTGTCAGTGCTCTGTATTACGGTGCTGCTGTCAGATGCCTCTATCACGGTGCATGTGTCATTCCGGTATGTCACGCTGCTGGTGATCATCTCCTGCACCCTCTTCTTTGCCTACCCTGGTCCCTGACCTTCCCTCTCCTCCATTGCCTTCATTAGCTCCATAGTCCTGAATTGTTAGAACAATTTCCCAAATAAAATAAAAATGCTTGTAGTTATCGATCCCAAATTCACCTCATACATGTATTATGTCATTGTCCAGATGGTGGGACTACGTTTTACCCCCTAATAATTACCACGTGGCCGCAAATTCGACATGAAGGTTTGCAAAGTTCGCCTCCCATTGAAGTCAATGGGGCCCGCGGCGAACGTTCGGTTTCGCGAACGTTTGGGTCCGTTCGCATTTCGCTTTCGCGAAACGTCCCGTCGGAAGTTCGTCCATCACTAGTGAAGTTCTAATCAACTTTTTTTATCCCAGTAGCAAAGGTCCTTCCTCAGCATTACTTATTTTCCATTAGCAAAGGCCCCTCCCGAACAGTACTGATTTTTGTCCTTTTTGCATTAGCAAAGGTCCCCCTTCCCTATGTATCAGGCTTTGATGCCATTCATTATCTCCAAACCTGCAATTTAAAAGTTTAGAGTATTTCTCATGTCTCTCTTAATGAAAAGGTCCCTCCCCTGCAGTACTTATTTTCCATTAGCAAAAACTCCTCCCCAAAGGTACTAATTTTTTCCTTCTTTTTGCATTAGCAAAGGCCCCCCTTCCCCATATATCTGGCTTCCATCCCATTTAGCATCTCCCAAACCAGCAATTTAAAGGTTTTGATTATTTCTCATGTTACCTTTAATGAAAAGGCCCCTCCCCTTCAGTACTTATTTTCCATTAGCAAAAGCTCCTCCCCCACAATACTCTTTTTTTTTCTCCTTTTTTGTATTAGCAAAGGTCCTCTTTCCCATGTATCTGGCTTACATGCCATTTGGCATCTCCCAAACCTGAAATTTAAAGTCTTTGAGTATTTCCTATGTCACCCTTAATGAAAAGGCCCCTCCCCAAAGTAACTAATTTTTTTTCATTAACAAGGGCCTCTCCCCATGCAGTACTGATTTTCAATTAGCAAAGGCCCCTCCCTAACGGCACAAATTTTTTCACTTTGTTTTTGCTTTAGCAAAGGTCCCCCTTCCCAATGTATCTGGCTTCTTTGCCATTCGGCATCCCCCAACCCAGTAATTTAAAAGTTTTGACTATTTGCAATGTCACCCTTAAAGAAAAGGCCCCCCACCAGTGTTTTTTCATTAACAAAGGCACCTCCCCTGCACTATTCATTTTTTATCATTAGCAAAGGCCCTTCCCCAACAGAACTAATATTTTCCTCCTTTTTGCATTAGCAAAGGCTCCTTTCCCACTGTATCTGGCTTCCGTGCCATTCGACATCTCCCAAACCTGCAATGGTTTTTAAACTTTTCCCATGTCATCCTTAATGAAAAGGCCCCTTCACAGCGGTACTCATTTCTTTTCATTACCAATGACCCCTCCCCTGCAGTGCTCATTTTCCATTAGCAAAGGCTCCTCCCAGACGGTACTCATTTTTTCCCCTCCTTTTTACATTAGCAAAGGCCCCCTTTCCCAATGTATCTGGCTTCTATGACATTCGGCATCTCTCAACCCTGCAGTTTAAAAGGTTTTGATTATTTCCCATGTCTCCCTTAATGGAAAGGCCCCTCCCCTGCAGTACTCATTTTCCATTAGCAAAGGCCCTTCCCCAATGGTACTAATTTTTTTCCTCCTTTTTGCATTAGCAAAGGACCCCCTTCCCAATGTATCTGGCTTCCATGCCATTTGGCATCTCCCAAACCAGCAATTTAAAGGTTTTGAGTATTTCCCATGTTACCCTTAATGAAAAGGCCCCTCCCCTGCAGTACTTATTTTCCATTAGCAAAAGCCCCTCTCCGAAGGTACTCATTTTTTTCCTTCTTTTTGCATTAGAAGAAGTCCCCCTTCCCCATGTATCTGGCTTCCATGGGATAAAGGATAAAGGGATTGGGACTTTATATGAGGGATCAAACATAGTTGAACAAATGCTTCCACCCCTGTTACATGAAAAAAAAATGTAGGGAAGGTTTGGGACTTTATATGAAGCAGACATTTTTCTATGCCATTCAGGTAACAAAAGCCTTTAAAGGTCCCAAACTGACCATAAAAACAGTCCCCTATTGACTTCACCGCAGTGAAAATTCAGATCAAGTTGAATTCTGGCCTTCGCGTTCATCTCTAGAAGTAACCCATGTGCATGCAGAAGGAACAGACAAACTCCATGTAGCCGATGCTGCTGGTGGGAATCAAACACCGGGACCCCAGCACTGCAGGTCTCTTTAACCTCCGAATTTATTCTTCTTCGGAAGGGGCGCGGGGATGAATTCTTGTCCCGCTAACTGCCTGAATCTGGGACGTCGGCTCCGAAATATTTTTCACAACATTTTTATCAATTTGTAAATCTCCTATTTAAACCTGCGTGGAAGTGTCTTCCAGTTCCTCAGGTTTCATTATCCTGGCTGATAACCGCGCGCCGTCCTCGCTGCCAGAATATCGCGCCTCGCTTCTGTTTTTAACATTGATTCCTAATGAGGCGGGATGGAAAAATCTCTGGGACAAGGGAGGCTGGGAGCAGTGCAGGGCGCTTAAAGGGGAACTGCCATATGCTGTCAGCAAATTCCCATCCTGAGCTATTAAAGGCTCCTTCACAGTGCGCACTATTGAGCGTATAAGGTGGCGAGATGTAAACGCAACTTCTGTGAACTGCCATGCGTTGTTAGTACTCATTGCAGTGTGCCCTTTTCTTTTTTTATTGTATGCACCACAGCCCATTGCAGTGCATTACAGCGTATCAGAACATGGCATAAAAATGCAACATGCATGCAATGAAGCCATAATGCATACGGAGCTATGGACATTGGGACTACACTGGCCAATGCTGCTGGTATCAGCAAACCCCAAAGGGACAAAAACCTAGGCTGCATTCGCTCAACCCCTTCTGAAAATTCTTAACGCCTTGGCTGTCATACCGATCCAATGGCTTCACTGCTTACAAAGTCATTGATGCCAGGCAACTAGCAACCTCACAAGAAAAGTGGCAGCCTAGCTGAGGTGCACTGTAAAGAAAAGGCTGTTGGGATCAATTGCCGACTTGCTTTGCAAAGGGCAAGCTCCAGGGCCACCATCTTTATCTCTGGAGTCCAGACAAGCCAGGGATGTGTGAGGACAGGAAGGAGAATGTTCATTTAATGTATGATGGGGGCCCCCCATAGCAATACATATATGGAAATTTATATTACTTGTGGGATTTGTATTTCTGTTCATCCATTCCTGAAGTTTACATAGCTCTGCCACAAAGAAAAGCCCTACCTGGCAGTGAAAGGGACCTGATTTTTGTCTCCGCTGCAGCTCAGGAGCACTGACTGGTCTTGTCCCTCCCCCAGCCTGTGATTGGACAGTGAAACAGCCGACCGATGAGCTCATCTGTCACTCTGCTCCTCTCCTCCTATCAGCATGCTGCTTGTTAGCACATGCAGCAAAGCTGATTGGCTCCTTGTGCTGCTTCAGCCTCTCCCAGTCAGTGGGACGCAGATTGCAAAAAATTACAAAGGGTTTTGACCCTCCCTAACTCTATCTAAAATATAAAAGATCTTTGGCTTTAGTTCTACTTTAAGGGGTCCCCTGTTTCTAATTTTAAAGGCAATCCCTACTTACTTTTTAGTATATTTTTTATGCATTCGGCTTATCCAAAGTATTGGCCAAATGCTACTTGCACGGATTACTGTGTAACTAGACAACGCTGGGCCCCCCAATACTAGTGGGCCCCATAGCAGTAGTATGCTTTACTATTGCAATAGTTGCACCCTTGATGATAATGACTCCAGGGGCAGACTGACAACTCATGGGACCCCCGGGCAATAGGAGATTATAGGGCCCCTAGGCAATCGGAGATTATGGGGTCACACAGTATACAATCACACAGTATACACATACATGTTTCTATTGGCTGAGAAGGTACTGGAGAGGTGGGGCAGCTATAATCTTGGGATTTTTAGACCAAAAGGATGTCGGTAAGGGACATTTCAGAGACAGATGTAAAAAAAAAAAAACACACATTTTTACATACTGTCCCTGGTGTGTTTTTTTTTTTTGAGGCTGGCAACCCTGATGGGGCCCCCTAGTGGCATGGGGCCTTCGAGTGGCCCAATGGTCAGTCCGCCCCTGAATGACTCCCACTCCATCATCCTTATCAAGGGTGTAAAACCAGACAGTACTGCCCCCCCCCCCAATACTAATAGGCCCCATGGTGATCACATGGTTTGCTATTGCAAACCATGCAATTGAAGGTGTGAGAGTTATCAATGACGTATCTACTGCAATAGTAAACCATACAACTGCTATGGGGCCCACTATCCTCAGGGGGGCCCAGCGTTGGCACACCTCCCAACATTTTGAGATGGGAATGAGGAACACCTACCAGCAAATGTATGTAGGTAAAGGACTCGCCCCCCTGCCACACCCCCTTAAAGGAGTATTAACCAAAAAAAAAGGGTAATTAAATCCACAAGTGCTTTTTTTTTACCACTACTATCCCTTTATTTTGGCTTTTAATGTTCACAAATTCAGCAATTTAGAAATTGGATGGAAGGTTTAGCGCTGGGAAACACTAGAAAGATAAAAAGTGCATTTTATATACAACTACACAGATCAGACCAAAATGAGGGACAAATGAGGGGGAAAGAGGGACATTGCTCCAAATCAGGGACAGTCCCTCCAAATAAGGGACAGTCCCTTGAAATCAGAGACAGTCCCTCAAAATCAGGGACAGTTGGGAGCTATGATATTGGGCCCCATAGCAGGTGCATGGTTTGCTATTGCAATAGTTAATCTAGGGTTGCCACCTCATCCCTTTAAGGTTCTGTGGCTGATTAAGGTGGTAATTACACTCGCATGGTGCCTTATGTGCAATAAATTAGCCTCAGTAATTCATATGTGTTTGGGTTTAAAGGGATGTGATGGCAACCCTAAGGCCCCATTCACACCTGAGCGTAGCCTTTTCAGGCAGAAAGTCACATTTTTTCCAATGTTTTTGCTGCGATTTTGTACAGGTCAAAAGGTCACCAATCGAAAAACACCTAAATCTGCCTAAAAAAAAAGGTTCCAGAACTTCTTTGAGCTTCAGGCGTTTTGGGGCTTGTGGCTTCATGCGTTTTGGAGGGGAGATGTGAACCATCTCCATAGAGAATAATTGATTTTTTTACCCCTCCAGCATTTTGTAATTTTAGGCTTCAAGCTACAAAACGCTCAGGTGTGAATAGGGCCTTAGGGTTACACCCGTGGTGAGGGTGATGTGGTGGGAGTCATTATCATCAAGGGTGCAAGTATTGCAATTACAAACCATTCAAATGCTTTGGGGGCCCAACTTTATCTGTGAATGCTGGGCCCCCTGATGATAGTGGGCCCCATAGCAGTTGTATGGTTTAATATCGCAGTAGATACGCCCTTGATGATAACTCCCACACCTTCACCCTAATGAAGGGCATAATTATTGAAGTAGCAAATTATGCACCTGCTACGGGGTCCAACTAGGGTTGCCACCTCATCCCTTTCACCAATGCCATACCAGGCCTATTCTGGAACTCCTCTCCTACATGTAAAAAGCATCATTTTTTTGCTAGAAAATTATTCGGAACCCCCAAACGTTATATATGTTTTTTTTTTTGTTTTTTTTTAGCAGAGACCTTAGAACAGCCTTTCTCAACCTTTTCAACGCAGAGGAACCCTTGAAATAGTTCTCCGGTCTAGGGGAACCCCTGCTAAAAATTAGACGTCTACAACTCATGATACAATAGTGTGATGGTCAGTGGGAAGAATGGTCCTTACACTTGTGGTCATTGGGAAGAATTACCTCCTTACAGATAGCTAAAAAGATCAATGGTGTCAGTGGGAACTTATCTGAGAGGCAGAAATTGCCCAATGCTGAAGGAACCCCTACAACCTCTGGAGGAACCCTAGTTGAGGATCACTGCCTTAGGGAATAAAATGGCGGCGTCATTGCAACTTTTTATGTCTCCCGGTATTTGTTTAACAATTTTTAAAACTGTTTCATGAACTAAAAAAAGTTAGCCAAATTTTTTGGTGCTCTTTGTAAAGTCAAAACAAAAAACAACAAAAAAAGTCAGAACGAAGACTTTACTACCACTTTAAATCTGCAGCTTTCATTTACTGCGACAGGGCGGCCACTCTGCGCCAGATCACGTGCGTACCTAGTACATGATCTGACACATCTGGGTTGTGCGCGCATGCCCCCAGCAACCCTCTTCCACTGTGATATTACACAGCAGGAGCCCAACACGGCATAATCGGTACCGTGCACTCAATGTCCGCCGGCACCCACCGATTATGCCGTGTTTGGAGGAAGAATAAAGCTGACTATGACCTTAAGAACACCATCCCCACAGTCAAGCACAGAGGTGGAAACATTATGCTTTGGGGCTGTTTCTCTGCTAAAGGTACAGGCCGACTTTGCCACATTGAGGGGCCAATGGACGGGGCCAGGTATTGTAAAATCTTGGATGAGAAGCTTCTTCCTTCAGCCAGAACACCGATGATGCGTCTTCCAGCATAACAATGACCCAAAACATACCACCAAGGCAACAAAGGAGTGGCTCCAGAAGAAGCTCATTAAGGTCATGGAGTAGCCTAGTTAGTCTCCAGACCTTAATCCTATAGAAAATGTATGGAGGGAGTTGCCAAGTGACAGCCAAGAAACCTTAAGGATTTAGAGAAGATCTCTAAAGAAGAGTGGACCAAAACCCTCCTGAGATGTGTGCAAACCTGGTCACCAACTACAAGAAATGTCTTACCTCTTTGCCAACAAGGGTTTCTCCACCAAGTACTAAGTCATGTTTTGCTTGGGAATCAAATACAAATTTTGCTCACTGAACTGTAACTCAATTTATAACATTTGTATCATGTTTTTTTTCTGGATTTTGGTTGATATTCTGTCTCTACCATTTAAAATACACCTATAACAAATATAGACCCTTCGTTTATTTGTAATTTTGGCAAATTTCCCAAATCTGCAGGGGATCGAATAATTATTTTCCCCACTGTAATTGTACCTAATATAATGAAAAATTGTGTATTTTCTATGATTCTCAGCTCCATCTATTGATAATAATAATCCTGTATTTTCCTGATTATGGCATTTCAGGAAAATACTGTAGTGTGGCCACTAGATGTCACTGATGATTATAGGATATACACATATTAGGGTCCATTCACACAGGGGCAACTCAGATCCGACTTCAAGTCGCCTCAGGTCGCACAACATGTAGAAATCAATGTAAATGAATGAGAGCCGTCTTAATGCACACTACTGAAGTCGCTCCGACTTCAGAAAAGGTTCCTGTACTACTTCAATCTGACTTGTAGGCGATTGGTACCCATTGATTTCAATGGAGGTCGCTTCCAAGATGGATCTCCGTCTATATGGAGGTGACTCTCACAGAATAATCAGCTCTCAAAAGGGAACTCCATGCCAAATTTATTTAAAAAATTTGGCGTGGGTTCCCCCTCCGAGAGCATACCAGGCCCTTAGGTCTGGTATGGATTTGAAGGAGAACCCCCTACGCCGAAAAAACGGCGTGTGGGTCCTCCCCAGATCCATACCAGACCCTTATCTGAGCACGCTACCCAGCCGGCCAGAAAAGGGGGTGGGGACGAAAGAGCGCCCCCCCCCTCCTGAGCCGTACCAGGCCGCGTGCCTTCAACATGAGGGGTGCCTTGGGGAAGGGGGGGCCACACAGCCCCCCAAAGCACCTTGTTCCCATGCTGATGAGGACAAGGGCCTCTTCCCGACAACCCTGGCCATTGGTTGTCGGGGTCTGCGGGCAGGGGGCTTATCGGAAACCGGGGGCCCCCTTTAATAAGGGGGCCCCCGGATCCGGGCCCCCCACCCTATGTGAATGAGTATGGGGTACAATGTACCCCTACCCATTCACCTGTGAACCGGAAGAAGAGGGTGGCGGCGAAGAAGAAAGCTGGGATCCTCCGGTAGTGAAAGAACTAGCATAAGAGCAGAAGATAGCGGAGGAGTCCGGCGAGAAGACCCCCGAAGACGGAAGAAGACCCCCGGAGCTGTGCAATAAACTATTTTAACTCTTGTGTGTTGTGTTTTTTTGTTTTTTTTTCACAGGTGAATGGGTAGGGATACATTGTATACCATACTCATTCACATAGGGTGGGGGGCCAGGATCCGGGGGCCCCCTTATTAAAGGGGGCCCCCGGATTCCGATAAGCCCCCTGCCCGCAGACCCCGACAACCAAAGGCCAGGGTTGTCAGGAAGAGGCCCTTGTCCTCATCAACATGTGGACAAGGTGCTTTGGGGTGGGGGGCTGCGCGCCCCCCCTTCCCCAAGGCACCCCCCCATGTTGAGGGCACGCGGCCTGGTACGGCTCAGGAGGGGGGGTGGGGCGCTTGCTCGTCCCCATCCTGTTTCCTGGCCGGCCGGGTAGCGTGCTCGGATAAGGGTCTGGGGGGGACCCCCACGCCGTTTTTTCGGCGTAGGGGGTTCCCCTTAAAATCCATACCAGACCTAAGGGCCTGGTATGCTCTCGGAGGGGGAAACCATGCCGTTTTTTTTTTATTTGGCGTGGAGTTCCCCCTTGAGAGCTCATTCTCTGATTGGCCACGGCAAAAGTCGCCTGGCCTGGGGCGACTTAAAGTCGTGTTGTAAGTCGTCCCAAGTCGTGTTCAAGTCGTGTCCAAGTTGCCTCCAAAAGTCGTGTTGAAAGTCGTGTTGCCCCTGTGTGAACCGAGCCTTAGACACATTACAGAGAATATTTGCACAGCGATTTTTTTTTTTATCTTTTATAAATAGATACCTTAGTAATATCACTGATTAGTGGACCACTCTAGATCTTCTTCACCTGCAACCATGAGCAGAAGGAAAACGGATGGAAAGCCTCTTAAAGAGGTAATAGCCTGTTTATACCACCTAGAGCAGTGGTCATCAACCCTGTCCTCAGGGCCCACTAACAGGCCAGGTTTTAAGTATTACCTTGAGGAGATGCCAACTAGAATATTGCAATCACTGAGCAGCAAATTATATCACTTGTGATGTATTTCAGTTATCTTGCAAACCTGGCCAGTTAGTGGGCCCTGAGGACAGGGTTGATGACCACTGACCTAGAGGACATCTATGTTGGAGGAATATATACCTAGTTTAAGGTCTGGAGACTGGCTAAGCCACTCCAAGACCTTAACGTACTTCTTCTTGAGCCACTCCTTTGTTGCCTTGGGTGTGTGATTTGGGTCTTTGTCATGCTGGAATACCCATCTACGACCCATTTTCAATGCCTTGGCTAAGGGATAGGTTCTCATCCAAGATTTGACGGTACATGACCCCGTTTATCGTCCCTTTGATGAAAAACACCCCCAAAGCATAATGTTTCCACCTCCATGTTTGATGTTGTTCTTGGGGTCATAGGCAGCATTCCTCCTCCTCCACACACGGCGAGTTAATTTGTTGCCAAAGAGCTTGATTTTCGTCTCGATGGTCTTGTAGCCCATTCCAGCCTTGTGTACGTCTACAATATTGTCTCTGACATCCTTTGACAGCTCTTTGGTCTTGGCCATGGTGGAACGTTTGGAATTTGATTGCTTGCCTCTGTGGACAGGCGTCTTTTTTATAGGTAACAAGCTGAGATTAGGAGCACTCCTTTAAAAGATATGATATATCTCCCAGAGGAAGCCATGAGAAGTGACAACTAGTAGGAGGGGCTTGAGAGACTTATTTGAGAGGAACTAGGAAGCACCCAAGGAAAAAAGCCAGTGTAAAGGAACGGGAGGAGCGCTGATAACCGGGGCTGCAGAGCCGGCTATTAGGTGAAACCTTTGTCCTAGCACTTGTGGATACACATATCAAGGCTTATTTTAATCTGAAGAAATGTGAGTGTAACCTTTTTTATATAAATAAATCTTTTAAAACAGTAAAGCACTATTGTAAGCTTTATTAAATTGCATGTGGGCAATGTGAGTGCAGACCAATGGTAAATTAATAAGGATGGAGTATACCCTGTGATATGAGATGCCTGTGTAGCGCTGGCTCCTGACGAGCATGCACTATATGTTTTTGAAAGTTAATATTCCTGAAACCACAGGAATATTACAAAATTATGATTTCAGTACCAGTCCAGCTGGATTGCACTGGGTTCTCCTTGGCCGCAGGTGTCGCTGTCACTGCCAGCAAGTGGTAGAACGCAGTTCAGCTGGGTGTATTGAATGCCACGTTTTTCTCTGAACTGGCCCAGTGGGAGTGTTTTCCTGCTATGCATTCTGGGAGGTGGTATTTAAGGTACGGACATCACGTGTCCTCCTGACCAGCCCCCATGGCCCTCCTGGCCTGGGGTGCGGTTCCATGCAATTCTGAGTCTCGGGGCTGGATAGCCCGATGTGAAGCAACTGCAGGGACAGGCCTGAATGGATATCGAGGCCTGGTGGTTCAAGAGTGGTCCGGTGCCGTCTCATCTAAGGAGAGGCCCAGCAACTGGAGAAGCATCCAAGGGGGGACTCTTTGGGAGAAGGCTATGCAGAAGGCTGGCTTCTCTGAAGGAACCTGGAGGCTCAGTTGAACGACACTTCATGGATCCACACTCATACTCATACGGTGGACTGTTTCCACTCATCAGGAGCTGCTATAAAAATTGGGGGTACCTGTGAATGAATGAATGAATGAAATACTTGTATAGCGCACAATGCGAACTGAATCGCCTCTAGGCGCTGTGGCGAGCTTTGATCATCTGCTAAAAGAGGAAGGTCTTGAGTTTTTTCCTAAAAGCCAGGTGATTTTCTTCCAGGCGGATGTTGATTGGTAGAGCATTCCATAGCCGAGGCCCTTGGACAGCGAATCTCCGATCCCCCTTGGATTTATACCGGGCTTTGGGCACGAGGAGGAGGTTTTTGTTGGCTGATCGAAGACTGCGGTTTGGTGTGTAATGATTTATTTTCTCCATTAGGTACCTGTGACAATTAATATATTGAATATTAATAATCAATGGTAGTTGATTATAAAGGGAGACGTCACCTCAACTCCCGGAGGAATGCAGATTTCCCCTCCCAGTGCCTCTGATGTAAATCATCACTACCATGATTGCTATGTGTATTTTCTGTTATCCAATAGGTAAGAGTTGGTAGGACCATTGTATATGCTCCCTCTCTCCCTTTATAATCAACTACCATTGATTATTAATATTCAATATATTATTTGTCACAGGTCCCCCCAATTTTTATAGCAGCTCCTGATGAGTAGAAACAGTCCACGAAACGCGTTGAGATTTTTACCGGTGGATACTATGCCCCAATAACATAGATTTCCCCATGGGTTTGATCTATTTAAATCATCGATTAATTTTATTGGTTTCTACTGTATATGCACTTTGGGATGTACTATCGGTCTGTTACTAACTATGTGTAATAATGCTACTATAATATGAATTTTATATAATAATGCTACTATAATATGAATTTGATTATGTTATTATCATATTTTTCCATTTTGTGTATTATAACATTGATTTATCATTAACTTATTTACTGTACTATCTCCCCGTGCATCGCCAATAAATTATTATTTTATTGATTGATTTAATTGACGCTCAGTGTCTTGTTTCATATAAAGTCCCGCTGCTACCCCCCCGTTGTCCCTTCTTCCCTTCTTTTTTGTCCAAATATCGGGGATGGAGCTCGGTGTACCGGATAGTCATGGCTCATATAAAGTCCCACCTGTATCTATTCTATATAAACTATCCGATGGGGGACACTATGTGATAGAACACCGGCAGCTTTTTGGTACTATATAGCACAGGGATCCTCAAACTACGGCCCTCCAGCTGTTGCGGAACTACGGATCCCATGAGGCATTGTAAAACTTTGACATTCACAGACATGACTGGGCATGATGGGAATTGTAGTTTCCGAACAACTGGAGGGCCATAGTTTGAAGACCCATGATATAGCAGCTCACAAGGTTTTATCTAAATTTTGGTTGCACTATAGGCACGAAAACGTTAAGGGCCTCCTTCTCTTGCAAGACGACGACGGGGATATGTCATCCTATTGCCGAAGCCAACATGGCTGCCTAGATTGACGGGAACTCGTAGATCCTCAGTCTCCGGAGAATGGCAGGTTGCTCCAGCCTACGACACACAATGGCTCCCTTCTTTGAAGAATTGCCGGCTTGAGCCGTGCAACAGGTTCTCTTGTGACAGGTACCGCTTTTAACCCTCTTAGGCTGCTTAATGGAAAATCGCGACGGTTGCCAGAGGAATGATGAGGTATTCCGTATAAACACTTTAAAAAATGTTCTGGTGACAGCAGACGGAGTCAGTATCAAAATATATTAGAGGTTATTTACTCACGCCGGGCTCTGAAAAGACGCAGTGTTTTCCCCCTGGCTGGAGAATGCTGTCTCTCTTCTGTCTCATTTATTTTATTGTGAATTTTATTTTATGGCTTTTTAATAGAATCGCTCCTTCCAGTGTAAACATCGCTAATTGGGGAGGACAGCAGGAAATGTTTGTCTGCCCCCCCACCGTGAAGCTGCTGAGGGGGTTTTATGTCATAGAGAGTTACTTAGATCCATTTATTATCTATCGCCTGACTTTATTAACCACTTCCCTACCGGGCACTTTCCTCCTGTTCCGCCCAGGACAATTTTTAGCTTTCAACACTGGTCGCACTTTGAATGACAATTGCGCGGTCATGCAACACTGTACTCAAACAAAATTTTTATAATGTTCTTCCCACAAACAGACCTTTCTTTTGGTGGTATTTGATCATCTTTGCGGTTTTAAATTTTTGCGCTATAAACGAAAAAATACTGACAATTAAAAAAAACTGATGGGCACTGATAGGCCGCACTAATGGGCACTGACAGGCAGCACTGATGGGCATTGATAGGTGGCACTGGATAGGCAGCACTGATGAGGAGCTACTGACAGGCATTACTGAGTGGCCCTGATTAGCACTTTGATGGGGCACTGACAGGCATTACTGATGGGGCACCGATTGCCACTGTTGTGGGCACTGACAGTCGTTTATTAAGGGGACAGGCTGGCAAGTGTTGGGCACTGATTGGCAGCTGTTGGGCACCTTTTGATGGTGGCTATGCTGATAATCAATATCCTGATTATCAGCACAGCCCGCCCCCCCCACTCTGACAGGGAGAGCAGCCCGTCGGGTCGGACTGACACACAGCAACTCCAATCACTGAGCACACCCGCGGGCGCGCGCCAGCTGTGTTATCCCGATTACGTCATATGACGTCCGGTCAGAATATCACAACAACTTTGCCGCCGTCATTCTGCTATATGACGGGTGGCAAGTGGTTAAAGGGGGTCTCACATTTTAAAGCTACACTCTAGGCAGCTATAAAAGTAATGGAGTTCAGTATTCATTTAATACATCCTTCAATTTATTTTTTAAATGCAAGCAGGGATCGCTGAATTTGACTTGGTATCAGCCTTTTGCTTCTCCTTTTTACCATGTAGGCAGGGCCATTTGGATAAATGATTCCATTCCCGGGTACCACTAGCAGGCCTCTTGCCCTTCTTTGCATTATTGTGTGCAGCCCCCTTGTCCTGAACCGGGGCTACTATGTCCATTTCGTTTTTGGCTGGGCTGTAGTTATCAAGACTGAGTGTTCTCAACCCCCTGAAATGAAATTTACTGGCAGGATGCCAAAATCTACAAACAGCACAATTTTTTTACTGACAAAAATCCTGACATTTACTGGCAAAGCCGCATTTTTTTACTGACACTGGAAAAAAAGGACCTAAAATGACAGTTTTCACTGCTAAACAGTGCAAACAAACAAAACAAAAGTTAAACAAAAGTCAAAAAACAATTTTACATGAAGGTAAGGTTACTGTAACCCAGTCAACACAGAGTTCCCCTTACATTAGAGTCTGCAGGATTCCCCCTTACGGTGAAACTGAACTCTTATGTAAAGGGGAACACTGCAGATCATGATCTAAGGGGGAATTCTGATGTAAGGGCAGGGCTTTAGTAACCAGAGACCACCTTCCGCAGTGTGAATACACTAAGGTAAGGGCGGTGTTACTAATATAAGCGGGAACCTTTGTATTAGTGCCCCCTTACATTATTGTATTCACTCCCCCCTTACATCAGCAACCCCCCTCAGACTGGCCTGGTGGCACTGTCACTGACCTCCGCTCAGGTGCACCGTGTAGGGCTCAGTCAGATGGCTCCAGCTTGGTGGCTCTGGTTTTATCCTATAATCTCTTCTCCAAAAAGTCCACATGTTTGATTTCCCTTGTGACCCCCATCCCGGCGGTGTTCCAACTCTTGGCTCCTCTCCAAACTCCCCCTCAGAGACTGCAGACCTGATACAAGAGATGATCAGATGCTGCAGAGATGATACAGGAGGTGGAGAACAGAGGCTGCGGACATGGTACAGGAGGTGGAGGACAGAGGCTGCGGACATGGTACAGGAGGTGGAGGACAGAGGCTGCGGACATGGTACAGGAGGTGGGTGACAGAGGCTGCAGACATGGTACAGGAGGTGGGGGACAGAGGCTGCGGACATGGTACAGGAGGTGGGTGACAGAGGCTGTGGACATGGTACGGGAGGTGGGGGACAGAGGCTGCGGACATGGTAGAGGTGGGGGACAAAGGCTGCGGACATGGTACGGGAGGTGGAGGACAGAGGCTGCGGACATAGTAGGCTCCTCCTCTGTCCCTCTTCGGTATCTTTCTGTGCCCCTCCAGTTCACAGGCTGTGGCAGTGTCTTCCTCCTCCTGTGCCACTTTCACCCCTCCACAGGGCAAGGCACATCAGTGTCCTCCTCTGCCCCTTCACAGCTTCACCCCTCAGTCCTCCTCGAGTCCTCTGCCATCTTTGTATCGTCCTCTCTCTCACTCACTGATTATCCTGTCCTGTCCTTTCCTCTCCTACTCAGCTCCTCCTAGGCTGCTGTGGCTGTTAGTAGCGAGGCAATGGCACAGACGCGCCGAGAACGAATACCGCTGTGCTACAGGCTTTCATTTTATGTTACTGCGCATGCGCCGCCCGGCTGAGAGTGTACAAGCTTTTCTGAGCTCGGAGGGCTTCGGAACGTTTTTTTCTTTCATTTTTACAGGCACCACTGAGCAACCCAAAAATGGGCTGAAATTTACGGACTGGGGAGGTCGGCAACACTGCTAAAACTGATTGTATAGTTTTTCACCTGGTTTTTCCCTAAGCTTAAGTTGGCTTGTGATTTCTCACTGTCGCCAGTAGATGTCACTGGCATCACTGGTCACAATATGAGATTTCACAAACAAAACTAAGTAATCAATATTTATAATTTTCTTCAGCTAATCCAGTAGGAGGTTTATGTCACTGGTGCATGCTGGGGGAGGATATACATATTTGGGACAGGTCATGTGCTTGCTCTCTTGCTTCAGTCTGAGGCTTGAGGATATGCTACTGGATGGAGCTCTGCTGTTATGCCCAATAGCCTGTTTTTGGGCTTAACATGCGATGAAGTGGTTCTGAAGCTGATCTGCCTGATCTTCAAGGAATCTGTGTCAAAGAAGAGACCCAGGGGAGGTCCCTTGCTGGAGAGAGCCAGGAAGAAGGAGGTTGGTTCCTTAGAAAGGCTTGGTGACTCACTTGGAGGATGCACTGAGATTTGGGAACGTGCTTACAGTGTTGTCAGGTCGGCTTAAAGACTCTGACACTGTGAAGCTGGACATTGATCTGCAGAGTCTCTAAGTGGTCTGCTACAGTATCTGTGATCCCTAACCCTCACTTCCTTAACCATTCTGCAATAAAACCTTAAAAAGACAAAATTGACTGGGGCCCAATATCCTTTCATGGTCTCCCCTATTTTAGCCAAGGACTCAGCCCTAAGGTGAAATGCGAGCCTGGCCTCTAGAGTTATCCTGGAGCATGGCCTGGTCAGAGTCCAGGCTGAGGTTGCCACTCTATTCATTGCAGCAGGACACCATAGACGTGTGACTTCCAGGAGTCACCCTTCCTTTTTTGAACCTTTGCAGGAGACAGGACGGGCTCCATCCCCTGTCAGCATTCTAGCAGTATTGAGCCTGAGCGGTCCACACACTTTTCTCAGGTCTCTGGAGCTATCCTGCCTTTGGGGTGTCAAAGGGGTGCTACATATGTGTCCCCGCTCCCAAAGGGGAGTACATATACCGTACCATGTCCTACACCTTACCTCATGCTTCTCCTGACATGGCTGGACCTAGGAGGGTGCTCGGGTGGGCCTCTCTCCCCCAGATTACACTTGTGCCCACCCGCACTGGCCCTCCCATGGATGTTGTCCAGAAGATAACAGAACACTGCCCTACTGCATACAATGCCCTGCTGACCTCGCATCTTCTGCCCCCCTGTTGTTTTTTTCTGCACCCCCACATCACACAGGCTAGACTTGGCCCTATCTCCTGGTCAAGCCAAATACTGGTTCCTGGAATAGGCCACATGTAATAATGAAGGCAAGTCTGATGTGCTTGTCAAACTTTACTCTTCAATTTTAAGGTGGACAACTGCAGGGCACACAGATATAGCACATATCATTTCAGGGCGCTAAATTCCAGAATAGACAGTTGGGTCACATATTACTTCAGAACATTGCATGTTCCCAACTTAGCGTCTCACCCAGCTGGTTGACTGTGGTTGGCACACTTCCCAGTTGGGCACAAAATGTATTCTGTCCCAATTTCAGTCATACTTAGAGTGTCAGGACGTCCGAGCCTTTTCCAGCCAGGGAATACCAGACACTGGAAGCTTCACATCTTTGCAGAAACGTAAGTCAAGTCCAGTCCAGTAAGTCCCATGCGGGACAACAACAACGCAAAGCTCCTTTCTCCTTGCACTCTTCACCCAAACTCCTCTTCCCCTTTGACTACCCACTATATAAGTACTAAGGGAGGGTGCCACCTAGTGCCAAAAAGGGTAAATTGCACTAACAACCTCTTACAAACGTGCTGCTTCTCCTTTCACTGTCCTTGGAGGGCCCAGGGCAACCTGGGAGGGTTGCCAATTACCTGTAGTTTTGGCAGACTATTTTTTAAAAATACAGATTTTTTCCAGTTCATAAAGGTTCGTAAACAGGAGAAACTGTCCACAAATACACCCTGGTTGGTTCCCATCTGTAGTCTAGACCAGATGCAGCATGTTGCCTACCAGCAGATGCAGTGTGCCACTGCCGCCTGCCACCAGATGCAGCATGTCACTTGCCACTTGCTGCAGTCGCCTGCCACTAGATGCAGCGTGTCTCTTGCCACAGTTGTCTGTCGCCAGAGGCAGCGTGTCACTTGCAACTGTCACCTGCCATCAGATGCAGCATGTCACTTGCCACCCATAGCCTTCCGCCAGATGCAATCACTTGCCAGGTCCATACAGGATCATCAACCTCAAGCAGAGTAGCAGGGAGTATTCAGCAGGAAATCATGTGGTCCTGGGGGAAGTTGAGATCCTGTGTGGCTGAAGCCCTCCTGATCCATACAGAAAGTGAGATTGTAGAGGGAGATGCAAGGAGGATCCCCAGGACAGAAGATCACAGGGTCCTGGGGGACCGTGAGTGGTCCCTCTCAGACAGTCGGGCTGCGCAGGCAGGAGGAGGAGGAGAAGTCAGGCAGTTGTAGTAGATCTGAGCCAGCAGCACACAGAAGAACAGACGATCACTCATAGTCACTGAGACACCAGTACTGGTCGGGCGGCTGCTGTCACACCCAACACCTCTGCATGCGGGTGGGCGCCAGAAAAGGAGGGGGGTGGAGATAGAGGTGGAGACCCTGTGTGGACTGCAAAGAGGGAAGAAGATCACACCGACCAGTCCCTGTGCACCAGAGAAGGAGGTGCCGGTGGGTGGAGACAGCAGTGCAGCACTAGGCACGGGCCTCGCTCCCGGCCTTACTCTGATCGTCTGTGGAGTCACTGGTTGCTAGATGCCAGGCAGGGGCAGCCCTAGCAACCAGTTTTTACAATGTAATAAGCAGGGTGGCTGTGTTCTCTATTTCATTCCGGGACATTGTTTTGTCTGGAATGAAGGTGCCCAGGACCCAGGACAGAGATGACAATTGCAGGACTGTCCCGGGAAATCCGGGACATGTGGGCACCCTATCCTAGGGCCTACTTCATTAGAAGAAAGCAAAGAGTGGAAGAATCCATTCCATAATATGCACTGGAACTAAAAAACATTTCAGCTAAATATGTCTTAGGTAAAGTGGCAAGCGGGAGTTATAGGAGTGGTTGGCTGAAGGATAAAAAATGTTAATATTGCAAGATGGGTGCGGGATGGGTTGAGACAAACTACGTTGATGGAAAATACAGTGTGGTCCAAATCCTATAGCGTTAGGAACTAATGAAGATTCCAATCCAACGCACTTAACACACCACTTCTGAGAGACTGAAGAGACCTCTAAGTGGCAAATAGACAAAAAGAGCAAAGTGCACCGACTAAGTGTAGTGGGTGTGTAAACATTTACTAAAGGAAGACAATTAGCAAATCACATAAAATAAGATCAGTTATGCCTATCATGCTTCTCAAAAGGATTCCCAGCCAGAGAGGACACGAAGAAACCTGTCACAATGGATACACTGGATATGGTCTGGGTGGCACTTGCAATAGCTATGCAAGAGAGATAGCAAGGGATCACCAATCTAAGTGCAGCAAAGTGCAGAAGCAGGCACAGCACACAATGATTGCAACTCACAGTGTGTGGCTGATCTCATGCATTACTGTCGTTGGTGCATCTGCAGCTGAGAAAAGGCGGCATCCAGAATTCCAAGATGGGGCTGCTACTGCAACAAGTAAAGTGTGGTAACCAGGGTGACCAGGCAGCCTCAGGACAGGAAGCAGCGTGTCCACCCCAGCTGGGAATCCTTTTGAGAAGCATGATAAGCAGATCAAGTGTAGTATCTGTTTTTATCAGTGACCAGTAGGGGTGCTATGCTGTCATTCCGGTTTGGATGGAGCTGGAATGCTAGCTATATAGCGCCCCCCCCCCCCGACCCACACTGCGCCACCTCCCTAGCTTGCACTATCTATGTGGCCGTGCGCTGTGCAGGGGCGCCAGACGAATAGGTTTCTACCAGGTCCGTCATCCCCTCACAGGCACGTAATCACATGCTGAGGTCCCAATTAGCCAGTTTTACATTGTCACTGTGCCCCGAGCCCTCCCACCCTGCAATGCCAGCGAATCAGTATTGGCCATTCAGAGAGATACTACTCTCTTCATAACTGACAGGTCAGCCGAGCCAGTGAGGTGTCGGGGAGCAGTGACAGAGTTTCGGGAGAAGAGGAGCGCATCCGGAGGCTGAATTAGAGATGACAGCAGCCGGAGAGCGGAGGGGGGGGGGAGACTGGAGGAGCAGCCTGCTTTACAGACAGTCCAGGGGAGCTCAGCCATAGGGTGAGTGTGGACCCGGAGGTGGCTGCCCGTGCCCCCCCCCCAAAATCCTCCACTGCTATGTAGTATCCCTGCTGGTGTGATTGGGACGTAATTCCCCTGGGAAAAATTCTCCAGGAAAACTGCATGGGCCCAGTTCCTCTTGATTTGAGTGGATCTACCTTATCTGGCCATGGGCTGGGAAGGCAGAAGATCTGCGGTGTCTGTGCCCCCTAGGAGTGGTAACCTTAGGGGTGCTCTTAGTAACACTTGGGTGTAGGACCCCACAGTGTGAACTGGCACATGGTCACAGTCAGCTCCAAACACTTTTTCTGCACTGCGCCTTTTAGGGCTGGACTATTTTTGTCTTCCAGACCTCAGGACTTGGCCAGTGCACATTGCAGGGCCACTTATTTATTTTTCTCCACTGTTTGTCACTCCTTTACTTTTGTGTGTTTTTTTTTTTCTCACTGCAATTGTGGGTGTGAGTACTCGGGCTTGGCCTGGCATCTACAGGGAAGATGTGTGGCCCTCAGGCTCCTTCTTCCTCTGACCCTGGGAGGAGGGGGGGTGGTTCTCTCTTCAGGAGAGCCCCTCGACCTAGTAGTTGATGGTTGGCTTTGGCTGATCTAGAAGAACGGGGTCTGCCATGCCTTCTGGCTAGGCAGGCCATTCGTACCCTAAGTCCCTGGCAGGAGCCCTGCACCCCAGGGGATCTGTGAGAGGTTCTACTTCTTCTTTAGTGCACTTTTCAGTGTGTGTTTCACATGCACGTTTTTTTTGTTCACAAATATAAGCATAATTCGTCTTGCTTTATATAAATTGCTAATTGTCTTCCTTTAACAAATGTTTACACACTCACTACACTTCTACACGCTTTTCTCTTTTTGTGTGGTTGGCTGAGGGAACAATTTGTAGATGGACAGCTGTCCTACACAGTCACAGAAACCTTGGAAGAAAAAGATGAAAGCAACCCCAATTTTAAGTTTCACAAACTGTAAGAAATGGCCACAATGTGTCAAGAGCAGAGACAAACAGTTTTGAATGTACTTATGGTGATTATAGATGGGAAACAATATCCAAAGAGAAGGAGCCCAAGCAAGCCTACATCATTAGGACCCATAGCAAGGCCCATAAGGTTTTTTTTTAAGAACCTGTCCAAGTTCATGAGCCACAAGTGTCTTTGCACCCAAAGTTCAATGTAGACCACCTCCTGCTCTTCCTCCATTATCTCCAAGACACACAGGAGACGCCATGGCTTCTCACAGTATTAACAGCCCAAAATTCATCTTGCTCAGGTCCATGTTCCCACTGTGGCGCCTTATAAACTAACTTCCAGTGACCTACCTGAAGACAGAGATGAGTTGCCTAAACCATCGAGGTGCTCCCACTGACCTAACTGAAATTGAACAGTTTGTTAAGAATTTGTCATAAGTGGAGCAAGGGCAGTTGGAAGCATCAGACTTTGAATTTTAACATGGGGACAGAGTGCTCATCTGATAGAAAATTGCATATCAGCAAAGAACATTACAGACACCTTGAGACAAATTCCCTGGAATTGTCCTACAACAGCTTATTCCAGGTGTGCCACTCTATGGTGTCCAGAGAGAAGAAGCCTGAGCAAGCCTACACCATTGAGACCCACACCAAGGCCTATAAGTTTTTTTTTAAAGAACCGGTCCAAGTTCATCAGCCACAAATGTCTTTGCCACCAGAGATTCAATGTAGGCTGCTTCCTACTCTTCCTCCATTATTTCCAAGATCCCTAGGAGAAGCCATGGATCCTCACAATATTAATAGCCCGAAAGTTGTGCTTCTACTGTGTAGTCTTCTAAACCAACTTCCACTGACTTACCTGAAGACAGATATAGATGTGTTGCCTCAACCAGTAACCATAACTTCGGGAGAGGCCCTGTAGACTTTGCCTATGATGAATTTTAATTGTCTGATAACTTACCAGGGACAGCAAGCTCAAGTGGGGCTGAATGTTGCCAACAGCTATATTTCATTTTATGCTTGGTATTATAAAGTTACAATAACATTTTCTGATTCTGATAATTAAGAAATCAAAATTGGGAAATTAAAACTCTCCTCCATTCAGAGGAAGTCAGAAGTGAGTCAGGTGGCAATTTTTTGGGTGGTTGCACTTCCTAAACAGAGTAACATCACAAGTGGTGGAGAGGTATACTGTGTGTCTTCTTTGCGAGGGACCTTTAAATGTATGAAAGGATGAGGGACGGGCTCCACCTCTAGACAACCACATAGGAAGGCATCCTCTTGCCCTTAACCTTGGTCATAGTTATGCCTATTCCATCTCCAGGGCCAGATTAACGTAGGGGCTATTGGAGCTGCAGCTCCAGGCCCCTACCTTAATATAGGCCCAGCAGGGACGGACTGACCATTTGGATACTGCACTGCCTGAGATGTTCCTTGTACCTCCTGCAGCAAGGGGAATCTGAAAGTCACGGGTGATTGGTGCGGCGGGCAATCACAAGCACCATCACCACGACACCATCACCACTCCCACTATGACTCTCCATGAAGCAGCTGAAAGCCACTCCACCTCCTCTAGAGGGAGATCGGTGCTTCTAATTGCGCCCCCCCCCCCCCCGTACTGATCACCCAAGACTGTCCATTAGATTCCCCCTGCTCTGGCCCCCCGTGTGCAGTACTGACACCTTCCACTGCTCCATTTTTCCAAAAAAGTATTGTGAAAAAATTTTAAAAAATATAAAAAAAAATTCCAACAAATAATAATAAATGAAGAAAATAATTCAAAAATTTAATAAATAATAAAAAAAAAAATTAAGGGCTCATTCACATGGGTTCTCTTGCGCATACAGTGTGAATTTTTCATTTTATTTATTTCCATAAAAAGGCCCATCAAAATCCTCAGCACCAGGCCCATGATACTCTTAATCTGGCCCTGTCCATCTCGGCTGCTGTTGAAAAATCTGCTTATCATACCCTTTAGCCATTGCACAATCCCAAGGTGCCTAAATAAATGAATAGTAATTACAGCTTGTAGAATTCTTACTCTTTCCCACAAGGCAAAGACACTTCACATTTTGGCTCTGCCCTAACAAAATATATTACTCATTAAGTGAGGAGAAGTCCAAAGGTCCAATTAAACCTTTAGAGATTAATTTATAATATTGAATTAAAGCATTTCTAATTGCAGCACTTCATTCTTGGAAACTCGGAGGAGCCCCAGTGGTTTATTGGAGCTCAGAGCTTCTCCGGGATTACGGCCGATGGGTGACCTCCGTGTGACCTCGCCCATCCTTACAGGAAAATTCCCTTCTATCCTTTCTCTGCGCAAACCGGGTTGAAGGACAGGGCTGTCCTGCAAATATTTTTCTAAACTGTGTTATGGTGACAATGTTGTTCGGTAACCCCAATCATCATCGCTGAAAATGAATTCTGTTTCTTACTACCTGGTGTCATCAATGAGAACACAGCCTATCAATTGACTAGAGACTAGTTACTTTGCTGAGAATGCAGCACATCCATTCACTAGAGACCAGTGACATCACTAAGAAGGTAGCTTAGCTAGTCGCTAGAGACCAGTGACATCACTAAGAAGGTAGCTTAGCTATTCAGTAGAGACCAGTGACATCACTAAGAAGGTAGCTTAGCTAGTCACTAGAGACCAGTGACATCACTAAGAAGGTAGCTTAGCTAGTCGGTAGAGACCAGTGACATCACTAAGAAGGTAGCTTAGCTATTCAGTAGAGACCAGTGACATCACTAAGAAGGTAGCTTAGCTAGTCAGTAGAGACCAGTGACATCACGAAGAAGGTAGCTTAGCTATTCAGTAGAGACCAGTGACATCACTAAGAAGGTAGCTTAGCTAGTCACTAGAGACCAGTGACATCACTAAGAAGGTAGCTTAGCTAGTCACTAGAGACCAGTGACATCACTGAAAATACAACCAATCCATTCACTGGAGACCGGTGGTGTTGCTGAAAATATAACCTATCCAGTCACTGGAGGAAGGTGATATCACTAAGAATACAGCCTATCCATTCAGGGGCAACTGGTGACATCCCTAAAAATATAGCCTATCCATTCATTAGAGACCAGTAACATTGGTGAGAATGCAACATATCCATTCACTAGAGATGGGTGATTTCAATGAGAGAGCAGTCCACCCATTTACTAAAGACTATGGCATCATTGAAAATGTGGCTTACACATTCACTGGAGACCATCACTAATAACATCACTGACAATCCTGCCTATCCATTCACTAGGTACCAATGACATCACTGGCAATCCAGCCTATCCATTCACTAGGTACCAATGACATCACTGACAATCCAGCCTATCCATTAACTAGGTACCAATGACATCACTGACAATCCAGCCTATCCATTCACTAGGTACAAATGACATCACTGACAATCCAGTCTATCCATTCACTAGGTACCAATGACATCATTGGCAATCCAGCCTATCCATTGACGAGGTACCAATGACATCACTGACAACCCAGCCTATCCATTCACTAGGTACCAAAGACATCACTGACAATCCAGCCTATCCATTCACTAGATACCAATGACATCACTGACAACCCAGCCTCTCCATTCACTAGGTACCAATGACATCACTGACCATCCAGTCTATCTATTCACTAGGTACCAATGACATCACTGACAATCCAGCCTATCCATTCACTAGGTACCAATGACATCACTGACAATCCAGCCTATCCATTCACTAGGTACCAATGACATCACTGGCAATCCAGCCTATCCATTCACTAGATACCAGTAATATTGCTGGCAATGCAGCTTGCCCATCTACTAATATTAGATTTCCTTGTCTGAACAGAGTGCAGTTTAGTTGATCACTACAGACTAATTGCACCACTGAGCATGCAACTTATGAATTCACTAGACACCAGTGAAATCACTGGAAATGCAACCAATGTATTCACTAGAGACCGGTGACATCACTAAGGGATTGGTGATATCCATTTATTAGAGAAAGGTGATATCAATGAGGGAGGATCCTATCCATTCACTAGAGACTGGAGGCATCACTAAAAGCATGGCCTATCCATTTATTGCAGGCTGGTGACATTACATGACAGTGCAGCCTATTCATTTAGTGGATACTGGGGGCATCATTGTAAATGTGGTCTATATATTCATTAGAAACCAGTGACAGCCCTAAGAATGCAATATACACAATATTACCAAAAGTATTGGGACACCTGCCTTTACACACACATGAAATTTAATGGCATCCCAGTCTTAGTCCGTAGGGTTCAATATTGAGTTGGCCCACCGATTGCAGCTATAACAGCTTCAACTCTTCTGGGAAGACTGGCCACAAGGTTTAGGAGTGTGTCTATGGGAATGTTTGACAGAAGCGCATTTGTGATGTCAGGCACTTATGTGATCAAGAAGGCCTGGCTTGCGGTCTCGGGGACTGCGAGCCAGGCCATCTCGTCCGGCACCATTGCCTGACCTCACAAATGCACTTCTGGAAGAACGGTCAAACATTCCCATAGACACACTCCTAAACCTTGTGGATGGCCTTCCCAGAAGGGTTGAAGCTGTTATAGCTGCAATCGGTGGGCCAACTCAATATTGAACCCTACGGACTAAGACTGGGATGCCATTAAAGTTCAAATGTGTGTAAAGGTAAATTGCTGTTCACAGTCACTCTCTGACAGAGTTTGAGCTATTTTGTAAAGAAGAAAAAATTGGCAAAAATGTTACTCTCTAGATGCGCAAAGCTGGTAGAGACATCCCCAAAAAGACTTGCAGTTGTAATTGCAGCGACAGGTGGTTCTACAAAATATTGACTCAGGGGGGCTAAATACAAATGTCCCCCACACTTTTCACATATTTATTTGAAAAAAATTGCCATTTTTCACTTTTCCTCCACTTCACAATTATGTGTGCAGCGGCGGCTCCTGACGAGCATGCGCTATGCCTAAACTGAAGTTTGGTTTGGGTACAATTATCTAAATTGGGCCTCAGCATCAGTCTGACTGGACTGTGAGATGTTCAGCCTGGCTACAGGGGGCACTGTCTCTTCTGGCAGGCATGGAACTATGGTCTGGTTAGGTGTTTAAGTTACTCTCTTTCGGAGTCCGGCCAGTGGGAGTGGCCCTCTCGGTGTGCTTTCTGGGAGAGGGTATTTAAGATGCGGACGTCACGTGGTTCGGGGTTCCGGTCCAGAATGAGGTGCTGACTTCATGGTCCTGGTCCTCCTGACCAGCCCCTAGGAAGGCTATGGCCTGGGGTGCGGATCCACCCGACTTTAATGTCTTGGGGCTGGCTAGCCCGAGGCGAGGAAACTAAAGGAAGGATTCTGAGGTGGTGTGGTGCCATCTCCAGTTCGGGAGAGACCCCGTGTACTTCAAGCATTCCAGGGAAGGACTCTTCAGAAGAACACCACATATGGGTTGGTTTTCTTAGCAAGAGCCTGGAAGGGCTGAAGTAACCGAGAGAATCCGGTCTTGTGGATATCGCCAAGCGGGCTGAGAGATCCAGGTATCCCACAAGTGTTCTCAATCTTAGTTTTCCTACGGGTTCTACAAAAACGTCTGTGGCAGAGACATTATCTTGTACATTTCTACAACAACGTCTGTGGCAGAGACTTGTTCCTGAGTGGGCACCTTGTTGGCTGCTGGCCTTGTGAGAGAGGGACTGTCCAACCTGAGTGATCATCCAGTTGCGAATGGCTATTCTCTGGATGCAGTCAAAGTAAGCAAGTTCTTCAACGTTTTTTGACATTGACCTGAACTTCCTTTCCAACCCTCTGATCCCAAGTTGAAACACTGTTCAATTGTCTGAGTTTTGCAAATAAAATCCATTCAAGTGGATCTATTGTCAGTCTCAAGTTACTGGGCAATTTACCACGGGACATCCCCTAGACGTGCAACAAGAACGGAAGGTAACGGTAAGCCCAAAAATAACCAGCAGCTCCTTCTGGGGTTAGTGCTACATGTGCCACTTTGTGTTGGTCTATCACATCAAAGCCCAATAAAATACATTTACGTTTTTAGTTGTAACATGACAAAACGTTGAAAATTTCAAGGGGTATGAATGTTTTTTCAAGGCCCTGTATATCAATGAGAGTAGAGCCTATTCATTCACTAGGCACCAGTGACATCTCTAAAAATGCAACCTATCCCTCTACTAATATTGCATATCCTTGACCGACGAGAGTAGTCTATTTGATCACTACAGACTAATGGCAACACTGAGAATGAAACCTATCAATTCACTAGACATCACTGAGAATGCAACCTATTTCTCCACTAGAGACCAGGGAAATCACTGGAAATGCAACCTAATTAGTCACTAGAGACCGGTGACGTCAAAAAGAATGCAGCCCATCCATTCACTAGAGACTGGTGATATCAATGAGAGTGGAGTCTATCCATTCACTAGAGACCGGTGACGTCAAAAAGAATGCAGCCCATCCATTCACTAGAGACTGGTGATATCAATGAGAGTGGAGTCTATCCATTCACTAGAGACTGGTGATATCAATGAGAGTGGAGTCTATCCATTCACTAGAGACTGGTGATATCATTGAGAGTGGAGTCTATCCATTCACTAGAGACTGGTGATATCATTGAGAGTGGAGTCTATCCATTCACTAGAAACTGGTGATATCATTGAGAGTGGAGTCTATCCATTCACTAGAGACTGGTGATATCAATGAGAGTGGAGTCTATCCATTCACTAGAGACTGGTGATATCAATGAGAGTGGAGTCTATCCATTCACTAGAGACTGGTGATATCAATGAGAGTGGAGTCTATCCATTCACTAGAGACTGGTGATATCAATGAGAGTGGAGTCTATGCATTCACTAGAGACTGGTGATATCAATGAGAGTGGAGTCTATCCATTCACTAGAGACTGGTGATATCAATGAGAGTGGAGTCTATCCATTCACTAGAGGCTGGTGATATCAATGAGAGTGGAGTCTATCCATTCACTAGAGGCTGGTGATATCATTGAGAGTGGAGTCTATCCATTCACTAGAGACTGGTGATATCATTGAGAGTGGAGTCTATCCATTCACTAGAGACTGGTGATATCAATGAGAGTGGAGTCTATCCATTCACTAGAGACTGGTGATATCAATGAGAGTGGAGTCTATCCATTCACTAGAGACTGGTGATATCAATGAGAGTGGAGTCTATCCATTCACTAGAGACTGGTGATATCAATGAGAGTGGAGTCTATCCATTCACTAGAGACTGGTGATATCATTGAGAGTGGAGTCTATCCATTCACTAGAGTCTGGTGATATCAATGAGAGTGGAGTCTATCCATTCACTAGAGACTGGTGATATCAATGAGAGTGGAGTCTATCCATTCACTAGAGACTGGTGATATCAATGAGAGTGGAGTCTATCCATTCACTAGAGACTGGTGATATCAATGAGAGTGGAGTCTATCCATTCACTAGAGACTGGTGATATCAATGAGAGTGGAGTCTATCCATTCACTAGAGGCTGGTGATATCATTGAGAGTGGAGTCTATCCATTCACTAGAGGCTGGTGATATCATTGAGAGTGGAGTCTATCCATTCACTAGAGACTGGTGATATCAATGAGAGTGGAGTCTATCCATTCACTAGAGACTGGTGATATCAATGAGAGTGGAGTCTATCCATTCACTAGAGACTGGTGATATCATTGAGAGTGGAGTCTATCCATTCACTAGAGTCTGGTGATATCAATGAGAGTGGAGTCTATCCATTCACTAGAGACTGGTGATATCAATGAGAGTGGAGTCTATCCATTCACTAGAGACTGGTGATATCAATGAGAGTGGAGTCTATCCATTCACTAGAGACTGGTGATATCAATGAGAGTGGAGTCTATCCATTCACTAGAGACTGGTGATATCAATGAGAGTGGAGTCTACCCATTCACTAGAGACTGGTGATATCATTGAGAGTGGAGTCTATCCATTCACTAGAGACTGGTGGCATCACTAAAAGTGTGGCCTGCCCATTCACTAGAGCCTGGTGACATTACTGACAGAGCAGCCTATCTATGTATTAGATACTGGTGGTATCATTGAATATGTGGTCTATCCATTCACTAGAGACCAGTGACATCACTGAGAATGCAACCTATCCATCCACTAGAGACCGGTGATATCAATGAGAATGCAGCCTATCCATTCGCTAGAGACTGGGGATATCAATGCCAGAGCAGTCCATCCATTTACTAGAGACTAGTGGCATCACTGAAAGGGTGACCTATACATTCACTAGAGACCAATGCCATCACTGACAATCCAGCCTATCCATTTACTAGATACCAGTAACATCACTGGCAATGCAGCTTGTCCATTTACTAATATTGCATTTTATTGACAGAAACATTGGTTGGATTTACCTCTCCTGTCTGTTGGTAAAGTGTACCTAATGCCGCGTACACACGAGCGGACTGTATGGCGTACTTAGTCCGTCGAAACACATTTCAGCGGACAATCCGCTTGTGTGTGGGCTTCAGCGGACTTTTTCAGCGTGCAGTCCGGCGTACTAAGAATTTCGGTTTTTTCGAAATTCTGTCCGTCGTACTTTGGTTTCAGCGGACAATCCGCTCGTCAGTATGCTAGTTCGACGGACTAAGAATGGCGCATGCTCAGAAAGGATTTACACGGCGGAAGGGTGCTTTGCTGTGTCTTGGACTTCCTATTTCTAGTCCCGTCGTACGTGCTGTACACGTCATCGCGCAGCTTTACGACAGACTGTCCGTCGGATTGTATGACGAACTAAGTATGCCATACAGTCCGCTCGTGTGTACGCGGCATAATACTTTCCAGAAGACTTATGAGAACAATGGTTGCTCTAAAGTCATCTTGAGTTCTAGTTCGTTAGTTTTCATTTTAGAAGAATAAAGCAGAATGAAAGAGTTAAGGTATTGGACAGTGGAGTTGTGGGATCGCTAAATATTGGGCGTTAGCATGTCAATGAAACCCTTTATTAGCCTAAATGCAAATAACGTTGTGTGATGGACAGCCTATTACAAACAACCATAATGGTGAAAATGATCCGGTTAAAAACATGCAGCATTCCACAACACGGGAAACCAAGGGGCTGCATGTAGCAAATTTCATGCAGCAGAGCTGTTGGCAAGCCTCATGGAACCTTAGAGCTTCTAACAGCATTAAGAGACGCTCAATTAGTCATTGCCATGTTCTTCGTATCATGTTTTCTATGGCATTTGGCAAACTCTGATTTACTCAATTCAATTTTTTTTTTTTTTAAAGAATATTAAGAATTGTAGGGGGAATTTATTGTCGGGATTGGCACTTTGGCACCTTCCTGGCATGCTGTATTTGTTAAAATTGGAAAGAGAAATGGCACAAGGAGAAGTACTTTATAAATTGAAACCCAATGCAGTGGAAGAATAGCTGAACTATTGAGGAGACTGTATATTTTAGAGTCAGTTGCAATCACCGTTATGAGGGTGCCAGGCCTCCCAGACAGTTCCATTCTACGTTCTGTAATGAGGTGCGGTCCTGAGAAACAACTTAGGAAAAATAGAACCACATTTTCACAGAAAAACTGCTGTCTCCACTATAGTGCTAACTGAGATGGCCTTTGGTTTGGTCTGTCTATACATTTAAAATCTTAATGCAACCAATTGTTTTATTTTTGGCTATTTTTTCTTTAAATTTCTTTCTATAACCTCATTGGGGAGATTTCTTCTCCTTCCTGTCTCTGTGACATGAGGGCAAGAAGCAGTGGGAATTGTGGTCCCCAGGATAAGAAGCAACAGAAAGCAATAAAAAATATAAGTTAGAACATTTCCTGATTCTACTAAAATGTGCCCTTGTTGAAGAGATTTCCCATCACTTCCTGTCCTGAAAAAAAGTGAAAGTATATCCCCCATTAGGGACACAGAGAGCAATGAAAACCTAAAAGAGATGCTGATCTGTCTCCTTTGCAGAATTTCAATAGTGTGGATTCCAGTAATTCTGATATGGCAAAGGATGACTTGGTACCACGACATGCTGGGTATGATGTTGGACGAACCCTGGGCTCTTTCAGACTGACCTGATCTACTTTTGCAAGGTCCATTCTTCCATCTTTTTTTACAGTTGCGGGTTTTGATGGCATGGCTGTAAACCAGGGTCCTAAGGGACAGGGATATCTCTGATTCAGTCCTCCTCACTCTGCTTAATGCAGGCCATACATGGTCGAATTTCGAACAAATTTTCTTTTCAAAATCAGAAAATTTGTTTTTTTTGTGATCCGATGATGCCACCATTGATTTACGAAATTCGGCCGACCAAGCCTTCAATTTCACCTCATGTTGCTACAGAAAAGAATTTTCTTGGCCGGGAATCTTCTTTTCTCTCCGTAAATTTTCTTTTGTCTCCGTAAATTTTCTTTTCTTATTACGATTCTCCCATCATTGATTATAAAACCGTTCGTTTTTCAAAAAATTTCCAACATGTCCGATTCCTCAAATTTTATTTCCGCACAAAAATCGGCTGTTGTTGCAGCCCACTAATGGTGCGAAATTCATACGAAAATTCTTAGATACGATATTCGAAAGAAAATTCTTTTGAAATGCGAACCGTGTATGGCCGGCATAAGGCTATGAAGGCAACTTCCAGCAATATTTACAATAGGCCTTGGAAGGATCACACTCTTTGATGCAGGCCTTTATACAAGGTGTTCCGCACATTGTTCCACCAGTTAGGACTTTGTTGACATCCTGGGACCTCAATCTGGTTCTTACTGTATTGTAGAAATCTCCTTTGGAACACATCTACAATACTCCTTTTGTTTTTATGACTCTGAAAGGTAATTTTTCTGCCCTCCATTACTTCATTGCGCAGAGTTTTGAAATTGGTTGGTCTTTCCTGTAGAGAAACGTTCCTGATTCTTGACTGTGACAAGGTGGTTTTAAGGCCTTAGCTGTCCTTTTTGCTAGTTTCATCCTACCCAAGGCCACTGCATTACTGTCCTTTTTGTCCTAACTCTCAGATGATGGAGGACAGGGCTCTTCACACCTTGGTTGTTGTTCGTGCTATCAGGTGTTACCTACAGTTGACTGCTGCTCTTTGGCATTTGCATTCCCTCCTTGAGCTTTCTGAAGGCCCAAGGAAGGGTCACACAGCTTCTAAATCTACCATTTCTTGATGGATTCGGAAATGAATTTCTCAAACTTATGTCTTAAAAGGTGAGATTCCATCTTTTCAGTGGTGAAAGTCCTATCTACTATGAGTCTTGATGCCTCCTGGGCTATTCATCATCAGATTTTGGTAAATCTGCTAGCTGGTCTATAGTTCATACTTTTTTAAGTTTTACTAAGTGAATATTTCAGTCAGTTTGTTATTTACAGAGACAGGGCTCAGGAAGTAATTGTCTTTTTATAATTAAAACAAATTGGAAGTAAAATGATGTTGGATTCAACATTTTTTTTAACAGTTTGTCTCTTGATGGTGCCAAGTCAGCAGGTGACCATACTGTCCGGACAGTCTGGGTCTAAGGCGGTATGTCAATGCATAAAGTAGCATTTGAAGAACATAGAACAAGTTATTTTGGAGGGTAATGCTCTGGTCAAGTTCAGTATCAGTGTACATTGAGGTGCCATGAACCCAATCCCTTACGTAACTTGTTAGCCCTTGTACACACGGTCGGAGATTCCGACAACCAAATCCGTCGGATTTTGTCCGACGGATTTTGTCCGAAACTGTTGCATACACACGGTCGGACAAAGTTGTCGGAAAATCCGACGTGATGACGTTATTTCGTTACGACGGGACTACGTTCAGGCTAGTAGCCAATAGCTTTGGTGTAGGAATTTGATCTGAGCATGCGTGGCACTTTGTCCGATCGGAATTCTCTACACATGATCGGAGTATGTCCGATCGGAGCATTTTGTCTGAAAATTTTACCAACAAGTTGGAAAACTTGGTCCGTCGGATACTCCGATGGAAACAGTCCGATGTAGACCACACACAGTCGGAATATCCGACAAAACGGTCCAATCGGACACATTCCGTCGGAATCTCCGACCGTGTGTACAAGGGCTTAGAGAGGCAAAGTTATACAGATCCATATCAGAAAAATGAAGACCTCCGTTTGGTAAACTACCTACCCTTAACTGCTGAGTGGGCACTTTTTGGTCTAATGAATATATCCCCGGTATCAAAATATCGAGAGGCTGTAAACAAATTATTGTTATTTCTATTGTGGCACAGAAAGCTATTCTTCAGCAATGGATTTAACCAGAACACCCCCCCCCCCCCCCCAACCAACTCTCTGTTCGTAGCTAAATTATCTTAGGTTTTCCACAATAAATGAGTGAAGGCTTCCTTAAGTAAGGACTAATGAGTCAAAAAGTTCTTTGAGGTTTGGGAATCCTTTATTCAAACTTTGCCCTTAGGTACTCAACAACCTTTAGTACAATGTTTACAATACACCCAGTGGTACCAAACAAAATGATTACCCAATGACCTTCCCATTGACGTGTTGCCCCCAGTTAACCCGTAATATGTTTTGTAATCTATTGACTAAGACCTCTCTGATTTTCCTCCACCTCTTAACTACTAAACTGACGCCATCCATCCAAGTGCTTCTTACCATTAACCCTGGACCCAGTGCTGCTAGCTCATCACCAAGCTGTACTTCAAAATGTACATAGAATGAATGTACATGCAGATTCAATGGACCAATAATTATGCAACTTTTTTTTTTGTAATTTTTTTTGTCATTTATTGTTCTTTTTTTTGGTGCTACATCTGGGTAAATGACTAATCTCACATGTTCAGACAACATATGCACATGCCGGTGCTTTATGATATATATACATTACAATTTCCTGTGCTAAGGCTGGAATGGGTAATAGACGGCTGACTCAATTCAGGAAGTGGATGTGTTTTTGGATATCTTTCTATGCAAGCTGATCTGGTCTTTTTTTAAAGAAAGAAATGAATAATGAAGGGTCATTAACCCCGGATCATCTTCGAGTCCTGCGAATACGTCCGGACAGAGTCTTGGCTCTTGTAGCGCGGCATTTCAACTTTATAGCCCCAAGTGGCCCTCCGCTAATTTCATAAATGAAAATAAACAGCCGTCCTTCGCTCGGCGTAGTAAAGTGAAATGATCAAATAGTTTTGCCTTCCATATTGCATCAACCCCCCCCCCCCTCCCCCCCAAGATGATCGGTTGTTTAGGTCATGCTGGAAGGGGGGATCCCAGTTGTTGACTTGGACGTGGACTAAGGTGTACCCCGAGATTGGCGAGGGTGACCGGTTAGGAAGCCTCTGACCCCGATCCCACTGATAGATGACACAGTTATCTCCAATTCCTCAGCAACCCAAACACAAATAACAATCCCCTAGATACCGTGACGGCTGGAGCGCCATATAATGAGACATCCTGCGCACCTGCTAGGGTCCACCCTGTCATAAAGCATCCCAAACAAGAATAAACATCTATATTTTTTTCCTAACAACTGTCAGAGAATGAAGAGCATTGAAAACATTCTGATTTTTTATTTTTTTATTTTTTTCCAAGTTGAAGATGTATCTGGTTATATTTAGCCATCCTTCTTCCCCACCTCATCAACAATGCTAATGAAAATTTTGAAATAAAACATTTATATTTTCAGTACATACCTCATTTTAGACCCAATTATGTTATCATTGAGTCTCTGTGCTTCTCTATGTAGTGCAGGCAGATAGAGATATATATATATATATATATATATATATATATATATATATATTGCATCTTCCATATTCTCTTCTGCATCGTATTTTAACGGGCAAAAATTTACCCCAATAATTTGAGATGCTGCACCTGCAGAACCCCAGGCAAACGCCTAAATAAACACCTAAATACAGAGTTGAAATACATATTTATGAACTAAAATATTTATAATCCTATTTAAACAATTTTTTTCAGCCCCGGAAGATCTGGCTGCTGAATGACCAGAGCATTTTTTTGTGATCGTGCGACGTTGCACCCAAACAAAATTGACTTCCTTTTTTTTCCCCACAAATAGAGCTTTCTTTAGGTGGTATTTGATCGCCTCTGCGGTTTTTATTTTTTAAACTATAAACAAAAAAAGAATGACAATTATGAACAAAAACCCAATATTTTTTATTTTTTGCTATATAAATATCCCCATTTTTTTTTTAACCACTTAAGGACCAGTCCTCTTTTTCAGACTCGGTGTTTACATGTTTAAAACAGTTTTTTTTGCTAGAAAATTACTTAGAACCCCCAAACATTTGATATTGTTTTTTTTTCTAACACCCTAGAGAATAAAATGGCGGTCATTGAAATACTTTTTTTCACACCGTATTTGCGCAGCGGTCTTACAAGCGCACTTTTTTTTGGAAAAAATTCACTTTTTTTAATAAAAAAATAAGACAACAGCAAAATTAGCCCAATTTTTTTTTTATATTGTGAAAGATAATGGTACGCCGAGTAAATTGATACCCAACATGTCACGCTTCAAAATTGCGCCCGCTCGTGGAATGGCGTCAAACTTTTAGCCTCAAAAATCTCAATTTGTCCATCGACATTTAAAAAATTCTACAGGTTGCATTTTTTGTGTTGCAGAGGAGGTCTAGGGCTATATTTATTGCTCTCGCTCTACCGATCGTGGCGATACCTCACATGTGTGGTTTGACCACCGTGTTCATATGCGGGTGCTACTCACGTATGCGCTCGCTTCTGTGCGCAAGCTCATCGTGACGGCGGGGGGGGGGGTTTAAAAACCTTTTTTTTCTTTCTTATTTATTTTAATTGATTTTATTTATTTTTACACAGTTTTTTTTTTTTTTTTTAAATGGATCACTTTTATTCCTATTACAAGGAATGTAAACATCCCTTGTAATAGAAAAAAGCATGACAGGTCCTCTTAAATATGAGATCTGGGGTCAAAAAGTCCTCAGATCTCATATTTGGACTAAAATGCAACAAAAAAATAAAAAATAAAAGAAAAAATGACATTTAAAAAAAATATAACTTTAAGAGGTATGGGTGGAAGTGACGTTTTGACGTCGCTTCCGCCCTCCTATGGTATTGAGACGAGTGGGGGGCCATCTTAGCCTCACTCGTCTCCATACCCAGCTAGCAAAAGGACCCGATCGCCTCCGCCGCTACCGATGGCTCGCGACGGTAAGCGGCGGAAGGTGCGGGAGGGCGGCGGGAGGGGGGGTGGCACCTCTCCCGCCGCCGATAGTGGTGATCCCGCGTAGACCACCGTTATCGTACAGACGGCCGGCGCCTGAAGAGATGGACATCTCGGTTGTGGCAGCAGCTGCTGCCGTTACCGAGATATCCCTCTTCAAAAATAGGACGTACATCGGTGTGCATGGTTAAAAAAAAGATAATTTTTTCTCAGTTTAGGCCAATACGTATTCTTCTACATATTTTTGGTAATAAAAATCGCAATAAGCGTATATTGATTGGTTTTTGCAAAAATTATAGCATTTACAAAATAGGGGATAGATTTATAGCATTTTTATTATTATTATTATTTTTTTACTAGTAATGGCGGCGATCTGCGATTTTTATCGGGACTGCGACATTATGGTGGACACATCGGACAATTTTGACACATTTTTGGGACCATTGGCTTTTATACAGCGATCAGTGCTATAAAAATGCATTTATTACTGTAAAAATGTAACTGGCAGTGAAGGGGTTTACACTAGGGGGCAATCAAGGTGTTCCCTGCGTTCCCTAGTGTGTGTTCTAACTGAAGGGGGGGTGGGACTGTCTAAGGGAGATGACAGAATGCTGTTTATACTTTGTGTGAACACATGATCAGACTCTTCTCCCCTCAGAGAACCAGGATTACACACAGAGATCCAGTTTCTTGCCGTGTCACGAGCGATCGCGGGAGCCCGCCGGTCATCGACACCACCAAGCACTAGTATCGGCTCCGGGTGCGAGCAGCAGGCGTGCGCGCACCCCTATTGGCCACAAATAGAAGTGACGTAACATGATGGCGATTCGTGCAGCCGAGCCATGTTGCCGCAGTCCAACTGCCGTGACTGATCGGCAAGCGGTTAAGCAACCACTACTGCCGAACTGGCATAGCTGGGTCCATGACCTCAGATTTGATCATTGCAGTTAACTAATACCGCTTGGTCACAGACCCGCCACTTCCTGCTGATTGGAACATCACCACACTGCAGTCAGCTGATTGGCTCACAATGCCAGCCCTTGTCTCTTTCCTGTATTAAAGAGTATATAAACCCAACATTTCATATTTTTGATATGTGCCTGCTGTACCATATACTTGTTTGAGAAGGTATCATGTTCTCTTTGTATTGCTTCCTTTGTGTGAAACCTCTGGTGTTCCTGCCAGTCGCTTTCCTATTAAACCGACCACACTAGACATGGAAGCACAGCGTGGTCAGTCCTCTAGCTGTGCTTGGAACTCAGTCTGCTCTCTTCCAGTGATCAGACCTGTGCTGTCCCCCCATCCCCCCCCCCCCCCCCGCACAGCCATTCACTGTGTAGATCCGTGTCCTACTGTTTCTCATCCCTGATGTCCCTATGCAGTTGATAACAGAGAATATATGATCGCTTATAAATAGGGGAAAAAGGGTATTTACAATGCCTTTTTTTTTTATATCTATACACAAATGTTACATAGTCAGGTTGAAAAAAGACACAAGACACAATCCTATGGTTGATCCAGAGGAAGGCGAAAAACCCCAGCATAGCATGCTCCAATTTGCAGGGGAAAAAATCCCTTCCTGATTTCCCGAGAGGCAATCGGATATTCCCCGGATCAACTTTACCTATAAATGTCAGTACCCAGTTATATTCTGTACATTCAGGAAATAATCCAGGCGTTTCTTAAAGTATTCTACTGAGCTGGCCAGAACCACCTCTGGAGGGAGTCTATTCTACATTTTCAAAGCTCTTCCTGTGAAGAAGCCTTTCTTTATTTGGAGATTAAATCTCCTTTCCACTAGATGTTAAGAGTTGTCCTCTGTGATGACCTTAAAGTGAATAACTCACCACCAAGTTCACTATATGGACTTCTTATGTATTTGCACATGTAGATCATATCCCCCCTTTTAATCTCCTCTTCTCAAGAGAGAGTAAATTCCGTTCCTCTAATCTTTACTCATAGCTGAGCTCCTCCATGCTTATTATGGGTTCGGTTGCCATTCTCTGCACTTTCTCCAGGTCCTTGATATCCTTTTTGAGAACTGGTGTCCAAAACTGAACTGCATATTCCCGATAAGGTCTTACTAATGATTTGTACAGGGGCAAAATGATATTTTCCATAACTCTCTTTTTTTTTTTCCAGAAAAGTTTTTATTAACAAATCAGCATTACAATATATTCAGCTTTCAACATTCAAGTATTTTGTGGTTACAGTGTCAGTCTAAGATATCCATTTCAGATATTAGCATCTTACAAATCCATGATATCTTCATTCCTAACATTTCTCAACTGGTGAAGTCCCAAGCATATTCCCGTCTAAGCCCCACCCTAAATTCCAGTTGGGTACTCAACCCCTTTCCCCAGGGGGGGAAAGGCATCAGATACATAACAAGGTTGTTAAATTTAGTCTCTATTTAGTATGGTCGGTGGTGCCCGGTGCGGGGGGGGGGGGGGGGTGACCCCAATCCAGGCGGTTGGAACTCATCACCTGATCCCCTTCCTCTCTGGCCCCTCATCCACACGCATCCATCAACACTGACCACACCTTGTCGAATTTAGCTGGGCACTGTCTACTCTCATAGGTGAGTTTATACAGAGGTAACACTGAATCCACCGCCCTTTGCCAGGATGTGAGGGTGGGGGGTTCGGCCGACTTCCAATGTAGCATTATCTCTCTCCTGGCTTAAAACAGAGAGAATGTAATGCAGAGCTTAGTGTATCTGTCCCCCTCCACCTCGCCTAAGTAGTTCAGCAGGAGTACCATGGGTTTCCGATGGTACACTAGTTCCCCCCATGACGCTAAGTGTCTACGCTACCCCTTCTCAATTTGCGCTGAGCCTGGGGCAGGCCCAAACTTTATGCCAGAATGTCCCTTCCTCAGTCCCACATCTGGGGCAGGGTCCAGATGTTGGGTATATTCTGGCCATTCTGTGTGGGGTGAAGTAGGCCCTATGTATGAATTTGAGCTGAATAAACCTGTCTTTGGCTGCTATCATAGAGGGGATGTAGGTGGAAATGCAGGCTTTCCATTCATCCACCCCCAAAGCTGAGATGTCCTCCTTTCATTTGTCCATTGAGCGTGTGGGTTCAACATCATGGGCTACCATTAGGTATAGATACAGAGCGGAGACTGGTTTTCCCATCAAACTCGAGGTTAGCAGTCGTTCAACTAAGTCTGGTTCCAGAGATAGTGTGTCTGGGAACTGAGTCCTCATTGCATGTCTCATTTGCCAGTATTTAAACTCAAAGGAGTTGGGTAGGGAGTACTGCCGTTTCATTTCCCGGAAGGGCATGATAGTCCCGTTTCACCATTATATGTTTGAGGGTGGTGATCCCCCGTTTGGCCCACTTTGAGGGGTCTGGTACATCGCAAAGATGGGGGAGTGTAAGGTTACCCCACAGCGGGGTGTGTTAAGAGATGCAGTTCGGTTTGGCATAGATAACTCTGGCCTCCCGCCATGCTCTAAAAGTTGCCTTCATGGGGACCATCAAGGGGTGGGGAGCTTTCATTCCTCTTTATACTAGATTGCTCAAGGCTGCGTATGACCCCAAGATAGCTGCCTCTAGTCTCACTGCTAGATTCTGTCTGGCCTGGGAGAACCACCAGTGTACGGTGACGGCTGCCCCATAGTACAGCAGGAAGTTTGGAAGAGCCAGGCCTCCTCCCGATAGGGGAAGATATAGTATCCGTTTTGCCACCCTAGGTGGTCTCCCGGCCCAGATGAATGAGGTTAATACTCCCTCCAAGCGTCTAAAGAAGGATCTGGGTATATAGGACGGGGTGTTACGAAAGAAATATAAACATTTAGGATAGAATACCATTTTGAGTAGATTGACTCTACCCACTGGAGTGAGCGGGAGGGTGCGCAATGCAAATAGGTCTAGTGCCCTCTGCAGCGACTGTGAGGCATCTGCAAGATAGAGGCAAGGCACGCACATCCCCATTGATTGCTCCTGTGATAACGAGGCCAACAGCTTCCCGGATCTTTCCCCCTGTTTGAAAATACGTTGCGACTGGGCAAGCAGACATTTCGTAGGGAGAAAGGTACGAATACGAACAACTTCTCCAGTCAGAGACCGAAGTATGTCATAGTCCCTAGGGTCCTTGGATCTAACAATTAATTGTGCTTCCTGCTGATTAGCCTTCTCTTCTGCACTGCTCAAGTCAGCCCTTCTTTCCCTGCGAATCTTCGCTATAATAGTCTGGTACCTCCCCCTAGTGTATGCTTTGAAGGCATCCCACACCGTTAATGCGCTGGCCGAGCCGGGGTTAACTCCTCAGTATTCCTGCAGTGCCCTTCTGAACTGACCATCCACCGCCTCATCCGACACCCAGAACCTGAACAATCTCTACAGAGTAGTTTCTGGGGCTGAGGAGAGTTCCATGGTTAGGAGAAGCGGCGCATGGTCAGATATGCCTCTGGGAAATATCCTAATGTCCGCCACCTTGGATAAAGCCGGGCCACCTACATATGCCAGGTCAATTCCTGAGAAGGATCGGTGAGATGCAGAGTGACAGGTGTATGCCCTGGAGTGAGGATTTCTCCAGTGCCACACATCCGTCAGGCCATACATCTCCGCTCACTCCACAAGTCCTGAGTGGGATTGTCCGCTCGTGGGCATCCTGTCTATGACCGGGTCAGGAACCATATTAAAGTCTCCCAGTATGACAATGTTGTCATTGGCACATTCTGTGATATTTGAGGTGATCTCATTCAGAAGAGACAATGATACGGGGGGGGGGGGGGGATGGGAGGGGATTTGCAAATACAGTCCTGCTATAACCTACTTCATGGAAAGGATCTGTGCATGAATTAGTACATATCTACCCTCCGAGTCCAATACCAGGTCTATCAGCCTAAAAGGGAGGGATTTATGCACCAGGATGCTGACAGTGATGCCCCTTGCGAAGTTTAAGTGTGTAGAATGGTAGTGGTATCCAATCCAGGGCTTTTTTAGAGCCAAGGTTCTACTGCCCACCAGATGTGTGGATTATGGCCCTTATGAATTGGAACATCAGAGCTCTCTAAACTGGGGAGTTCAAACCCCTGGTGTTCCATGACAATATGTTAAGGGATGGCATATTTGCATCTTGGGAGAGTAGATGGAGGATTGAGGGGACGCCGACTACTCGTAGGACTCGGAGGGGGCAGTAAAAAAAGACAGACAATACTGACATTTGTAATGCAATTTCAGAACATGTTAGCAATATTTTCTTAAACCAAAAATTAACCATAAACCATAAACCAGTCCGATTGGGGCAACCCCCCCCCCACCCAACCCCTTAAACCTGAGGCAGGTTTCCATCCCAAATAAACAAAATCAGCTTGCCGGCTGCAAAGGGGGGTCCTGTGCAAAAGGCGCTCCCAACTCCTTTGAAAGTTCTGCAAGGGTCAACGAGTGGGCTGAACTGCTTCTCCCCAGCAGAGTCATCCGGAATGCTTAATTGAAAAACATTTAGGGGGAAATAAAAAAAAAGAAAATTGGACGTAGAACTGGAGATGTCCCTTCAGTGGAGAAAAAATAACCATCGGTAGATATGCATATCAGTTAGGTTCCCTGGAGTCCCGGAGTGGGAGGAAACAGTGCATGCCATATCGACCTTGAGAGTCTCCTGGCCCAATCTGGCCAGGGGCACTATCTTGTTGTCCCATCTGTCCCGGGGTACCCTGTGCAGGCAGCCTTGTGTGTAAACAGGGCACAACAGGTGCAACATAGGCGGTCAAGCACCAGGGAACGGCACGGGTAGTGCAGCGGTCAAAGCGACAGGCTTGAACCCAGGACCCAGTGTATGGTAAACATTGTCAGTGGGTACTCACATATCAAGCTCTCGGTTGTCGATCCTGGGGGAGCGACTCCAGCCAGGTGGAAGCCTCTTTGGGGGATGTGAAGAAGCAGGTTGTTTCTCCATCTGGACCCCCAGACGGGCTGGAAATAGGACACTGTACCGCATGTTGCATGGCCCATTGCAGCCTTCACGTGGTTGAATGATTTCCTGAGTTTCTGCATTTTTTACTGAATGAATAATCAGGGAAAATCATTAACTTGTTGTTCTGATGCCTCAGATCCCCCACTGTCCTGGATGCACGGAGAATCTCATCTCTGTCCCGGAAGGTGAGGAGTCTTAGAATGAATGTTCATGGGGGGGGGGGGGGGGGCACCTGGTGGACCAGGTTTAGGTGGGATTCTGTGTGCCCTTTCCACAGCATAATGAGGAGGTGGGCGTCAGGTAGAAGGTTGCACAGCATGTCCTCCACATAACACGTGGGGTTATTGCCCTCCGCACCTTCCGCTAGGCAGACTATGCGCAGATTGTTGCGTCTATTTCTGTTCTCGGCATCTTCCGCTCTATACTCCAAGGCTTTTACTTTTTTTTTGTGAGTGAAGTGCCGCCGAGTTTGCATGTTCTGCAACTGTATCCTCTGTGTTACTGACCCTCTGTTCTGTTTCTGCCACCCTGGATCTGAGTTTACCCATGTCCTGTCTTAAAAGGCCCACATCCATTTGCACAGACTCTATTTTGGCAGTGAGGGTGGACTGGCATGTGACTATGGCTGTAATAACCTCAGCTAGCCGGGGGGGGGGGGGTCTGGCTTCCTTTTCTTTGCTTCCATTGGGCCTGTCTGTGATGCCCTGTGTGTGCTGCGTGTGGTCCGGGGTCTGCAGGTGGGTCTGGTGGTTCCCCGGATTGCCTGCTCCCTCCACCGACGGTCAGGCAGGGATTGTGGCACCAATGGTCGGGATAGCGGTTCAGATCATGGCGGAGCTCAGAGGAAAGCGTCCTCTCACAGCGCCATCTTGGACATGCCCCCCCCCCCCCCAGTCCATACCTCTCTTAATACGAGAAAGGACTTTTTTGGAAACCGCAGCTTGGCTATTAAGCTTATGATCTGCCAAAACCCCAGATCCTTCTCCACTATGGATTCCCCCAGTTGTACTCCCCCTAGTATGTATGATGCATGCATATTCTTAGTTCCCAAGTGCATAACTTTATATTTATTAACATTAAATTAGACAGTGCATTGAGGTTGGCTTGAAAATTGGAGAAATTCTGTAAGAAAGTTATTCCACTGCATAGCTTGGTATCATCTGTAAACACTGAAATTATACTTTTAATCCTAGACCCAATATCATTTATAAAGATATTAAAAAGTAAGGGTCCCAGCACTGAACCTTGGGGTACACCACTGATAACCTTAGACCATTCAGAGTAAGAATCATTAACAACTACTCTCTGAATTCTGTCTTTTTAGCCAGTTTTCTATCCATTTACAAACTGATCTTTCCAAGCCTGTAGACTTTACCTTACATACGAGCAGTGTGAGGGGAACTGTGTCAAACGCTTTGGCAAAATCCAAGTATACCACGTCCACCGCCACCCCTCTGTCCAAGGTTTTACTTACTTCCTCATAAAAAGACATCAGACTTGTCTGACAATGTCTGTCTTTCATGAATCCATGCCGTCTGTTACTTAAACCCTTTTTTTCCCCAGCAAGAACTCATCTATGTGGTCTTTTATTAAACTCTCCAGTATCTTCCCAATTATAGAAGTTAAACTAACAGGTCTATAGTTACTTGGTAAAGACTTTGATCCCTTTTTAAACATGGTCACCACATTGGCCCTACACCAATCCAGTGGTACATCCAAGTAATTAACGAGTCCCTAGAAATGATAAACGATGGCTTTGAAATGACAGAGCTGACCGTGGGTGGATGCCATCTGGTCGAGGTGCTTTATCCACCTTTATTCTGTCTAAATATTTCTGGACCATGTCACTTTTGAGCCATTGTGGAACATTTGGGGCTGTGTCACTACCATCCGTATGTTATGCCTTTCCTTTCTTTTTAAAACTGAATTGGTTGTTTTACAAGGTGTGGGTTTACATATACTTTAAAAAGAATCCCAGAAAGCAAATATAAAGACACATCTAGGAACTGTAGCTGTATATAAGAAATGCATATCTGATTTAAATATTTGGTATTTTCTACTGCAGTAAGTTGAATTTGAAAGCAGTACTTATTTCTTGTTGCTCTTTTTTTTTAAGTTTTTTTTTTTTTGGCTGGTTTAATGATGTCGGGGACTTTCTGGTTCTTATCCCGCGGTCCTGCTGCACTGAATGACGTTTACATAATGATGCCACCCCAGCCAGCAAGTCTATGAAAACACTGAATTCTGATGCATTTGGAGGGGGGGGGGGGGTCCCTCTTCATCAGAGCCAACCAGCCAGAGGGGACCCCGCTCAAAACGTACCGGTCATACAGATATAAGTGGCTTTTGGGGCCTCCCAAGTCCTAAGAGGGCAGCAAAGCGTTGTAGTCATTTATACCTAGAGAGTGGATGAAGGAAAGTCATTCAGTATCTGACCAACACATTTGAACACAGGAGGTTGTTGGTACAGCAAGTCCATGACATCCTGGGCAAAAGTTTGCCTATTTGTTAAGTGGGCTAAATACAGAAAGGCATTGCAGTAGTGGAGAGCAAAGAAGTGCGCATTGGTATGGTTTCAGCAACTGCTGAGGTATGTGTAGGTACAGTGACAGCGAGTACAGATAAGGGCATTGGTGCAGTGGCAATTGTGGTTGAAGCATTTGGAAGAGATGATCAAAGCATGGGGAGAGCATGGGATTCAGGCACAGTGGTAAGAATAAAGGTTAGTGTAAAAATGTGGTCCAGGAGGAGAAGGATGAGGGTCAGCTATGGTAGCAAGATCATGGAGGTGGTGGCATGAAGGCACAGTAATTGAGAATTTTCAGGCATGATGTCTTAGCCCTTGTACACACGGTCAGAGATTCCGACGGAATGTGTCCGATCAGACCGTTTTGTCGGATATTCCGACTGTGTGTGGTCTACATGGGAATGTTTCCGCCGGAGTATCCGACGGACCAAGTTTTCCAACTTGTTGGTAAAATTTTCCCACACAATGCTCCGATTGGACATACTCCGATCATGTGTAGAGAATTCCGATCGGACAAAGTGCCACGCATGCTCAGATCAAATTCCTACACCAAAGCTATTGGCTACTAGCGTGAACGTAGTCCAGTCGTAACAAAATAACGTCATCACATCGGATTTTCCGACAACTTTGTCTGACCGTGTGTATGCAACAGTTTCGGACAAAATCCGACGGATTTGGTTGTCAGAATCTCCGACCGTGTGTACAAGGGCTTAGAGAGAGCGGCACCATGCTGATGAGAGGGCACTGCTGTTTGGTGCAGCTACAATGAGTTCTCAGCTGAAACTTTATGTGCAGCAGGGATTGGGCAGGTCGTTGGTGGTGTAAGCTGCACAGCAAAAGCAGAGATGCTGTAAGTTGATGGGTCCAGAAGTTAGATGGTCATGTCCCATTGCAACACAGACTTACATGCTACAGATACCATTCTGGATGTGCTTCATTCTAGATATGGCTGTTGTGGATGGTGCCAGTTCACATTTAAACATTGATGCTACCGTGCATACGTAGTACAAATACCATCTCACAGCCACCCTGCTGCCACTGTAGATGTGCCAGGTATGAGTTACTCAATGACCAGTCCAGGGTATTTGGGCTTTTGGATCCTGTTTGGAACTTGGATGGGAAAAGGGATGAAGGGGAAACTCCAACTGCAACTATTCATAATAGTGTAGTGCCGGTACTACTGAAGAGTATGCGCTATGTTTGTAAATTTGTTTTTTTCCTAAGACTATAGTTTGGTCTTGGGGTTAATTTCACTAAATTGTGATTTTGCCATCAGTTTGGCTGGACTGTACTATGTTCTGCCTTGTCATAGGTGCATGTATCACCTCTGACAGGCATTGGAACGCAGTCTGGTTGGACGCATTGAGTAACAATCTCTCTCTCTGAGCCAATCAGTGGGTGCGTTGTCTCGCTGTGTATTCCGGGAGAGGGTACTTAAGATGCTGAAGTCATGTGGTTCTGGGTTCCGGTCCAGACGTATGTTCTGAATCCATGGTCCTGGTCCTCCTGTCCTGGTCCTCCATCCATCTGTTTCCGAGTCTCGAGACTGTCTAGTCCAAGGCGCAGTAACTGGAAGGAGGATTTCAAGGTAGTCCGGTGCCGTCTTGGGTTTGAAGAGGCCCAGCAACTCAAAACGCAACCAGGGGAGGACTCTTTGGAAGAGGGCCATGCACAAGACTGGCTGCTCGGTAAGAGCCTGGAAGCTGAGCTGTAAGGACACCAAGTAAATCCACATTATTATGGTATCGCCAGACCGGCTGCAAGATTCTGCTACTGTAAGAATTTTCCTAATTTCATCCTTCGGTTACAACTAAGTTCCTGTTAGAGACTTTCTGTGTTCATCTAAAGTTTTACAACCAAGTCTGAGGCAGAGACTTTTCTAAGTTTGAATCACTTGTCGGCTGCTAAATCCATGAACCAGGATTTATCCGACAATTGAAGTATCCAGTTGCGAGTGGCTATTCCCTGGATCATCTAGAGAGAGACATTTCAAGTGTCAGCAGTTTTCCAAACAAGTACCTGAGCTTTCCTGCCCATACCCTCTATTCCCAACTGAGAGACTGTGTTCTGTTCAGCGTTTTATGCAAATAAAAATTCCTCAAAAGGGATTTCAAGTGTCGGTCTCTGCAGTTATTGGGCCATGAATCTCGGGAACCCCTAGACAAGAACAACGAGGTGGAGAAGGTAAAAGGTAAGCCCAGAAAACCAGCCGCTCCTTCGGGGGTCAGTGCTACAATAGATAAGGACAATTCTCACTTGATCTCACCAGATTATCTGTGGAAGCAGGCACGCTGCGTTAACCATACAGCCACATAAGTCTTCTTGCTCTCACTAGCAACAGACTTGATGAATTACTTTATCTTCAGGACACTCTCTAGCATCCCCTTTATGGGCACCCATCCACTGACTCTTCTAGCTGAAGGGGCGGCCCACACTCAATAGGCCTCAAAGACACATATCTGTTCTCACAGTAGGCATAATCAATTCCTTCCTGGTGTTTTCCTTCCAGTCAGCTCTGCAGGACCTCTGGGTTCCGTTTCTCTCCACCTCTCTAGGCCCCTGGGTTGACCAGCAAGGGTCAAACGGCCTCCCCCACAGAGGAGAGGGCAGCCGCCCCTCTCCCTCCTGGGCTCTGTTCCACGGCTCAACTCACCTCTGACACATGTACTCTGGCTTTACATATAGTATCCCACAATGCAATGCAGCCCTTTTCTTCTGCCAATTGTCAGGGCTGTAACAAAACCTGTGCACTCACTTGTCAGGTCCCCTTCCGCTGTCCAATATGCCTCCCTATTGGACCAGTGGGGGACAGTCAGAACAAACTGAGATGCACCTGAGTACAATGAGCAGACCTAACCAATAGATCCTGCTCTCTTGTAGGCAGAGAGCACTCTAAATTTTACCTAACCATCTTCTTGGTAAGCAGAAAGATCAAAAACTACACTCTCTTTTAGCACCTACCTAGGAGGGTGCTACACTCGTATAGGTGAAACAGAGAGGGACAGTCTCCAGGTGGAAATAAGCTTTGTTGCTTTTATGGCTGAATGTTAATTTACTGACCTAAATGTCATCTGTATGTGGTTTCTCCTTTTCTTTCAGTGTGTCACCCATCACTAATAACTTATTTGTGGCCCCTACAAGTCACATGATCTGCTGAAGAGTCCTTAGTAATGAGAGATATATTGTGGAAGGAGCTAATTGCCGGTATGTGGGGATCCCTGGACGTTGGAGATCAGTCACTACATGCTGGGTCCAGGTTCTCCGCAGTAGAGCGCTTTAGGCTTCTGTGGGGCAGATCAGTCTTATTTTCGTGGCCAACGGTCGGGCTCAGAGTCCAGTAGTTACAGCAGTAGAGAGACCTGAGGGTGAATATGGGTTTAAGTACCAGGTTGTTCTACTCAGGATTGCCCTTGCCAGGAGGTGAGGAAGCCAGGGTATAGTAGCAGATATAGTAGGGATAAAGTAGAAGCATAGTCGGTAAACAAGCCAAAGGTCAGTAAAAAGTGGCCACAGGTTGGGATTAAATAGAAGCAGTCAAGGAACAAGCTAAAGGTTGATAATGAGTGGTAGTGAAGATGCGAACGGCAGGAGTGACAAGAGCGAGATATTGGCTGGAGAGAGCACAATATTCGGGCAAACAGGAAGTGCAAAGGCATGACTTAATAGGAAGATCATGGGAGGAGCAAAGAGTTCAAGGATCAAGAGAAACATTACATAAGGCAAGGTTGTCTAACCAATCAGGCAGGGAGCTGTCCAGCATCTCCGATTGCTCAGCAAGATGAGTTACTGCAAGATATAGCAGAAGTCCTGCGTTCAGATCTAGGTCCCAAAACTTGTGATGGTCAAGCACAGTACTTAGGACAGCTCTTCATGCTAAACTGCAGAGTGATTTGAGATAATGGTGAACTTATCTCTCTTCATTGAAGTTGGGGGTGGTCTTGCACAACTATGGTGGAGTCCTGTCACTTAAGTTATTCTTATGTTTCTGCCACACCAGACATACAGTATAGCTTCAAAAAAAAAGCAAGGCTAATCTTGTTCTTGGAAAGCTCTTCCTTTATGATTCCATGAAATCCACCCTGAAGAGTAGACCCAACTCAACCCCTTACATCAGTGCAGTGATTGATTCATTCAGAACTGAAATTGTATTGTATTTCAATGAATGTCAGAAGTTATATTTCTTTACATAGGGTCCCAATTGAGTCCCTCTCCAACAGCCATTGCAACATATATTTGGATATTTGGGAAACAGATCTGAAAAGGGTATGGTGACCCAATGGGTGATCCAACAGATCAGCACTCAACCATTCCTCAACTCTTTCCAGCACCTCTAATGATCTGAGATAGAGTTGGGGGACTGCGAGAGGATCTGGCCCACTCACTTTTTCTGTGGAATAATTTTGCGGAACAATGAAGACTACTGTGCAAAAGTATGATCATTAACATCATAGTACTTTTGGAAAACTGGTCTTTCACTGGGAAACGTGTATCAGGTTTTTTTAAATGCGTTTTTTCGATTAGAAAAGGAGTTTTACGTACAACAAAAACAGGTACAAGCAGATTGACAACATATACATTAGTTAGCAGTTAAGATTACTTGTCCAGGTCTTCCCAACTTCAGCCCCGTAGCCAGGCACACAACAGGCTCATTCACTCTCAGTCTAGAGGATGTTTTTGTTTTTGGAGAACCTGGATTAGGTAAATGGTAGGATACTCCAAAGAGAAGAACTATGTATAACTGAGGACTTGGTTTTCCTTTCTGAGCAAGCTTAGGTGAAGTCCCTGCTTGTAACAAATATTAGACTAAGTAGTCGTAGAGCCATTAGAGCAAAGTCCCTTTAAGTAGGAAAGTGTCTGGAAAGAGCTCCTCAGGACACCAGCCAGTGTGCCCTTTATTAGACCCATAGCTGATTATAATTAGGCACCAGGGGGGTAGCTACAGCAAAAGGTCCCCAAGATCTTTCAATGTCTGTGCTCACAAGGCCCAAGGACAGATGGAGCCTCCTTCCAATCTTTCAAGCGAGTGATACCCTCCAGTGATACCAGACCAATGTCCTTTTTGGAAATTTTACCTACAGGAAAGCCTATAATAAGGCTTACCTGTAAGTAAAAAAAATATCTCCTAAACCTATACGGTTTAGGAGATATTCCCCTGGCAATGCGCCGCTGACTGCAGCGGCGCATGCGCACAGGGGATTCCCAGCTGGAAGCCCGGCAGACGCTGGACCCGGCCAGGGAGAGAAATCTCCCGCGCTCATGCGCAGGAGTGACGATATCGCGGCTCCGGCCACTCACAGCGCCGGAGCCGCGATACCCGGAAGAAACGCAGAGGGAACATGTCAGCTCCCTCGGCGTGGATCGGGACAGATGTCGGGGCCTCGTTCTAAGGTAAGTATTTCATAATGAGCTAGTATGCGGTGCATCCTTTATCTTCTTTCTTCGCTAGCTTAAATAGTTTCTCAAATAATTGTAATCCAAAGAGGGTAAGTAGAGAAAGTTAACTTAGAACACTCCAGGTGTAACTCCAGAAACTTGTAATCACACTTAGGCCGCGTACACACGCGGGGACTGTTCGCCCAACTTTGTCCGCTGAACAGTGTTTCGGCGGACAGTCCGCCCGTGTGTGGGCTTTCAGCGGACAGTTTCAGCGAACAGTCTGCTGAACAAAGTTTTTCGGAATTTCCGAAAAACTGTCCGCTGAAACTTGGTTTCAGCGAACAGTCCCCTCGTGTGTAGGCTTGTTCGTCAAACTAAGTTCCGCGCATGCTCAGAAAGGATTTACACGCCGAAAGTTGTAATGCAGTGTATAGGACGTCGTATTTTTCGTCCCGTCGTACGTGCCGTTCACGTCATCGCGCACGGTTTCAGCAAACTGTTCGTTCGTCGTGTGTGGGCAAGTCCGTCCATGCTAATTTTGAGCGGACTGTTCGCTGAAACTGTTTGACGGACAAAGTTGAGCGAACAGTCCCCGCGTGTGTACGCGGCCTTAGATACCAAAGTGTAACGGGCCTTGGGCCTACTAAGTGTCAGTTGCTCAGTTGCACTTCTGTGGAACACAAAAAATGGGTACAGAGAGTAAACTGCGCTATTCAAAAAAACCTCCCTACAAGCAGCAACTCCAATCGTAATACTCCGATGTGGCAAACTAAGTGTAATGGTGAGCTGCGCTATAAAAACAAAAAATGGTGCTAAAAAATAACTCCTATAAAAGTGAAATGATCAAAACCCAATATCCTAGGCTAGAAAAAAAATAAATCTCCATTAATTCATACAATAAGGGGTCAACAACCCAAATAGAATGAAAGTGAACATTGAATGTTAAGTGGTGTAATAAATAATGTTATAAAAATGATTAAAAAAGTGTGTGAATGAATTAAATCATTAGTACATAAGTGAAAAAAGGGGCAAAGAACCCAAAAAAGAGAGAAAAAAATGTGTATCAAATCGCGTGAAGAGACCCAACCTAATTAGGCCAATCAAAAAAATCCTCAAATAAGAGTAAGTGAACAACACAAAATATATGTATCCCACATAATATAGACAAATAAACTCAAAAGTGAAACAAAAATAAATTCCAATAAATGTGAAAAATAATAATAAAATATAGTCACTTAAAGTCCCAAGAAAAATATCAATCAGCAGGTGAGGATAATTTGTTCAGAGTGAAGATGAGAAATGACACCCACGTCTCTTCGTGTGTACTGGAGTCCAGAAAACCACCTCCACCATTGAAAAAAAAGGAGGGCCGCTTACCAGAGCTTAAGATCTCAGTGTTACGTGAGATCAAAAGGGCATGTATATGGATGATCTGGATGAACCGTCACAGGACCACACCAGACTCTCCTCAGTATTATTCCCCAATGATAAAGCGATGGTATCACAATTCATATGGAAAGATATAAAGGAACTCGCATAGCATAAAAACCCTTATTTATTCAATCTTAAATAAAATCAGTGCACTCACATGAATGAAGAAAAAACAATGCGTATCACAGAAAACGAGCCGGCCGGCTCTCGATTACCGCCCGCACTTCCGGGTCTGGCGTAGAACGCGGTGACGTCAGCACGCCGTACCTCCCTACGCGTTTCGCCACTAGACGGGCGTGTTCACGGGGATTGGCCTAATTAGGTTGGGTCTCTTCACGCGATTTGATACACATTTTTTTCTCTCTTTTTTGGGTTCTTTGCCCCTTTTTTTCACTTATGTACTAATGATTTAATTCATCATTTTTATAACATTATTTATTACACCACTTACCATTCAATGTTCACTTTCATTCTATTTGGGTTGTTGACCCCTTATTGTATGAATTAATGGAGATTTCTTTTTTTCTAGCCTAGGATATTGGGTTTTGATCATTTCACTTTTATAGGAGTTATTTTTAGCACCATTTTTTGTTTTTATAGCGCAGCTCACCATTACACTTCCTTCTGTGGAACAACAGGTTCCAGCAAGGCCTATTAGTAAGTCTAAGTACGTGTAATAGATTAAACGGTGGGCCGCAACCCGCTCACCAATCGGATTAGAGTTCTGAGTGATGGCTTGAGTCCTACAGCTGCAGCTTTCTTTCGCTGACTAGGCCAGATGCTCCGTTGCTCCAACAAGCGTCTCCGATTGCCGTCGGTCTAATCACCAGCTCTTGGCTCCTTCCAGTCACAGTCCGGTTTGCACTCCGCGGTGACTATCTACCAATGCGTCCGAGAACCTTACACACAGTTCCGCACAGGCAGGCAATGTGGATCCAAGAGACCTAAAATGGCCGCTGCAGTCCCTTTTATACCCTACCCAGCATGCACTGCATATCAAAGTGTTCATGGGTAGGTCACACAGACTCCTGGGTAAATGAAGTCAGATGACCAAAGTAATCACAGTCACTTCCTGTTATCTTTCAACACCATAAAAAAGAAAAATAGCTAAGGTCCAGTTCCAATTTTTGGTCACTAGATGGAATCCAATACTAGTGAATACATTGTCCATAGATTTACATTGTATTTCACATTTATTGCATTAATACACCATTATATCCCCACTACACATATAATTGTGAAGTGGAAGGAAAATTATAAAAGTTTTTCAAAATGTTTTACAAATAAATACCGTATTTATCGGCGTATAACATGCACCGGCGTATAACACGCACCCCAAGTTTAGGAGGGAATTTAAAAGAAAAAAACTTTTAGGAGGGAAGTTTAAGGAAAAAAACTTACATTTAAATTCCCATCAATGCAGCCTTATCAGTGTCATTTGCAGCCTTGTCAGTCGTTTGCAGCCTTGTCAGCTATTTGCAGGCTTGTCAGTGTTATTTTAAAAATGACGCTGCCGAGATACAGAGCGGATGTCCTTTGTATCTCGGCGGCGCTCGGTAGTTCTCGGCCGTTCTCGGCGGCTTTCAGGTATTTTCAGCTGCACTCGGCCGTTCTCTGCTATTTTCGCCCCTTCTCGCCTATTTTCGGCCACACTCAGCCGTTCCCGGCAGCTTTCGGCTTTCCAAAAGCTGCCCAAAATGGCCAAAAATAGCCGAGAACGGCCAAAAATACTCAAAAGCCGCCAGAGCAGAAGAGAAGGTTAGGAACGGCGGGGGATCTGGCGTATAACATGCACCCCCGACTTCCCCCTGATTTTAAGGGGAAAAAGGTGCGTGTTATACGCCGATAAATACGGTATCTGAAAAGTGTGGGGAGGCATTTGTATTCAGCCCCCTTTACTCTGATACCCCTAACTAAAATCTAGTGGAACCAATTGTCTTCAGAAGTCACCTAATTAGTAAATAGAGTCCACCTGTAATTTAAGCTCTGTTTAAATACAGCTGTTCTGTGAAGCCCTCAGAGGTTTGTTAGAGAATCTTAGTGAACAAACAGCATCATGAAGGCCAAGAAACACACCAGACAGGTCAGGGATAAAGTTGTGGAGAAGTTTAAAGCAGGATTAGGTTATAAAAAAAATCCCAAGCTTTGAATATCTTACGGAGTACTGTTCAATCCATCATCCGAAAATGGAAAGAGTATGGCACAACCGCAAACCTACCAAGACATGGCCGTCCACCTAAACTGACTGGCCGGGCAAGGAGAGCATTCATCAGAGAAGCAGTCAAGAGGCCCATGGTAACTCTGGAGGAGCTGCAGAGACCCACAGCTCAGGTGGGAGAATCTGTCCACAGGACAACTATTGCACTCCATAAATCTAGCTTTTTATAGAAGAGTGGCATGAAGAAAGCTTTTGTTGAATGAAAGCCATAAGATCTCCCATTTACAGTTTGCGAAAAGCCATGTGGGAGACACATGTGGAAGAAGGTGCTCTGGTCAGATGAGACTGAAATTGAACTTTTTGTCTTAAAAGGAAAACGCTATGTGTGGTGGAAAACTAACACTGCACATCCCCCTGAATACACCATCCCCACCGTGAAACATGGTGGTGGCAGCATCATGATGTGGGGATGCTTTTCTTCAGCAGGGACAGGGAAGCTGGTCAGAGTTGATGGGAAGATGGATGGAGCCAAATACTGTGCACACTTACATGGAAACCTGTTGCAAAAGACTTGAGACTGGGGAGGAGGTTCACCTTCCAGCAGGACAACGACCCTAAACATACAGCCAGAGCTACAATGGCATGTTTTAGATTAAAGCATATTCAAGCATTAGAATGGCAGAGTCACAGTCCAGACCTAAATCCAACTGAGAATCTGTGGCAAGACTTGAAAATTGCTGTTCACAGACACTCTCCATCTAATCTGACAGAGCTTGAGCTATTTTGCAAAGAAGAATGGGCAAAACTCTCTAGATGTGAAAAGCTGGTAGAGACATCCCCAAAGAGACTTGCAGCTGTAATTGCAGTGAAAGGCGTCCCTAAAAAGTATTGACTCTGGGGGGGCAGCTGAGCAACATGGTCATATAGAGACTGTTTTAGACTTTCAGTAGGGCATAATTGACCTGCAAGTGGGGTGCAGCGTGGTGCGGCGGCAATAATTCACACAGTCAGGTGCAATGGAAAACTTGTATTGAAATAGCACAGGAACAGTTCAGAACAAACCTGGTGGGAAAGCTGCCCAACCAGGTGCACTCACAGTTTGCAGTAATTTAAAGAGAACGGGATATCAGCTGAACTGACCATGTCCTTAAAAAGATCAGAGTGTGGCCTGGGAAGGTGTCCAAGGAAGTTGCGACTCTACGCTTTCCCTTCTCATCAGGAAACTTCCCTTACCAATAATACCTTCCCTAAGAGGTGGGGCACCCATTTCTACTCTACCAACTCACAAATGTGTGCCAAACCTGGGAGCAAGGGCCTTAAATGGGCTCTGTCTGACCCAAGGTGGCTGTTAGTCACATGAGGCAACAGGATCCTATAGGATAGCTTCCCCAGTGACCCAGGAAAACATAGACGAACCCTGTCCCGCTTGATTTCCTCTCCAACAACAGTACCACTGCAGAAGAGCACCACTTGCAGTGGAGCAAGTAGACTGTACCTGCCTACAGACCCTTAGAGATCATAGGCATTAAAAGGTACTAAGGCCTTAAATGCAGCGACGGTTTGAAAAATAGACCTGCATATTCAAGTGCGGAGAAATTAGTCTTCTCGTTCTTTGGCACCTACTCTCAGACTCGCCATTAACCTGATTTTATTCATGATGGTTGCCCAAGTAGCTATGAATGGGATCACCGATGATGGGAAATTGTAGAATGAGCTGCAGGGAGGTAGTGTTTCAAAATTTTGTTTTAGCAATGATGTTTTGTATCTGTAGACTTTATTTTACCCATGCCAGTGTGTTGACTTTTAGGCCAATGCAGGGACAGATGTACAATCTGTGTATACATTTTCCATTCCATGTGCAATAGAAGCCTTGATGAAGAGGTCAGTTTTGGACCCCCGACACAGGCTGACTACATCCACAGATATACATTTTAAGTACGACAAGCTTTGGACTCTAAACTCCTGGTCCTCATTCTCCCCTTGATTCCACCCTAAAGTGGATTCTGTATGTAAGCCCTTGTACACACGGTCAGACATTCCGACAACAAAATCCGACGGATTTTGTCTGAAACTGGTGTTGCATACACACGGTCGGACAAAGTTGCTGGAAAATCCGATCGTACGTAATGTGATGACGTTATTTTGTTACGACGGGACTACGTTCAGGGTAGTAGCCAATAGCTTTGGTCTAGGAATTTGATCTGAGCATGCGTGGCACTTTGTCCGATCGGAATTCTCTACACACAATCAGACAAAGTCCGATCGGATCATGTTGTTGGAAAATTTTATAACCCAGCTCTAAAACTTTGTCGGTCGGATATTCCGACGGAAACAGTCCGATGGAGCCCACACACAGTCGGGTCATCCGACAACATGGTCCGATCGGACATTTTCCATCGGAATGTCCGACCGTGTGTACAAGGGCTAAGAGCTACATGCCCAATGTTAAAGCCGCACACCATCAACTCTAGATATCCTGTGGAGAATGACTTGGATTTCCAGCACTATATGTCCATCATTCTGAATACCATTTGTGGAGACTGTGCAGCTGCAGTAAGAGCCCCTTGGGTCTTAGAGGTCCATTTATACCAAATATGGTTGAAGCAGTACTAGGACCCCCACCCCATTACATAGACCTGAACAAAGCTCACGTATAGATCTATTTGTCCACCAATATACAATGAATGTGTTTTTACTATACCAATAGTTGAGGGTCCCCAAAACTGGTCTTGCACTGGGACCCCTTTCTTGACTACACCGCTGGGCCAGTGTACCTCACTGAGTTAACAAGCTCTCTGAGTAAGCACGGACCAACATTTTGCTGCTTTTTCTCTGAAATTTCTTGAGAAGTTGTGCAATATGCCTGAAAAGATTCATCATGCTGATATCGTACATCTGGTCGAGCAGCTCGGTTTTATTTCAGAACAGACAGAAGGAGATAAAATATGATCACTGAATCATAGGCAGAGTAACTCATCTGTCCAGGACTGGGACCTCCAGGAGGGTCTCCGCAGAAGCCAACAAGACAGAGCTACACGTGAATGACGTATCGGATAATTGGCCAAAAGGGACATCTCCTCCAAAAATAGCGAGCGAGAGATGGAGGTTCCCCAAAATATTATTCTTTCCGATGGCTTTCGTTCTACTATTTCCATAATTCTAGCCAGTGCTAGAGATATTTCAGGCAATCAGATTTAATGTATTGGAATAATAAACTGGTTTATTAATCAGTCTTGCTTTATTATTGAGATCTGAGGTCTACAAAAAATATAGATAGGGCTACGAAGAGAATAGTAAGTCATTAATAAGTCATAGTATAAAAGCACAGTTTACTGGTAAAAATTTGTGTAAAATGCAAGACTTCGGTGGATGTAAAAAGGTGTGCAAGTGACACTCTGCATCTGGTGGCAGGCAACGGTGGCAAGTGACATGATGCACCCTGAGCTTGTCACTTGCCACCAGATGCAGCGTGCCACTGTCGCCTGCCACCAGATGCAGCATCTCACTTGCCATCATCGCCTGCCACCATATGCAGCATGTCGCCAACCAGCAGATGCAGCGTGCCACTGCCGCCTGCCACCAGATGCAGCATGTCAATTGCCACCGTCACCTGCCACTAGATGCAGAGTGTCACTTGCAACTGCCACCTGCCATCAGATGCAGCGTGTCACTTGCCACCATCACCTGCCACCAGATGCAGCGTGTCACTTGCCACCATCACCTGCCACCAGATGCAGCGTGTCACTTGCCACCATCACCTGCCACCAGATGCAGCATGTTACTTGCCACCATCACCTGCCACCAGATGCAGCATGTTTCTTGCCACCATCACCTGCCACCAGATGCAGCGTGTCACTTGCCACCATCACCTGCCACCAGATGCAACGTGTCACTTGCCACCATCACCTGCCATCAGATGCAGCATGTTACTTGCCACCATCACCTGCCACCAGATGCAGCGTGTCACTTGCCACCATCACCTGCCACCAGATGCAGCATGTTACTTGCCACCCATAGCCTCCCTCCAGATGCAGTCACTTGCCAAGTCCATACAGGATCATCACCCTCAAGCAGAGAAGCAGGGAGTATTCAGCAGGAAATCATGTGGTCCTGGAGGAGGTGAAGATCCTGTGTGGCTGAAGCCCTCTTGATCCATACAGAAAGTGAGAATGTAGAGGGAGATGCAAGGAGGATCTCCAGGACAGAAGATCACAGGGTCTTGGGGGACCATGAGTGGTCTCTCCCAGACAGTCGGGCCGCGCAGGCCAGAAGAGGAGAAGTCAGGCCGTTGTAGTAGATCTGAGCCAGCAGCACACAGAAGAACAGACGATCACTCATAGTCACAGAGACAGAAGTCCCAGCTGGGTAGTTGCTGTCACTCCCAGTCCCTCTGCATGCGGGTGGGTGCCGGAAAAGGAGGTGGGTGGAGATGGAGGTGGAGACACTGTCTGGACTGGAAAGAGGGAAGAAGATCACACCGACTAGTCCCTGTGCGCCGGAGAAGTAGGAGGTGCCAGTGGGTGGAGACAGAGGTAGGCATGGGCCACGCTCCCAGCCTTACTTTGATAGTCTGTGGCATCACTGGTTGCAAGATGCCAGGCGGGGGCCCTAGCAACTAGTTTTTACAATGTAGTTAGCAGGGTGGCTGTGTTCATTATTTCAATACATTGTCCCGGAATGAAGGTGCCTGGGACCCAGGACAGAGATAGCAAATGCAGGGCTGTCCCCGGAAATCCGGGACATGTGGGCACCCTATCCCTCACACTTCCATCTAATAGGTTACTTGCCACCATCAAAGACCACCACCGCCATCTCCTTGTTGCCATGACATGTCCATTTGCCCCAAAGATAAATTAAAACAAAAAAACACAGGGAGGGTGGGTGGGAAACTGTTCCTCTGACAAGATCCCCTGCAGTGTTGCCTATGTCCCCCCCCCCCTGCTCCTTAAATAAACTAAGCCCCATCTATTCCCCTTTCTCCTCCAATTATTAAACTCCCACCTTTTCTCTATTTTGTTAACCCATGCTGTTCCCTTATCACCTTGTCATGCCAGCCCTCAGCTAGTCCATTTCAATGCCTCGCTCCAGGCCTCTCTTTCAGTCATTCGTACTGGTTACTCCAAAGATGCCTCAGCAGGTCCAGCCAGGAAGCCGATGTGTGCTCCAAGCCTCATTTTCGAGGCACTTCCTGATCTCACATATTTCATGCGAGATGCGTTGAGGCTAGTGGACGAACTCAGACGTCACATCCGACCCCTGACCCGCACCGAAAATGAGGCTTGGAGCGTACGCCGGCTTACTAGCCATTGGACCTGCTGAGGCATCTTTGGATTAACCAGTACTCATGATTGAAAGACCCATGTTCTGATCAGGCCCTTATTATGCCACATTCTGGTGAGTCCGCAATTCAGAAGGTGGTGGCGCGTCACGGGTGTTTGGGTGCTGTATACTTTGTATATTTGGCACTGGCATGGAACAACGACTTTTGAGGAACCAACTGGAACGTTCATATATAAATTCTAAGTTTTGGTCCATAATCATTTTTTTCTTGCACAGTCACATCATGTTGGACTTATTTATTCACAATATATTGATTGATTGTTGGATATTTACACAGGTTGGCACAGTTATTCTTGTGTACTAATAAAAACAAACATATATGGTGTCACTAAAGTGCTCCGTGCAAAGTACTGGTAAAGGGATCTTCTCCCATAGGCAATATAGATCACAAACAATTATGTTAAGTTTGTAAGAATGAAAATACATCATGCATATCAGATATTTATATTTCGATTTATAACAGTGGCAAAAATACAGCAATGAAGGAGTAACGTAAATTATTTTACTGTTGGGGTCCCCACAACTTGAAATTTTATCAAGGGGTCAATCACTAGTACAGCCTTTCTCAACCTTTCCAACACAGAGGAACCCTAACCTGGTTAGTGTGACGCCTTCTGTTGAAGTCAGAAGTGACGAAACGCGTAAGGGCGTGGCCTACACGACGTTCCCGGAAGTGACGATTGCGCTCCACCGCTAACCAGGTCCAGGAAGTGTTTGGTAGTGTCAGCAAAGAGACACATGCGGACGCGCTGGACGGCAGGAAACGGTGATAGAGCACTAAACTTTTCAAATGCTGAACTATTTCTTGGTTTATGTACGCAGATTATTATAGGGGGGTCTTTTAACTTGTGTGACTATTGTTGAAAAATAAAATAGAATTACGCTATGTGCAATTCTTCTCTATATTTTATGACGTTTATGGAGCACATATGACAGCTTGACCCTAGTGGATGATAATGGAAATGTGGTAACCTATTGAGGGAATACCTCCTTAAAGGCGTTTTTATCAACTTTGTCTGGTGAGTTTAACCCCCTAAGGGGATGTGTTACACGTGGTGAAATCCTTTGAAACTCTGGTGGATGGCATTATAGCAACACTTGGAATAAACACCATTATCACCCTCCAACGCTGATTGAACCACTATCATCACCTATACTGCACATAAAAATACATTTATTACTATTATATGGTTTTACTTTGGACTTTATTTTATTCTGAGCGCTGTTTTAGTATTTAAATCTACAGTAACTGGACTGATTCATTTATATACTACTTGATGTCCTGTGTATCTCGGTGGTGCTCGGTAGTTCTCGGCCAACTTCAGCCGTTCTCTGTGCCTTTCGGCCACCTTCGGCCCTTTCCCGGCGGGTTTCGGCTGCCTTTGGCCTTTCTTGGTGGCTTTCGGCCGCCTTCGGCTCTTCTCGACGACTATCGGCCGTTCTCGGCGGTTTTCGGCTGCCGGGAAGGGCTGAAGGCGGCCGAAAGCCGACGAGAATAGCCGAAGGCGGGCGAAAGCTTCCAGGAAGGGCCGAAGGCCGCCGAGAATGGCAGAAAGCGGCCAAAAGCCGCCGAGAATGGCAGAAGGTGGCCAAAAGCCGCCGAGAACGGCCGAAGGCGGCTAAAATCCTCCCAGTGGCTGCAAAATGGTGGGGGATTGGCGTATAACCCGCGATTTTCCCCTGATTTTAAGGGGAAAAAAGTGTGTGTTATACGCCAATATATATATATATATATATATATATATATATATATACACGGCGGCACAGTGGTGTAGTGGTTAGCAATCTCACCTAGCAGTAACAAGGGTCACTGGCTCGTATCCCAACAACCACAACACTACCTGCCTGGAGTTTGCATGTTCTCCCTGTGCCTGCGTTGCTTTCCTCCGGGTACTCCGGTTTCCTCCCACAATCCAAAGACATGCAGGTAGGTTAATTGGCTTCTGTCCAAAATTGACCCTAGTATATGAATGGGGACCTTGGATTGTGGGCTCCTTGAGGGTAGGGACTGATGTGTGTGTGCAATGTACAGGGATAGGGACAATTGTAGACACTCACTCAGATTGAACTGGATGGACTGGTGTCTTTATTCAACCTTACTAACTATGTACTATATATATATATATATATATATATATATATATATATATATATATATATATATATATATATATGTCCCCGGATTTCCTTTTGAAAATTTGGCCACCTTATATTAAAGTCTTCTTTTTTTTCTCTTTTCTTTTATTTCAGGAGTATTTGAGATAATACAGGATGTGTGCAGAGGACACAGGATAACTGTAAATTTCTGGCAGGATCAACAGGTACTGTATATTTTGAACTAATCAAACAAAAAATAAAATGTATCCAATGGTTAAGAAACCAAAAGGGAGCAAATAAAAGTAATTCATTGTTAGGACTTGTTTCCTTTTTACTCTCAAACCTTTTAAGGTGTCTCATTATTTCCAAATGTTGGCATTGATGCCATACATATACCACTTTTTTGGGAAACTTTAAGCCATATCTCCTGCATTTTGGAAAGAAGGTTTTGCGGAGCCTGCAGACTGCAGGATATCAGCATTGCATAGTTGTCCTCTTATGTCTTCTCTGAGGTTTTACATCTGACCTTTGAGTCCCAATGCACACAGGATGCTCAATATGTAAGGCTTCCCACAGATAAAGTGCAGGATGACCTAACCGCAGGATATCTCTCCAATGGATTAGATAATAAGGTCACCGCCATAATTTCGCTGATAGACAGACAGCTGCTCGCAATGTTTACAGCTCTGGAAATAACGCCATTCGGCCATAAACAAGTCATGCTAGCACAAGTGCCTGGAAGCAGCAGCAGAGTCACCCTCACATGACAGCAATGCTCGAGGTTCTGGCCCATGGCCTCAGAAATGTTTATTTTTTCCTCATGGTATTGAAAAAGTGTTCCCCCCCCATTTTTCACATATGGCAAAGTAGTAGTAGTGTGGTGTTACCATGCACTATCAGTGGCCAACACCACAATGCACTAATGAGTATATTGTGCACAGGGCCCGGGCAAAGGGGGGCAGAAGGGGCACATGCCCCAGTTTCAATGCCACTACATTGAAGGGGGGGGGGGGTTCATGCTGGCAGCTTCAGCTGTTCCCTTCTTCTGCACCATACTGAATGCAGTGTCACTCCTGTCCTGGCATGACTTTTTGGCAGTTAATGCAACCACCTCTGGCACTGGCCCTGTGGTCACATCTGTCACATGTAAACACACCTGGCTTCCTCTGACAAGTGACAATGTGCCTCTCCTGGGCTCACACAGAGCGGACCCTGCCCTACATTATGACAGCTCAGTCTCATGGCAGTGGCTCCTCCTACATGGAGGACTAGGTGAGTAGCTGTGGAGGTTGGAGGAAGAGCTCTAAAGGGGGTGTGGGGAGCTTTGTGGTGTGAGGGAGTTTGAAGGATTAGCACTGTGTTGGGGAAATGGTGGTATAAGGGAGAACTTTGTAGATCAGTGGTCATCAACCCTGTCCTCACAGGCCAGGTTTGCAGGATAACCGAAATACATCACAGTCAATATCATTTGCTGTTCAGTGATTGCAGTATTCTAGTCTTCATCCTCCCCAAGGTAATACAGAAAACCTGGCCTGTTAGTGGGCCCTGAGGACAGGGTTGATGACCACTGCTGTAGAGGGGAGGGCTGGGTCAAGAGCTCTGTACTGGGGGGGGGGGGGAGGTAGGGGAGAGCTTTGTGGAGGGGTAGGTTGAGTGAAGATCTTTGTACTAGGGGGTATGGGATGGAGCTTTGTAGAGGGGTGAGTTGAGTGAAGATCTCTGTACTGGGGGGATAGGGGAGAACATTGTAGAGGGGTAGGTTGAGTGAAGATCTCTGTACTGGGGGAGTAGGGGAGGGCTTTGTGGAGGGGTGAGTTAAGTGAAAATCTCTGTACTGGGGGAGTAGGAGAGAGCTTTGTAGAGGGGTGAGTTGAGTATAGATCTCTGTACTAGGGGGGATAGGAGAGAGCTTTGTAGAGGGGTGAGTTGAGTGAAATTCTCTGTACTGGGGGAGTAGGAGAGAGCTTTGTGGAGGGGTGAGTTGAGTATAGATCTCTGTACTAGGGGGGATAGGAGAGAGTTTTGTGGAGGGGTGAGTTGAGTATAGATCTCTGTACTAGGGGGGATAGGAGAGAGCTTTCTAGAGGGGTGAGTTGAGTATAGATCTCTGTACTAGGGGGGATAGGAGAGAGCTTTCTAGAGGGGTGCGTTGAGTAAAGATCTCTGTACTAGGAGGGATAGGAGAGAGCTTTGTGGAGGGGTGAGTTAAGATCTCTGTACTAGAGAGGGGATGATGAGAGCTTTGTGGAGGGGTGAGTTGAATGAAGAACTCTGTACTAGGGGGGATAGGGTGGAGTTTTGTGAAGGAGTGGGTTTAGTAAAGAGCTCTGTACTAGAGGGGTAGGGGAGAGCTTTGTGGAGAAGTAGGTTGAATAAAGATCTCTGTACTGGGGAAGGGGGGGGGGGGTAGAGGGGATCTTTGTAGAGTGGAGATCTCTGTGCTGAGGGGATAGGGGAGGGCTTTGTAGAGGGGTGAGTTGAGTGAAGAGCTCTGTTCTTGGCGTGGGAAACTGTGTAGTGCGGGTGGCGGGATTGGGTGATGAGCTCTGTACAGAGGGGGAAGAGCTTTGTAGTGGGGCGGTTGAGGGAAGAGTTCTGTACTGGGGGGATGAAGGGGGAAGAGCTTTGTCATGGGGTCAGTGAAGGAAGAGCTCAGTGCTGAAAGTGGATTTGGGGGGGAAGGTAATTTTTGGTTGTACGCTTGTTACTTATTCCTGAGGGAAAAAAAAACGTTACCCTTGCAGTCGGTTAGTTTTGCCTTGGGGATGCTGAACAAAGTGATATACAGTGCCTTGCAAAAGTATTCACCCCCCTTGGCTTTTTACCTATTTTGTTACATTAGAGCCTTTAGTTCAATGTTTTTTTAATCTGAATTATATGTGATAGATCAGAACACAATAGTCTAAGTTGGAGAAGTAAAAGAGGCCCCACTAACCAAACACTGCCATGAAGACCAAGGAACTCTCCAAACAAGTAAGGGACAATGTTGTTGGGAAGTACAAGTCAGGGTTGGGTTATAAAAAAATATCCAAATCTTTGATGATCCCTAGGAGCACCATCAAATCTATCATAACCAAATGGAAAGAACATGGCACAACAGCAAACCTGCCAAGAGACGGCCGCACACCAAAACTCACAGACCGGGGCAAGGAGGGCATTAATCAGAGAGGAGCACAGAGACCTAACATAACCCTGGAGGAGCTGCAGAGTTCCACAGCAGAGACTGGAGTATCTGGACATAGGATGACAATAAGCCGTACGCTACATAGAGTTGGGCTTTATGACAGAGTGGTCTGAAGAAAGCCATTACTTTCAGCAAAAAAGAAAATGGCACGTTTTGAGTTTGCGAAAAGACATGTGGGAGACTCCCAAAATGTACGGAGGAAGGTGCTCTGGTCTGATGAGACTAAAATTGATCCTTTTGGGCATCAAAGAAAACGCTATGTCTGGCACAAACCCAACACATCACATCACCCAAAAAACACCATCCCCACTGTGAAACATGGTGGTGACAGCATCATGCTGTGGGGATGTTTTTCAGCAGTCGGGACTGGGAAACTGGTCAGAATTGATGGAAAGATGGATGGTGCTAAATACAGGGATATTCTTGAGCAAAACCTGCACCACTCTGTGTGTGATTTGAGGCTAAGTCGGAGGCTCACCTTCCAGCAGGACAATGACGCCAAACACACTGCTAAAGCAACACTTGGGTGATTTAAGGGGAAACATGTAAATGTGTTGGAATGGCCTAGTCAAAGCCCAGACCTCAATCCAATAGAAAATCTGTGGTCAGACTTAAAGATTGCTGTTGACAAGCGCAAACTATCCAACTTGAAGGATCTGGAGCAGTTTTGTGAGGAGGAATGGGCAAAAATCCCAGTGGTGAGATGTGGCAAGACTCATAGAGACTTATCCAAAGTGACTTGGTGCTGTGATAGCCGCAAAAGGTGGCTCTACAAAGTATTGACTTTAGGGGGGTGAATAGTTATGCACATTGACTTTTTCTGTTATTTTGTCCTATTTGTTGTTTGCTTCACAATAAATAAATAAAAAAATCTTCAAAGTTATGGACATTTTCTGTGAATTAAATGATGCAAATCCTCAAACAATCCATAATAATTACAGGTTGTGAGGCAACAAAACACAAAAAATGCCAAGGGGGTGAATACTTTTGCAAGGCACATTCGGAAAGCATAGTGGGAGAGAGCACTGGCTTACTGGGGGAGCAGGGAATAAGGTAAAGTAAATTAGCTAATGAGCAAAACAAGAAGATAATTCCTTTCAATGGGGAGGGGGACCTACTGCAAAGGTAAAGATTTTTTCATACCTGGAGTTAAACTTTTATTTTTGGAACTACCCCAATACCTACACCATATTCCCAAAAGTATTGAGACGCCTGCCTTTGCACGCACATGAGCTTTAATGGCATCCCTGTCTTAGTCCGTAGGGTTCAATATTGAGTTGGTCCACCCTTTACAGCTATAACAGCTTCACCTCTTCTGGGAAGGCCGTCCACAAGGTTTAGGAGTTTGTCTATGGGAATGTTTGACCGTTCTTCCAGAAGTGCATTTGTGAGGGCAGGCCCCAAATTACAATGGTAATGTATTTAAACAATCCGAAATATCGAAAGAAAAAATTCTGGATGAAATTCCCAAAGTTTTCAAGTTGAATTTGGATAATTTTCTAATCGAATTTCAGAAGAGAATAAAAAAGAATGTAAAATAAAGGAATATAATAGAAAAGAATATAATAGAATAGAAAATAAAGGAATCAAATAGAAAATAAAAGAATAAAATAGAATAGAAAAGAATAGAGTAAAACAGAACCAAATAGAATAGAATGGGGATATGCAATTAGCGGACCTCCAGCTGTTGCAAAACTACAAGTCCCATCATGCTTTGGCCTCTGGGTGTCATGCTTGTGGCTGTCAGAGTCTTGCTATGCCTCATGGAACTTGTAGTTCTGGAACAGCTGGAGGTCCACTAATTGCATATCCCTGGAATAGAACATAAAAGAACAGAAAAAAATACTGTAGAATAGAAAATAAAGGAATAGAATAGAATAAAAAAAGAATATAATGGAATAAAATAGAAAGAATATAACTGTCAGAAACCGTGAATCGAACTGAGACAGAAGTACAGTTAAATCACACTTGTTTATTAATAATAATAATAATAACAATAATAATAAAAAAGGTAAACAGAGTAAACGTAGTCAAAACATAGTCAGAGTTCAGAAACTGGAACAGATAGTCAGACAAGCCAAAACACCAGGGAGCCCGAGATGAGCGTAGAACAGCAAGGAGGATCTGGAGGCAGAAGGAATGTCAGCCAAGCAAGTCTTTACAGTGGTTGTAAACCCTTACAAACCACTTTAACCTACAGGTAAGCCTAGATTAAGGCTTACCTGTAGGTCCAAGAAATATCTCCTAAACCGTATATATTTACCCGAAGACAGCCTCCGCTGTCTACGGCACCATAGACAGCGGCGCGCAGGCGCACTGGGCAGGCCGCAGATCGCGGTGATATGCCGTGAGTGTCGGCTCCCGTGCGCATGTGCGGGAGTGACGTCATCGTGGCTCCGGCGAATCACAGGGCCGGAGCCACGAGACCCCGAAGTTGCTCCGGGATCCATGGCAGCGGCGAAGAGGAAGACTGAGGACCAATTCGGTGGGGGGTTTGTTCTCAGGTAAGTTATTCATAATGAGCTAGTATGCTATGCATACTAGCTCATTATGCCTTTGCCTTGCAGGGTGTGTTTTTTTTTTTTTTTTTTCACAAAATTTACGTTTTATTTTATTTATAGCACAAAAAATAAAAAACTCACTAGTGATTAAATACCACTAAAAGAAAGCTCTATTTGTGTGGAAAAAAGGACGCAAGTTTCATATGGGTACAGTGGTGCATGACTAATTGTCATTCAAACTGGTAGAGCGCTGTTTTTTTTTTTTTTTTTTTTACCCTTTACTTCCTCTTTAAGAAGAACACAGGAGAGTGTCTCCAGAGATGTGACTAAGATGAAGGCAGACATCATCTGGACTGGACAGCCTAAGTAGGCAGGAATGACGAGCAGGATATCATCAATAGCTGAGTAACTGTGGAGAGAGACAGGAACTGGCAATTAGCTGACAGCTGAGCGACCAGCTTTGAGACGGAAGGGCTGAGCCCAGCCCTGACACTAACCATCTTCTAAAATTTGATTTTTCATATAGAATACATTTGAATTTAAATTGAAAAAAAAACCCAATAGAATAGAAAAGAATAGATCAGAAAAAAACAATAGAATAAAATAGAAACAATATAACCTTCTTCTGAAATTCGAATTTCAAATAGAATAAATTTGAATTTGAATAGAATAGAAAAGAATAGGTTAGAATAGACTAGAAAATAAAGGCTAGAATAGAAAAAAAACAATAGAATAGAATAAAACAGAATGTAACTTCCAGAATTAGAATTTTCAAATAGAATACATTCGATTTCGAATAGAAGAGAAAATAATAGAGTATAATCGAAAATGAAATAATAGAAAACAATAGAATAGAAAAAAACAATAGAATAGAATAAAATTGAATATAACCTTTACGAAATTCGAATATCAAAAAGAATAAATTCTATTTTGAATGGATCTCGAATGTAATTTGAATGGATTTCCTATGGAATTTAAATGGATTTAGAATGGAATTCGAATTGATTTGAATTTTCTGAATTGAGTTAGAAAAAACAAAATTCATTTTCAAAAACGATTTAAACGAATTTAACCAAATTAATTTATGTATATAACAAATCAATTCAAACCCGAATAAACAAAACAAATTCTATAAAAGCAATTAAATAAATAAAACAAAATGAATTAAACTAATTTATGTAAATAACGAATCGTAAAAAAATAATTATTTCTTCCTGTACATGTCTCATAGATATACTAAAACAATAATAATAATAATAATAATAATAATAAAAAATCTTCATATCAATCAATAATATGTTCACCTTTGTAAAAATAAATAAATTCAAATTTTTTTCGGAGGTGAAAAAAATGTAATTTATTATTTTTTTTTACTAGGAGCCTGCAAAGCATTTAGCAGGTCTCCTGCAGACTGTCAGTGTAGCTATCTGCCCGTACCTCGTACGGACAGGCAGTTTTGCAATGACAAGAAGAATCAATGAACTACTACAGCGCTCAACAGCGCCCTCGTAGCTCTTTGGGAGCTACATGCCAACAGCTGTAAGGCTGTTGGTACTTGCAGCTTCCATTCGCAGAATTCTGTAAATGAATGACACAGCTGGGTGGGAGGAGCCCCGCATGGCTGCGTTTTTTTTTAATTATGACAATGGGTGTGGGGAGAAGATCCCTCTGCCCCAGTGATGGCTGGTGGTTTTTTTTTTTTTTTTTTGGTGAGGGCGGCAAACAATGCACCCACAGCCACCCGCCTCCGGTTAGTCTGGTCACCCGCCCCTACCTCGTAGGTCGGTCGGGTTCATTCCACCCCCACCCCCCCCCCCCACCCCGTTGGGTCAGTCGGATTACCAGCCTCGCACTTACTCCATCTATGGCACGAGCGGCGCTTCCTTCCAGGCGGCAGCTTCCCCTGCATCCTGGCGGCTGTGCATCTCCTCCCTCCTCCTAGGCGAATAGGATCTCTTCTCCTTTCAACCAATCAGGAAACGGGTCTCAAGACCCGCTTCCAGACTGGCCGAGAGGAGAATAAGTGTGACAATAGCGAATTTTCATTTGCTATTGTCACACAACTAGGTGGGCTCCGGCGCAGTGCTGTGCTTAAAAAGAAAAAAACCCATTGGAATCCATGCGTCTGGCACTCCACATGTAGATTAGGGGGCTGGAAGCATGGATAGAAGGGGCGGCGCCTGTGCGCCCTCCATTACAGACCGCTACTGTCCTGCTCAATGTCCCAATGGGAAATGGGGAGGGAGTGGGGGAGCTGCTGTGCTGTAACAGTAACATGTTACAGGTTACACCATGAATACGGGAGTTACCTTTTACATGATAAAAATTAAAAACTTTCTGTAAGCAGCTCCTCCCCCAGCGCCCCCCCCCAATACTTACCTGAATCTGATCTCAATCCAGTGATGTGGATGAGAGCAGAGCCTCTCCCAGCTCTCTCCCACCTCAGTTGCTCAAACACAGCAGCGGGAACCATTGGCTCCCACTGCTGTCAATCCCAGCCAGTGAGGAGGGAGGTAAAATTTCCCCCTAGCAGTGCATTGTGCCAGTGGCTTGTGTACAGCCCCATCCAGCTGCAATAGCTGGGTGGTCAAACCGCAAAAATAAAGTAAGAAATACCTAAAAAAAGAAAATGAATGCAACCACCACATTTAAGTGTAGCACCCTCCTAGTTCAAAGTAGGCTGATATGTACATTTAGTTAGCTCCTCTGTAAACAGTGGAGCCAGGGGTTGATTACTTAGGGCTGTTCAGTGTCTCACAGTTTGCTGTTCTGCTACTTCCCCCTGCCTTCTAGATACTTCTGAAAGTATAGTGGGAAGGAGAGCAGAACAGGCAGTCTTAATATTTATGGAGCTCGTGCCAATCCCTGGGGAGGTGTACCCAGACAGTGGAGGGAGAGCCCCTAAATATCCTGAAGGCCTGGCAGCAGGGTGCAGAGTTTCTGGGTCCAGTCCTTCCCTGGTTAGGGGCTCTGCCCCTTGGCCAGAGAGGAGGAGACAGGGAAGAAGCTGAGGAGTCTTGGAAGATATTGAGGTCCCAGCTTGGCTTAGCTGGAGAGGCCTACCAAAGAGAGCCTGGTCTAGAGACTGAGCAAAGCCAGAAGAGAGTTGGTGGAAGGAAGGACTGAGTGAGTAATTGATCCTGCTATACAGAGAAGTGACCGTGGGGTAGTCTATCTGACAAGCCAGTGCAGCCCGGCCAGGAGTTGTGCAAGATAGCCACAAGCATGCCATACTGCTGAAAGTGTGCTCAGTACAGCCAGGAATTGTACAGGTAAACCAGGAAAATACAGTGCAGACAGAATTGTACAGAGCAACCAAAAGCCTAGCAGTCCTCAAACAGGCATGTACTGGCCATCGAGACTACCGGGAGTTTCCCGGTGGGCCGATGGCTCAGTGGGCCACTCCGATGTAAGTAGGCTGGTGATGGGACACTCTGATGTAAGGGGGCTGGTGATGGGACACTCTGATGTAAGGGGGCTGGTGATGGGACACTCTGATGTAAGGAAGCTGGTGATGGGACACTCTGATGTAAGGAAGATGGTGATGGGACACTCTGATGTAAGGAAGCTGGTGATGGGACACTCTGATGTAAGGGGGCTGGTGATGGGACACTCTGATGTAAGGGGGCTGGTGATGGGACACTCTGATGTAAAGGGGCTGCTGATGGGACACCCTGATGTAAGCGGGCTGCTGATGGGACACTCTGTTGTAAGTGGCTGGTGATGGGACACTCTGTTGTAAGTGGCTGGTGATGGGACACTCAAAATGTAAGTGGGCCGGTCTGGATGAAGTCCAGGGCCAAATGTCTGTCCCAGTCCAGCCCTGTCCTCAAATATTGTATTTCCACAGTTCCAGAGTATCCCATGCTCCCCATCCCTATCCAAGTTCCTGCTCCCATTAAAAACCCTAAAAGAACCCTGTAGCACCCCTCCTGGGTCTTCTAAAAGCAGGGTGCAACCTCCAGAGACCGGGAGTGAGCTAGCATTTACCCCAGAGCTGAGTCCATGGCTATAATGTGGAGTTTTCAACAGAAATTGGGCACCAGTCACTTTTGATCTTTTCAAAGCTTTAATGTTGAACTTGGAAGAAGGTAGTAGGTAAGAGGGTTAGGGGTACCAGCTACCAGATACCAGCAGGAGATCACTTACAGAGTCCTCGACCCGACTGCAGCACGTTTTCAGATTCAGGTGCGTCCTCCAAGCGAGTCACCATGCCGTTCCGAGAGACCAGCCTTTATATTGACTTTCTCTGGCAAGGGTCCTCCCCTGGGTCTTCTCACCTTGGCTTGGCTTGTTCCACTCCGGGCAAAACAGCCTCAGGACCACCTCAACATTAGTAGGCCCTAGACAGGCTTCTGGGCCTACACGTAGAGCTCACTTCAACCACACCTCTTTAGACCAGAGAGGCAAGTTAGCAAGTACATGGCCCAGCCACAAATATATATCCTCTCCCAGAATGCACAAGTGGCAAAGGACCTCCTACTGGGTTGGGTCTAGTCATACCATATCATATTATGGCCTATGGTACCAGTGACGCCTACTAGCGGCAGTGATAAATGCACAACCTAACTTAGCTTAGGGAAAGGCCAGATACAAACTGTACAATCATTCTGAGCTGTCTACAGCTGTCTCCAGTTTAGGACCAGGGGGCTTCAACCTTGTAGATTGAATTTTTCAGCCAAAGGAAGAATGCTGAAAATGCAATTTGCCTGGCTGCGCATGCTGGCAAACAGGCCCAACCTACCAGCGGCTCTTGTGGGGGTAGTGCTCCATAACCATTGGTAGACAGTGATGATGTTTAACCGCTTGCTGACCAGCTAACGTCATTATACTGCTGCGGGTTGGCACTATCCCGTGAACTGTCATAGCTGTACGTCGGTCCCTTTAAGTGAGATAGCAGGTGCGTGCCTGCTGCACTGCTGAGGTGGCGATGCATGTGGCCGGTGGTTGCGATGACCGCCTGCCATGCGTGATTGCGGGCATGAGAGCCAGAACAGGAACGTGTGTGTGTAAACACACAAATCCCTGTTCTGTAAGGAGAGGAGAGGCATATTGTGTGTTCCTACTAGCTCGGAACAACAATCTATCATTTCCTCCAGTCACTCCCATCCCACTACAGTTAGAACACACACATAGGGAACACAGTTAACTCCTTGATCACCCCCTAGTGTTAACCCCTTCCTTTCCAGTGACATTTACACAGTAATGAGTGCATTTTTATAGCACTGATTGTCAGTGGTTCCAAAGATGTGTCAAAAGTGTCCGATCTGTCCGCCATAATGTCGCAGTCCCGATAGAAAGCGCTGATTTTACTAGTAAAAAAAATAGTAAAAAAATTACTAGTAAAAATAATAATAATAATAATAAAAATGCCATAAATCTTTCCCCTATTTACACTATAACTTTTGGGCAAACCAATCAATATACGCTCATTGCGATTATTTTTAGTACCAAAAATATGTAGAAGAATACATATCGGGCTAAAGTGAGGAAAAAAATATTTTTTTTTTAAATGGGGATATTTATAAAATAAAAAATTGTTGTTTTTTTTTTTTGTTTATAGCACAAAAAATAAAAACCACAGGGGGTGATCAAATACCACCAAAAGAAAGCTCTATTTGTGGGAAAAAAAGGACATGAATTTTGTTTGGGTACAGCGTCGCACGACCACGCAATTGTCAGTTAAAGTGACGCAGTGCCGTATCTCAAAAAATGGCCTGGTCATTGAGCAGCAAAATCTTCCGGGGCTGAAGTGGTTAAACAAAGATGGTTCCAATCCTTTCGGAGAGAATAGCAGATAATAAGAAAATATGTATGTGCTTTGCTGGTTATAATGTTGTATAGTTTTGGTTTACAGCATCTTCTCATTACATGACTTGCCTATGATTGCCATAGTAGTGTTTTTGTTGTTTTTTTATTTTTTTTATTTACACAAAAATAACAAAGAAAAGTTGCTTCTGCTGAAACTTAAATTCACCATTAAAAAAAATATTGCAAGTCGGCGACCTATTTCAAACCCAATAACGCAACACTCCCTAAAGATTTGGGACAAATTACGAAAGCCATTCAAATTAATCTCCCCACATTCACCATTACTTTCCTTCCTTGGCCATCCACTTTTCTACCCAGCCTACACTGAACCCATCTCCTTCATGGCCTGGGCCCAGGCTGGTCTGAGTCGCATATATGACTTGGTCTCTAGCGATACTATAAAAACATTTCCAGCCTTACAGGCACAAACTCAACTTCCTCATCAGAAGTGTTTTCAAATTCTTCAGATATCCCACTTTGTCCAAGCCGTTATTGGGTCAAATAAGGAATTGGACAACCTATGTTTGAAGGTATATGCGACTCAGATCCATATGCTCCGGGTATAATATCCCCTCTCTATACACATCTCACATCCCCCCCCCCCCCGTTTCGCTCCCGTCATATGCTTCACTGTGGTCCAAGGACCTAGCTATAGACTTAGAAGCAGAAGACTGGTCGAATATATGGACAAATACCAAAATCGCGTCTCAAAACGTTGTCGCATCAGAAGCAAACTATAAAGTTCTTATGCGGTGGTATTTGGTCCCAGTTAGGATTGCCAAATTCCTACCATCCTACCCTCCTGATTGTTTCAGAAGATGTGGCCAAAGAGGCACGCATGTACACATATGGTGGACGTGCCCAACGGTGCAATGCTTCTGGGCGTCAATATTCCAAATGGCCTCAGCCCTGCTTCGAGTAACTCTTGATCCCGGCCCATCCCTTGCCATATTGAACAACTCCCCACAGGACTATACTAGGGCGCAATTATGCCTTCTCCTCCAACTTACTACCGCAGCCAAGCAAACGATAGCGAGAGCTTGGAAGACTCCAACCTTGAACATCACTGAGGTAAAGAATATAGTCGCTCAGGCTATGATACATAGTAAAATTGAAGCCACAATCCTGGACAAAGTTTCCCAGCACCTCAAAATTTGGCATCCATGGATAGATCAGTTTCTCCCTCCTGATTTTGACAAACACCTCCTGGAGCCCAGATCTCTCATGCTACGTTTGAGAGACCGTCTCCGAACGTCTCCAGTCCATACGAGCCACCTGACCACTACCTTCTCCTCCTAATCTTTACCACATCTAACTTTCCTCCACTTTCCCCTTTCTTTCTCACTACTTTCTCCCCTCCCTCTTCCCAATCCTTTTCTCAACCCAATATACTCCACCGGTAACAACGTTTGTTATACACGTTCTATAGCTTATACTACTACCACCCCCCCCCCCCCCCCACAGAGCACCGTTTTAAACAATTCTGTTTGTGTTAATGGGCTTTCGCCCCCACCAGTATATTAACCAATGATATTAAACTGATTATACGAAAAATGTTTGTTACCCTAAGTCAGTGATGGCGAACCTTGGCACCCCAGATGTTTTGGAACTACATTTCCCATGATGCTCAGTTATACTGTAGAGTGCATGAGCATCATGGGAAATGTAGTTCCAAAACATCTGGGGTGCCAAGGTTCGCTATCACTGCCCTAAGTTATGTTGCTCATACTTCAATATGCCACCGTTATCCCACCTCATTTAAATATGCCCTGTTCAATGTACTTATCCTATGCTAAACTGAATGTATCAGTAATTGTTACTTGATTGTTACCAATAAAAATTCTTGAAAAGAAAAAATATTGCAAGAAAAGTTTGCTCTGTTTTTTTCAAATAGGATATTGAAACTTTTATGGGATTCAAACATGCTCAGACATCGGAGCCTTGAGCATCAGAAGTAAGCACCTTGGTCCTCAAGGCCATTATGGAGAATGCAACAGGAGGAGGGAGCCTGATAGACTCTGTATTGTCTGTCCTGGGTGGAGTTACCCTTTACAGAAATGGAATGATAGTGTGAGAAAAAAGAACGTTAGACAGGAACACAGCTCGGGACCAGCTGATCGTCCAGCCTGTCATTGCTGGAAGTGCTGAGGAGAAGCATTTGTTATGTGATAAAACTGAGATCTCTGGGCTGTTCACAGCTGTGCAGAGTCACTGGATGCTCAGCTGTATCTCCCTGTGTTCTGGAAGGTGGCCATGATATAATCATCTGTAAGACTCATGTACAAGGTTTGCAGCGCCCTCCCGCTTGTTGTGGAGATGCCTGGGCCTTGGTACATGGACAGGGACCAAGAAAAGGACAGCACCATATCACAGAGAGCCTTTCCATGCCACTGAATGGAATTCTGGGTAAGGAAGGTCTGTAGTAAACCCTGTGCACAATCTTTCTCAGACCATGGTAAATTATAATTGTTTTAATGGTTTTATTACCTTGAAATAACAACTCTAACTTCATTTTTTTTTTATTCAGTGTACTGTACCCCCAGGGGACAAGGTATATGTACTTTGTCCTATGTTCCTACATGCTTTGTAAGCCTAGCTATGAGAGCGGACAGGACACTCCTTCCCATTCCCCTGTAGTCGTGTAACAAGGATATGGCTGCTTGATAACCAGTACTTATCTAGGCACCAATCACAGAGTAAAAAGGATGGGAGGCTGCGACACACCCCTACCCCCATGTTTATTTTGCCTCTGTATGTTTCTCACAAGTTACTCGAACCAGGACAAGTGCTGCATATCAAGCTGGTTATTCCTTGCTAGCTGGGTTGTTGGATGGCTACGGGAATAGTGGAAGTGACCTGTCCAACCTTGTAGCTAGCTAGGACATGGCTGCATAAAACAAGTGCTGGTTTTCCTTAGCAGCTGTCTCTTTGGAGGTCCCGATTCCTCTATATCATTGATTCTCAACCAGGGTTCCTCCAGAGGTTGCTAGGGGTTCCTTCAGCATTGGGCCATTTCTGCCTCTCGGATAAGTTCCCACCAACACCATTGATCTTTTTAGCTATCTGTAAGGAGGTAATTCTTCCCAATGACCACAAGTGTAAGGACCATTCTTCCCACTGACCATCACACTAATGTATCATAAGTTGTAGATTTCAAATTTTTAGCAGGGGTTCCCCGAGACCAGAGAACTATTTCAAGGGTTACTCTGTGTTGAAAAGGTTGAGAAAGGCTGGTCTATATAGATCTTTAGCTAACACTAGAGGGATCACCAGCAGGAGGAAGGAGGTCCTGACTCCTCTATATAGAACTTCATATCACTAGAGGGATCATCAGCAGGAGGAAAGAGGTCCTGATTCCTCTATATAGGTCTTTAGTTATTACTAGAGGGATCACCAGCAGGAGGAAGGAGGTCCTGACTCCTCTATATAGAACTTCATATCACTAGAGGGATCATCAGCAGGAGGAAAGAGGTCCTGATTCCTCTATATAGGTCTTTAGTTATTACTAGAGGGATCACCAGAAGGAGGAAGGAGGTCCTGATTCCTCTATATAGGTCTTTAGTTATTACTAGAGGGATCATCAGCAGGAGGAAGGAGGTCCTGATTCCTCTATATAGGTCTTTAGTTATTACTAGAGGGATCACCAGAAGGAGGAAGGAGGTCCTGATTCATCTATATAGCTCTTTAGTTATTACTAGAGGGATCACCAACAGGAGGATGGAGGTCCTGACTCTTCTATATAGATCTTTAGCTATCAGTAGAGGGATCACCAGCAGGAGGAAGGAGGTCCTGTCTCCTCTATATAGATCTTTAATTACTAGTGGGATCACCCATAAAAGGAAGGAAACACTGATTCCTCTATATAGTTATTACTTGAGCGGTCACCAAATGGAAAGAGGTCCGGATTCCTCTATACAGATCTTTAGTTATCACTAGAGGGATCACCGATAAGATAAAGGAAGACTTGATTCCTCTATGTAAATCTTTTGTTATCACTAAAGGGATCATCAACGGGAGGAAGAATGTCCTGATTCCTCTATGTAGAAGATCTTTAGTTGTCACTAGAGGGGTCACTAGAAGCGTGAAGGAGGTTCTGATTCCTTTATATACAGTAGATTTTTAGTTATCACTAGAGGGATCACCAGTGGGGTAAAGGAAGTCTTAATTTCTCTATATAGATCTTTTGTTATCACTAGAGGGATCATCGACAGAAGGAAGAGGGTCCTGATTCCCTTATATATATATTTAGTTATCACTAAAGGGGTCATCAGCAGGTAGAATGAGGTCCTGATTTCCCTGTAAATGCAGCCAATTGCTGGCTATATCACTTTTGCCATCATGGGACATTCCTCAACACCAATATGTTGGGACATTCCTCTACAAGTTCCAGCTGGCTGGAGAGAGGAGGAATTTTGGGTGAAGAGATAAATAGAATGGTCCGGGGAGGGGCTCGCTGTCTTGGGACCTCGGCCCACAGCTCCAGAGCAGGGACCAGGCTGCTCCTGTGGATGTGAGTTGGCGCCACGGCCTGGGTGACGTGGACTGCTTACACGGGTAAGCCTTATCCCTGGAGGCAGACCCTCCCTTCCCAGCTTTCCATGGGGAGTGTGGCTATCCTGGGGCCACGTTAATCTACACAAGCACAGACAATGCTGAATTCCTGGGTTGTTTAGTGACCAGTCGAGCATCTGTCATCTGATTGCAGATTCTACAAGAATCTGTTCTGGACGTCCGGACACCCAAGGCTTTCCCTAAGAAACACCTTGCTTGTTACATCCGTTTCTGGTGGACATTGCAGAGCAACATCTTGGACCCCTTCGTAGCTAGCTGAAGATATTGGGCACATTAAATCAAGGACTCCTTCCCCCAAAAGGACTGAGTTTATATAACTCCTGCTTATCTATATATCTATATCTATATAACTCTTAAGCCACGTACACACGGGCGGACTGTCTGGCCAACTTAGTTCGTCAGACAATCCGACAGACAGTCCGTCCTACTTTTGAATGAACGCACTTGACCACACACGATGAACAAACAGTCCGCTGAAAGCTTGCGCGATGACGTGTACAGCACGTACGACGGGACTAGAAATAGGACGTCCAAAACACAGCAATGCAACCTTCCGCCGTGTAAATCCTTTCTGAGCATGCGCCATACTTAGTCCGTCCAACTAGCCTACTCACGAGCGGATTGTCCGCTGAAACCAAAGTTGGGCGGACTGTATTACGGAAATTCCGAAATACTTAGTCCGCCAGACTGTCCGCTGAAAAAGTCCGCTGAAGCCCACACACGAGCGGACTGTCCGCTGAAATGTGTTTCAGCGGACTAAGTTGGACAGACAGTCCGCCCGTGTGTATGCAGCCTTATTCAGGTTTCACTTATTGTGCTTTTCACATATTGTGCTGTCATATATTTTGCCTTCTATTCCATTTGGTCCATGGCATCAGGATTTAGAGGGAGCTGTTTGACAAAAAGTCTTCTTTTCCCTCTTATACCTGGGGTCATAGGTTCTCCTAGGGCCTGTTAGTCATTACTGCTCCATTTATTGTTATTGGCATTTCATTGTATATTTTCTGTAATTCTGTTTAATGCTAAAATTCACACTGAGAAATATTTACATTTACCATATTTATCGACGTATAACACGTGCCAGGGTATAACACACACCCCAAATTTAGGAGGGAATTTTAAGGAAAAAAACTTCTAGGAGGGTAGTTTAAGGAAAAAAAATGTACATTTAAAGAGGAAGTAAACTCTCCCACTCTGATGCTTCTTTTCATTTAGTCCATTATAATAAGTAATTATCAAACTATAGCCACTGTAATCCAGCCCAAATCGCATATTACTTACTGTTTAAAGAAACTTTAGAAAACTTGTTTCCGGGGGTTAGGCAGCGCCATCTTAAGTATTGTTTTCTGAGTCCACAGTGGAGTGTATTTCCGCCCTTACATTGAGCACTTCCTGTACTGTTAACCAAGCCTCCTTCTCAATCCAACGTTTCTATGCCAACCCTGCTTCCCTGTTCATAGCTGACTTGTTTTATTTCATAGTATTTACTTGTGCTGATTACCTAGTGTTTGCCTGAGTGAGTCCTATCAGCTTCATCTGATAAGTCTGCAGTAATGCTGTCCCATGCCCTGCTTTACACTGCATGTGATGTCACATGGTGTGTAGGAGGAAGCTCTGAGTGATTATGAAGTCTCCTGGGATATCAGTGGTGTGCCTAGGAAGTTCTGATAACAGATAGATAAGCACATAGAGAGTGTGCCGTAAATCAGGGGAGATCTGGGCATGCTCAGTGACATCATTATAAAGAACAGAAAATAATTACAACAATACTAAGCAAGTAAGGAGATATCTACAAGCAGGGGCGGACTGACCATTGAGCCACTCGGGCACTGCAAGAGGGCCCCATGCCACTAGGGGGCCCCATCAGGGTTGCCAGCCTCAGTAAAACCAGGGACAGTATGTATAAATTTGTGTTTTTTTTTTACATCTGTCTCTGAAATGTCCCTTACTGACACCCTTTTGGTCTAAAAATCCTGAGATTATAGCTGCCCCACCTCTCCAGTACCTTCTGAGCCAATAGAAACATGTATGTTTGTGTCTACTGTGTGGCCCCATAATCTTTGATTGCCCGGGGGCCCCATAACCTCCTAGTGCCCGGGGGCCCCATGATTTGTCAGTCCGCCCCTGTCTACAAACAGTGTTCATTAGGGTTTTTTATGCTGATTTACATGGGACAAAGTTGTGGGGGAGAGTTTACAACCACTTTAAATGCCCATCAGTGTCCATTGTAGCCTTGTCAGTGCAGCCTTGCCCCCAGTGTCTATTGCAGCCTTGTCAGTGCAGCCTTGCCCCCAGTGTCTATTGCAGCCTTGTCAGTGCAGCCTTGCCCCCAGTGTCTATTGCAGCCTTGTCAGTGCAGCCTTGCCCCTGTGCAGCCTTTCCCCAGTGCAGCCTTGTACCCAGTGTCCATTGCTTGGATGAATTTAAAATTGGCGCCGCCAAGACTCGCCGGAGCGGAGCGAACGCCGCTGAGATCGCAGGGACTGGGCGGAGCTGAGATACACATAGCCGAGTGTACTCGGCTCTTCTCGGCTCCACTCACAGTCACGCCCAGTCCCGCCCTATGGACATAACACAGGTCCAATGGCGGGACTGGGCGTGACTGTGAGCGGAGCCGAGTACACTTGGCTATGTGTATCTCGGCGGTGATCGCTCCGCTCCACTCACAGTTAGCGAAGATCGACGGAGATCGGCGTATAACACACACCCACGATTCCCCCCTGATTTTAAGGGGAAAAAGGTGCGTGTTATACACCGATAAATACGGTACATTCTTCTTTCTTTGGTTGACTAACGAACATCTAGTAAAATACCCATTTGCCATTTCTATGTTTTCTCTGGTGTCTTTTACAAGTATATTTTCATTTTGAATTATGTCAGAACCCAGGGTGTCAGAGGTGTCGGGAGACTTGCAAGGTCAGGGCAACCTTTGGGGACAGTCACCTTTAGTGGCCCTTACGAGGGTGGCCCTACATATAGATCTTTAATTATCACCAAAGGGATTACCAGCAGGAGAATTACTGTAAGTTCTTGATTCCTTTATATCGATTTTTAGTTATCACAAGAGGGATAACCATCAAGAAGGAGGTCATGACTCCTCTATATCAGAGGTGCGCCCAACCTTTTGAGAAGCAAGGGCCACTTTGGCGACTCTGCATATGCAGAGCAGACGTGGACACAGCCCACTCTACTCAATGGGCCCTCCGATCTGCCCAGACATAAGGGTACAGATCCCCACTTGTTTTTTTTAAGTGAATCAGATTGGAGATGGGTGGGTGTAAACGGACACAGACAGGCAGGCCTGATCGGACCGATCATGTGAAAGGGGCCTAAGGTTGCTTCACACTGATGCATTGCGGTTTACCTGCACCTCAACTGACCTCAATCTTCATTTATTCCTTAGGATTCCTGTAGGTATTGCTGGCTGCTGCTGTCCCCCAGGCAGGTATGACTGTTGGATGCTGCTGCCTGTCCTCCAGGCCTGGTACTCCTGATGGGTACCACTGGTGGATACTGCCGGCTGGTCCTGCTGGTGGGTACTGCTGCCTTGTACTACTGGAGAGTACTGCTGGCTGGTACTGCTGGTGGGTACTGTTGGTGGGTTTTGCTGGCTGATTCCCGACCCCATCCCTGAGCATCAGTGTGACAGGAGCCGGTGCCGGAGGAAGCATGCGGCTGCAGTAAGGAAGAGCCGATGCTTCCTGTTCGGAACCTTGGCTCCCGCGGCTGTCAATCAAAGTCAGTTAGCCAATCAGGAGAGAGAGGGGGCAGAGCGGAAGGCAGCTCTGTGTCTGAATGGGCACACAGAGCTGCAGCTCACTTCGGGTACCCCAGAATATAAGTATGGGCAAAAAAAGCTTTGTCCATAGTTCTCTTTAAATATGTACAGCCTAAGAAAAGAATGAAAAGGGATGAAATGACTAAAACCTGTAAATACATGAAGGGTGTGAATAAGAATCAGGAGTGCATCATTTTCAAAAGAAGCTAAGATCAGAACCTCAAATTAGCAGTATGAGTTTACCAAAACTGTAGTTGATACTTGGAACAAACCGTACTTTGCGTAGAGGTAGTCATTTGGCAGTCAACAGTAAGTGAATTTAAATAAATATAGATCCAAATGCAGATAAAAAGGTTTAAAAAAAAAAAAAACAACAAAAAATCCAAAATCAATTAGGAGACAAAAAAGGGGCAGACTTAATAGACCACTTGGTCATTTTATGCCTTTGTTCTGTGTTTCTATGCCTGAAACTTTTACCAATACATTAAAAAGCCCCCTCCTCCTACCAATAAATTGAAAAGAACCCCTCATCCTTGGTTTTGTCAGAGGCCAGAGCTTTGGCTAAAGGATTAGAGTCCATTACCTTTCTCCCCAGTACGCAGTGCCCCTTACCCCTTTTTCCTACACACACTGGCCCTTATATTTCTCCTCGACACACAATGGCCCTGTAAAAGAAATATTTAAGTTCTGTATATAATCGTATTCTCTTTTATATATATTACACACTGCCCTCATTGTGCACACAGCACTAATAATGTTTTCAGTACATGTTTGCATTCTTTTGAGTCCTGATTAGAATTAGCCTGCCTATGTTACGCCCCTTGTTACCATAAAAGTACAATTGTAATATTAATGTGATACCTACGTAATCATGTGCTTAAAAACCTTCAATTGCATCATAAGAAAGCAGAACAGTTATTTGGAAAGATGCAGAGTGTATATTTTGTGTCTGTTCCCTACTGCAGTAGTTATTATTAATTTGGAACCACTAATAAATAATGAGGATAGGAGTTGCCTAGCTATACATTTCCATGACAGCCCTCGCCCCATTCACTTAGCAAGATGAATGATCAATGAAATTTGCTTTGGAATAGCCAATCATATTTTTGCTTGCTAATGAATGGAGTGAAGTGAATAGAGCTTTATGTTCCTATTGCTTCAGTAAATTAACTCCATACACTCATTAATAAGTAACAGATGGGACTTTTTGAAAATTTGGAGGAAAAAGGTGCACAGCGTGGCCCTTGGTAACCCATCAGAATCTTTATTCGCTGGGGAAAATCAAACAAGGCTTGTAATTGAAAATAAAAATTATACAGACCCATTACAGTTTGAAGATGTCTCCAATGTGGAGTTCACCAATAGGGATGAGCTCGGTGTTCGACTCGAACATCGGCCGTTCATCTGTTCGGCGAGTTTAGAACTTTGTAGCACGAACGGCCCACAATGCACTACGCCATCGCAGTGCATTGCTGGCTCATGATTGGCCAGGCATGTACTGTGACCCCGCATGCTTGGCCAATCACAGCGCCGGCAGCGAGGAGAGCCATAATTGGCCACAGGCATGATGCCTATGGCCAATTATAGCTCAGGGGGTTTAGTACACGCCCCACACTATATAAGGCTGCCAGCGCGGCGGCCTTGTGTAGTGTGTTCCGGCGTGCAGGTAAAGAGCTAGATAGGCAGGGACAGTGTGTTCTTTTCTCAGGCATCTTAAAGTTAAAGTGGTGTTGTGTGCCTCCAGCACAGTATACACCAGTATCTACCCTTTATTGCTGTTTTTCTCTAATTAAGGCATCTGCAGGAGTTAGTGGGTGTTGTGTGCTTCCGGCACAGTATACACCTGTATCTACCCTTTATTGCTGGTGTTCCATAATAAAGGCATCGGCAGGAGTTAGTGGGTGTTGTGTGCCTCCAGCACAATATACACCTGTATCTACCCTTTATTGCTGGTGTTCTCTAATACAGGCATCTGCAGGAATTAGTGGGTGTTGTGTGCCTCCAGCACAGCACAGTATACACCTGTATCTACCCTTTATTGCTGGTGTTCTCTAATACAGGCATCTGCAGGAGTTAAAGTGGGTGTTGTGTGCCTCCAGCACAGTATACACCTGAAGATACCCCTTATTGCTGGTGTTGTCTGTTGCATATCTTGCATATTAGCCTTTAAAATGAGCACTTTTGATTTTGAACGTTTGAGTCCCATAGACTTTAATAGGGTTCTAAAGTTCGTATGAATTTTGGGTCCGTTTGAAGGTTCTGCTGCGAACCGAACCGGGGCGTGTTCGGCTCATCCCTATTCACCAACATCAAGACAAGAAGCACTACCATGGGAAGATCACCAAGGTAACATTGCAGGGCTGAATCTTCATAATACTGCTGAAAGGTTATGCAGAGTTTACACAAAGGCTAACACCTTCACTCTTCACCTTACATAGAAATGTCCGCTTTTGGGTGGAAGTCTTCTTTAACCACTTAATAACCGCCCTATAGCCGAATGACGGCTACAGGGCGGTTTCTTAACTCTGGGAGGCCGTCATATGACGTCCTCCCAGAATTCCGCTCTCGTGCGCCCCCTGTGGCACGCACTCGAGAGCATCCGTGACCGCCGGGTCCACAGGACCCGGCACATCACGGATCACAGTAAACGGCCGCTCAAATGACGGAGTGATCACTTGTAAACAAACCGGCGTCATGTTATGACGCGGGTTCCTCCCTCCCCCTCTCTGCACCGATCGGAACAGCGGAGGGGGAAGAGATCGGTGTCAGCAGCGATGTGGGCTGCATCTGCAGTGCCCACATCGCTGCTCACCGAAAATTAACCCCTCAATTCCCTGCAAATACTCTGCAATACCCTGCCATTACTCTGCATTACTCTGAAATACCCTGCAATACCCTGCAATACCCTGCAATACTCTGCATTACTCTGCATTACTCTGCATTACTCTGCAATACTCTGCATTACGCTGCAATACTCTGCATTACGCTGCAATACTCTGCAATACCCTGCAACACTCTGCAACACTCTGCAACACTCTGCAATACCCTGCAACGCTCTGCAACACCCGCCAATACCCTGCAACACTCTGCAATGCTCTGCAACACTCTGCAATGCTCTGCAACACTCTGCAATGCTCTGCAACACCCACCAATACCCTGCAACGCTCTGCAATGCTCTGCAACACCCGCCAATACCGTGCAACACTCTGCAATGCTCTGCAACACCCTCCAATATCCTGCAATGCTCTGCAACGCAATACTCTGCAACGCCATACTCTGAGATACCCAGCCATACTCTGAGATACCCAGCCATAGTCAGTGATACCCTGCAATACCCAGCCATAGACACCCCCCCTCCCGCCGCCCTCCGGTGCTTCTACCGACTCGCCAATACGATCAAATCCAGAATCTTTTTTTTTTTTTCAGGCTTCCCAGCTTAGAGGTGAGATGCGGGGTCTTATTGACCCCATATCTCACTGTAAAGAGGACCTGTCATGCCATATTCCTATTACAAGGGATGTTTACATTCCTTGTAATAGGAATAAAAGTGATCAAAAAATTTATTTTTGGGGAAAAAAATGTCAAACTAAAATAAATAAAGTAAAATGAACAATAAAATTTTTTTTTTTTAAAGCGCCCCTGTCCTCATGTGCTCGCATGCAGAAGCGAACGCATACGTAAGTCCCGCCCACATATGAAAATGGTGTTCAAACCACACATGTGAGGTATCGCTGCGAACGTTAGAGTGAGAGCAATAATTCTAGCCCTAGACCTCCTCTGTAACTCAAAACATATAACCAGTAAAAAAAAATTAAATCGTCGCCTATGGGGATTTTTAAGTAGCGACGTTTGGCGCCATTCCACGAGCCTGTGCAATTTTGAAGAGTGACATATTAGGTATCGATTTACTCGGTGTAACTTCATCTTTCACATTATGCAAAAATTGGGCTAACTTTACTGTGTTTTTTTTTTTTTTTTTTAAGCACAAAACAGTTTTTTTTCCAAAAAAAAGCATTCGAAAAATTGCTGCGCAAATACCGTGCGAGATAAAAAGTTGCAACGACCACCATTGTATTTTCCAGGGTGTTTGCTAAAAAAACATATATAATGTTTTGGAGTTCTATGTAATTTTCTAGCAAATAAATGATGATTTTTACATGTAGGAGAGAAATGTCAGAATTGTCCTGGGTGCTCCAGAACGCCTGATGGCGCTCCCTGCATGTTGGGCCTCTGTATGTAGCCACACTGTGTAAAAATCTCAAGCATGTGGTATCACCGTACTCGGGAGTAATAGCAGAATGTGTTTTGGGGTGTAATTTGTGGTATGCATATGCTGTGTGAGAAATAAACTGATAATATGACAATTTTGTGAAAAAAAAAAAAAAGTAAAAAAAATCTTGATTTTGCAAAGAATTGTGGGAAAAAATTACAACTTCAAAAAACTCATCATGCCTCTTACTAAATACCTTGGAATGTCTTCTTTCCAAAAAGGGGTCATTTGGGGGGTATTTGTACTTTTCTGGCATGTTAGGGTCTCAAGAATTGAAATAGGCCGTCAGTACTTCAGGTGTGATCAATTTTCAGATATTGGCACCATAGCTTGTGGACTCTATAACTTTCACAAAGACCAAATAATATCCACCAATTTGTACTTATTTTTACCAAAGATATGTAATGGTATAAATTTTGGCCAAAATTTATGAAAAAAAAATTACTATCTGCTAAATTTTATAACAGAAACGAAGAAAAATTCATTTTTTTTACAGAATTTTCTGTATTTTTTCTTTTATAGCACAAAAAATAAAAAACCCAGCGGTGATTAAATACCACCAAAAGAAAGCTCCATTTGTGTGAAAAAAAGGACAAAAATTTCATATAGGTCCAGTGTTGCATGACTGAGTAATTGTCATTCAAAATGTGAGAGCACCGAAAGCTGAAAATTGGTCTGGTTATTAAGGGTGTTTAAGTGCCCAGTGGTCAAGTGGTTAATTGTCTCCCATATAGCAAGTGTCTAGCACCTGATAACTGATCCTTTTGTCCTGGAGAAAAAAAACTAACATGACAATGTTGGAATGTGGCATTCACCAAAACTTCCCATAACAGAATACTGGGCCAGGGAGCCAGGAGTGAGACAGAAACCTTTTTGTTAATTTGCATTAGTTTAACTCCTTGTTTTGTTGGGATTTTCAGTCAGGAAGTCATGATCTCACAACTGGTGTATGCAGAATATCTGTGAGGACGGCCATGAAATTGCAGCGTTAGGAAACAAGAGACTGTGAGCTCATAGGACATTCCAGATGCAGGCCTAGGATTCCAGGCAGTGAAATAAAAACATAGTACAATGGTGCTCTATGCTCTCCTCGATGTATCATCTATACCTCAGTCTATTTATACCTCTCTCCAGCACACAATGGCTGTATACCCCTATTCTGGGCTCGCAATGGCTCCCTCCTATTAACTCGCAATGTCTTCTGCTCTTCACCCTGCAACATGTCTCTATGTTTCTGTCTCTTCACCCTCAACACACAATGACACTCTCTCCCACTCTTTAATACACACTGGCCCTCACCCTGCTCTCCAACATACATTGGCATTCACCCCTGTCTCTAATATGTACTGGCCCTAACCCCTCTCTAGCTTTCTCCGACATATTGGCTGTCCTCTCTCTCCCCAACACAGAATGGCATTTATCCCTCTCAACTCATACTGGCCCTTACTTCTTTCTCTAAATCATACTGGCTCATACTCCTCTGCCTAACACACATTTCCCCTCACTCTTATACCAGACACACATTGGCCCTCACCTTTCTCCTAGATGCATATTTTCTTTTACCCTTCTCAACACACACTGGCTCTCATCCTTCTCCACTACACACACTGGCCCTTACTCTTCTTGCTGACATTGGCCTTCTCCGTTCTCCTTGACATACAATGGCCCTTGTCAATCTCCCCAACACGCAATGGTCCTCAACTCTCTTCTCAACACACAATGACCCTCACCCCTCTCCCCAATACACAATGGCCCTCACAATTCTCCTCAAAACACAATGGTGCTCACCCCCCAACACACATTGGCCCTTATATTTCAAATTGACACACAATGGCCCTTACCCCTCTCCTCAACATACGATGGCCCTTACCCCTTTCCCCAAAACACAGTGACTTTCACCCCTCTTATCAACACACAATGACCCTCATTCCTCTACCCAATTGAAATTGGCTCTCACCCCTCTCCCCAACACACAATGGCTCTCATATGTTTCCTCAACACTCAATGATCCTTATCCCTCTCCCAACACACAATGGACCTCACTCCTCTCCTCAACACACAATGGCCCTCACTCATATCCCCAAAACACAATGACTTTCACCCCTCTTACAAACATATAATGGTCTTCACCCATCTCCTTAACACAACCCTCATTCCAATGCACGTTAGCCCCACCCCTCTTCCCAACAGCAAATGGCCCTCACCCCTCTCCCCAACACACAATGGTCCTCATGCCTCTCCCCAACAGACAACATCCCTCACAACTCTCCTCAACACACATAGTCCCTCACAACTCTCCTCAACACACAATGGCCCTCACCCCTCTCCCTAACATGCATTGGCCCTCACAATTCTCCTCAAAACACAATGGTGCTCACCCCCCAACACACATTGGCCCTTATATTTCAAATTGACACACAATGGCCCTTACCCCTCTCCTCAACATACGATGGCCCTTACCCCTTTCCCCAAAACACAGTGACTTTCACCCCTCTTATCAACACACAATGACCCTCATTCCTCTACCCAATTGAAATTGGCTCTCACCCCTCTCCCCAACACACAATGGCTCTCATATGTTTCCTCAACACTCAATGATCCTTATCCCTCTCCCAACACACAATGGACCTCACTCCTCTCCTCAACACACAATGGCCCTCACTCATATCCCCAAAACACAATGACTTTCACCCCTCTTACAAACATATAATGGTCTTCACCCATCTCCTTAACACAACCCTCATTCCAATGCACGTTAGCCCCACCCCTCTTCCCAACAGCAAATGGCCCTCACCCCTCTCCCCAACACACAATGGTCCTCATGCCTCTCCCCAACAGACAACATCCCTCACAACTCTCCTCAACACACATAGTCCCTCACAACTCTCCTCAACACACAATGGCCCTCACCCCTCTCCCTAACATGCATTGGCCCTTATATTTCTCCTTCACACACAATGGCCCTCACCCCTCTGCTCAACACACAATGGCCCTCACTCCTTTCCCCAAAACACAATGACTATCTCCCCTCTTAACAACACCCAATGCTCTTCACCCATCTGCCCAACACACAATGACCCTCATCCCCTACCAAATACACACTGGCCCCCATTCCTCTCCCCAACACATAATGGCCCTTACCCCTCTCCCCTCATCTGTTTCCCCAAACACACAATAATCCTCAGCCCTCTACCCAGCACACAGTGGTTTTCGTCCCTCTCCCCAACACACAATAGCCCTCACCTATCTCCCTAATGACACAATGACCGTCAACCCCCTACCCAGTGCACAGGGGCCCTTACCCCTTTTCCCAACACACAGTGGCCCCCATCTTTTTGCCAAAACACACTGACCCCGACCCCACTTACCAACACACAATGGTCTTCACCCATCTCCCCAAAATGCAATGACCCTTATCACTTTCCCCAACATACAATGGTCCTCATCTCTTTCCCTAACACACAGGTCCTAACTCCTCTTCCCAACTGGCTCACATCCTTTTTCTAGCAAATTGTTTTGGGGAGAGGGGTAAGGGTGAGTATGTGCTAGGGACGGCCTTCTCTTTCGGTAACAACTATAAAATGTATATATCAAAATGCATGTCGACCCTTATATATACAGTATATTTTTTTTTATAGTTTTGAGTGGTGAAGGAATTGAACACTTGTCTGGCTTCTACTACAACCTTAGTCTCCATTAGACAGATTTAATCTCATTTCCTATCATGCCAACAATGAATTCACCACAAAGGAAGTGAGTGAAAATGTGCTCCAAGGAGACAGACAGAAATAAAAATCTGGCAGCCGCTCTTGCCTTCCTCTGGTCTAATAAAAATTTGCTATTATGTGTTGCTTTAAGCCCTTGTACACACGGTCGGACATTCCGAAGGACAATGTCCGATAGGACCGTGTTGTCGGATAATCCGACAGTGTGTGGGCTCCATCGGACTGTTTCCGTCGGAATATCCGACGGACCAAGTTTTCCAGCTGGGCTATAAAATTTTCCGATAACATGATCCGATCGGACTTTGTCCAATCATGTGTAGAGAATTCCGATCGGACAAAGTGCCACGCATGCTCAGATCAAATTCCTAGACCAAAGCTATTGGCTACTAGCCTGAACGTAGTCCCGTCCTAACGAAATAACGGCATCACGTTAAGTACGATCGGATTTTCTGACAACTTTGTCCGACTGTGTGTATGCAACAGTTTCGGACAAAATCCGACGGATTTGGTTGTCGGAATGTCCGACCGTGTGTACAAGGGCTTAGAGAGTAAAGGTCAGTACAGGAAGTAAAGGTAAATCTCATTAACGATGCCCTAGATGCCATTAAAAACCTGGCAAGGGTTCTAGCCCTTTCCCACTCTATCCAAAACTAAGAAAACAATGTTCTGGCTGGACATGCACTTTAATTCTTACTAAAAAGGCTGTATGATACATTTGTTTAGATTTTCACCTACATGGGAAGAATTGGAGTGACGGGGCCACATCCGGTGCTATGCCGGCCGTCCCTGTAGGACACTTTGTTTGTGCAATGCACCTGTTAGGTGATTTTATTTGGCACATATTGTATCTCAGGGGACATCCCTCGAACTAGCAATATGTCTTTGTTTTATGTGCTGGCGGAACATTATCTCGGACATTTTTCAGTCTGTACTTGTAATTATCACATTTTCACGACGTAATTGATTATTTCAGGCTCATTTGATATGATGCTGGACAGAGCGGCCTTCACAGATGGCTGGAAGAGCAGTGCAAATGACAGCTCCGCTCCTATTCTATGCGTCCGCCGCTGTCTCTGGACAAAACATTGACACAGGAAATAAAATCTGTAGAAGGAATGTACATGGAAGAATCCATTACAACTTGTATGACAGAGAGCGTTAGCAAGTATGATCTAGACAATGTATTTGATGAGCTATAATACACAAGTATCATCTTTTTCTGGAGAGCATTCATTTCACGCCTGTATATTATAACTTGTACCTGAAGAGTGTAGATGTCACTCCTGTATAGTATACCATATCTGGAGAGCAGTGATGCCACACCTGTATAATATAACTTATAACTGAAAAGCGGTAATGTCATTCCTGTATAATATAGCTTGTATCCAGGGCAGGACTTAGGGTGGTGGGGGCCCCTGGGCTTGAGTCACCTTCTATACATAAATTACTGTATTTATCAGCGCATAACACGCGCCAGTGTATAACACGCACCCCAAGTTTAGAAGGGAATTTTAAGAAAAACATTTTTTAGGAGGGAAGTTTAAGGGAAAAAAAAAACGAAATGTAAATGCCCATCAATGCAGCCTTATCAGTGTCCATCTGCAGCCTTGCCCATCCATCTGCAGCCTTGTCAGTGTCATTTGGAGCCTTGTCATTTGCAGCATTGTCATTGCAGTCTTGAAGTTTAAAAATGGCGCCGCCGAGATACAGAGTCCTGTTTATCTCGGCGGCTCTCTGGTCCTCACGGCAGCTCTCGGGTCCTCTCGCAGTCCCGAGCAGAGCCGAGAGCAGCCGAGAGTGCTCGGCTCACAGTCACGCCCAGTCCCTGTGTTATGTCCATCATAGGGCGGAACTGTGAGCGGAGCCGAGCCGAGTACACTTGGCTATGTATCTCGGCGGGGCCCAGTCAAGCCCAATGGTAAGTCCTGCCCTGCTTGTATCTGTAGACCGGTGATGTCACTCCTGTGTAATATAATAATATATATACAGTGCCTTGCAAAAGTATTCATCCCCCTTGGCTTTTTACCTATTTTGTTACATTACAACCTTTAGTTCAATGTTTTTTTAATCTTCATTTTATGTGATGGGTCAGAACACAATAGTCTAAGTTGGTGAAGTAAAATTATAAAAATAGTTTTATGTATATATTTTTCAGAAATAAAAAAAATGATACTTAGCATGTGCGTATTGTGGCAGAGCGTTGCCCTGCCAGGGTCTAGAAGGAGGTTGTGACCCAGAATTCTCAACCGGAGGGGCCATTCAGTTTCCTTCTTTTTTTTTCAAAGTCCACTTTGGGACATGGAGCTCGGGGATTTCTGAGAGATCCGGGTGGGATGAAATCCCCAGTTCTGAGTCCTGATTTTGAGAACAGCCAACATACTGATTGGTCAGGTGTGGGCTGGGTTTTTAGTAGTAACCTGACCATGGTTCTGGGCTCCACCCTGGCAGATAGGAAGTCTGAGTACCAGGAGTCAGGAGAGTTCCATGTGGGAGCCAATGCAGCAAGAGGCTGCCAGCTGTGTGCACCAAGTTGGTCGGTGAGACAGGCTGTACGAGACAGACAAGGGCCTGGAGTGTAAGGCCAGAGCAGCAGTGCTGCAAATGAGAGCCAACTAGACTGAATGTCATTTTGTTCTTGGAAAAAGGAATGCCGAAAAACCCTGCGAGGGAAACCTATGTTTGTTTGCTGAACTTGTTTTTAATAAAAATGGGCAAAACAAAGCCCTTAAAAAGAAGAACCAGTGAGTGGCAGTGTCCTTAAAGCTCTACATTTGACGCTAGTCCTTTACAGTATGTATTCACCCCCTTTGTTATGAAGCCCATAAAAAGCTCTGGTGCAACCAATTACCTTCAGAAGTCACATAATTAGTGAAATGATGTCCACCTGTCTGCAATCTAAGTGTCACATGACCTGTCATTACATAGACACACCTTTCTGAAAGGCCCCAGAGGCTGCAACACCTAAGCAAGAGGCACCACTAACCAAACACTGCCACGAAGACCAAGGAACTCTCCAAACAAGTAAGGTTATAAAAAATATATACAAATCTTTGATGATCCCTAGGAGCTCCATCAAATCTATCATAACCAAATAGAAAGAACATGGCACAACAGCAAACCTGACAAGTGACGGCCGCACACCAAAACTCACAGACTGGGCAAGGAGGGCATTTATCAGAGAGAAAGCACAGAGACCTAAGGTAACCCTGGAGGAGCTGCAGAGTTCCACAGCAGAGACTGGAGTATCTGTATGTAGCACTGACCCCCGAAGGAGCTGCTGGTTTTATTTGGCTTACCGTTACCTCCTTGTTTGTCTTTCCATTTAGGGATTCCCGTGGTAGATAGCCCAAAGAATGTGGAAACTGACCCAGAATCTTCTTTTGAGTTATTTATTTGGAACAGAAACAGAGTCTTTCAGTAGAGGGTAGAGGGTTAGGAGTAAGTTCAGGTACTTTAGAGTGCAAATATTAAAGGAAGTCCTTGTAGAAAATCCAGAGAATAAAGACAGTTTCACAACTGGATTTCACAACCCTCGGATAGACCTCCTCTCACTAGGCCTAGCAGCCGGTAGGGTGCTTGACAAAGTCTCTGCCACAGACTTGTGATGTACACTTGAGCACCACTGAGGGACGTAGATAAATTTAAAGAGCTATCATACAGTACCAGGTTCTCTCAGCCGTATGAGTGTAGATCCAGGTTGTGTCCTTCAACTAAGCCTCCAGGCTCCTTCAGAGAAGCCACCCTTGTGCACGGCCTTCTCCTGAAGAGTCCTCCCCTGGGGTTCTTCAGTTTCTGGGCCTCTCCATTCAGATGAGACAGCACCGGACCACCTTTGGAGCAATAGGCCCCGAAATCCACTCAGGCCTGTCCCTGCAGTTGCGTTGCCTCGGGCCAGCCGGCCCTGGCCAGGAGGGTCATGGGCTGGGTCAGGAGGACCACCAGAACCGAACAGACAGAAAATCAAAGATGGAACCCCGAATTTCGTGGTGTCCATACCTTAAATACCACCCCCCCAGAATGCACAGCAGGAGAACATTCAATACACCCAGCTAAACTGTGTTCCTACTCTTGCCGGCGGTGACGGTGACACCTGCAGCCAAGGAGAACCCAGTGCAACCCAGCTGGACTGGTACTGAAACCAGAAATTTAGAGAACAGTCCTGAAACCCAACTGTGGTTTCAGGCAAATTAACTTTAGATAAAAAAACATAGCGCCTGCTCGTCAGGAGCCAGCACTTCATGCACATAGGATAACAATAAGCCGTATGCTCCATAGAGTTGGACTTTATGGCAGAGTAGCAAGAAGAAAGCCATTACTTTCAGCAAAAAATAAAATGGCACGTTTTGAGTTTGCGAAACGGCATGTGGAAGAGTCCCAAAATGTATGGAGGAAGGTGCTCTGGTCTGATGAGACTAAAATTTTACTTTTTGGCCATCAAAGAAAACGCTATGTCTGCCGCAAACCCAACACGTCACGTCACCCAAAGAACACCAGCCCCACTGTTAAACATGGTGGTGGCAGCATCATGCTGTGGGGATGTTTTTCAGCAGTCGGGACTGGGAAACTGGACGGAGTTGAGGGAAAGATGGATGGTGCTAAATACAGGTATATTCTTGAGCAAAACCTGTACCACTCTGTGTGTGATTTGAGGCTAGGACGGAGGTTCACCTTCCAGCAGGACAATGACCCCAAACACACTGCTAAAGCAACACTTGAGTGGTTTAAGGGGAAACATGTAAATGTGTTGGAATGGCCTAGTCAAAGCCCAGACCTCAATCCAATAGAAAATCTGTGGTCAGACTTAAAGATTGCTGTACCCAAGTGCAAACCATCCAACTTGAAAGAGCTGGAGCAGTTTTGCAAGGAAGAATGGACAAAAATCCCAGTGGTAAGATGTGGCAAGACTTATAGAGACTTATCCAAAGCGACTTGGAGCCGTGATAACAGCAAAAGGCGGCTCTACAATGTATTGACTTTAGGGGGGTGAATAGTTATGCACATTGACTTTTTCTGTTATTTTGTCCTATTTGTTGTTTGCTTCACAATAAAAAAAAAAAATCTTCAAAGTTGTGGGTATGTTCTGTAAATTAAATGATGCAAATCCTCAAACAATCCATGTTAATTCCGGGTTGTAAGGCAACAAAACATGAAAAATGCCAAGGGGGATGAATACTTTTGCAAGGCACTGCAGATTTTAAAATCAATGCACAAATATGGGGCTAACAGTTGGAACCCTAAAGTAAAAATGTTCCAGCATTGGTGGTGTCACTGGAAGGAAAAAAAGTCCCAGCAAATGGTGGAGTCATTGTAATAAACAAATATCCCTTCGTTGATAGTGTCACTGGAAGGAAAAATTGTCCCAGCAATGGTGGTGTCACCGGAAGAAAAAAATGTCCCAATATTGGTTATGTCACTGGAAGAAAAACTGTCCCAGCATTGGTGGTGTCATTGGAAGGAAAAAATGTCCCAGTATTACTGGTGTCATTGCTTCCCTTTACCTCTAACCTTATAGAACACCTAGTCTGCCACCTCACTGACAACAAGCTTCTCCACTCCTTAAAGTCGGACTTCCAACCACAACTCTCCACAGAAATCGGCCTATTAAAACTAATAACCTACTACCTGCTAAAATCAATGGTCCCTACTCGGTACCTGTACTATCAGACCTCTCTGCTGCCTTTGACAAAGTTGACCACCTTCTCCTCCTCCAAATACTCCATTCTCTTGGCCTCCAAGGCTCTGCTGTTTCCTTATACTCTTCCTAATTATGTTGGTGCACTTTCACTGTCACCTACAACTCTACGTCCTCCTCTCTTCTAAGCCCCTTGTACACACGGTCAGAGAATCCGTCGGAATGTGTCCTATCGGACCGTGTTGTCGGATAATCCGACTGTGTGTGGTATGCATCGGACTGTTTCCGTCGGAATATCCGTCGGACCAAATTTTCCAACTTGTTGAAAATATTTTCCGACCAACTGGTTCGATAGGACATACTCCGATCATGTGTAGAGAATGCCGATCGGACAAAGTGCCACGCATGCTCAGATCAAATTCCTACACCAAAGCTATTGGCTACTAGCCTGAATGTAGTCCCATTGTAACGAAATTACGTCATCACGTTCTGAAAGATCGGATTTTTCGACAACTTTGTCCCACCGTGTGTATGCAACAGTTTCGGACACAATCCGACGGACAAAATCCGACGGATTTGGTTGGCAGAATGTCCGACCGTGTGTACAGGGGCTTACTCTTTTCATAGGGCTCTCTCAAGGTTCTGTCTTTTGACCCCTTGTACATACCTCCCAACATTTTGAGATGTGAATGATGGACATCTACTATCAAATGTATGTAGGCATCGGACACGCCCCCTGCCACACCCCTTAAAGGAGAATTAACCGGAAAAAAAAAGGTTAATTAAATCCACAAGGACTTTTTTTTTACCACTACTATTCCTTTATATTGGATTTTAAAATGTACAAATGCAGCAATTTAGAATTTGGAGGAAAGGTTTAGCTCTGGGAAACACTTTTTAAAAGATAAAAAGTTCATTTTATATACAACTATATGGATCAGACCAAAATGAGGGACAAATGAGGTGGAATGAGGGACATTGCTCCAAATCAGGGACAGTCCCTCGAAATCAGGGACAGTTGGGAGTTATGCTTGTAGACTTTATCTACACCTCCTGTCTGGGTCCTGTCTGATAATCTTCCATTGCTTCCAATACAATCTCTATGCTCTAACCTTCTGGAACACCAAGTTTACATCCATCTGAGCTGCCACCTTACTGAAAACAACCTTCTAAACCCCCTTATGCATACACACAACCAGTTTTTCCGTCAGAATAAACTCTGATGGTCTTTCCAAATGGAGTTCCGACAGAGTTCTGCAGAAACTGACTTGCCTACACACGATCACACCAAAGTCCGTTCGTTTAGAATGCGATGATGTATGACAGGACTAGAAAAAGGAAGTTCAATAGCCAGTAGCCAATAGCTGCCCTTGTGTCATTTTTGGTCCGTTGGAATAGCATACAGACAAATGTTTTTCCCGATAGCAATTGATTCCGTCGGAAAGATTTAACCACTTACAGACCGGACCATTTTGCTGGCTTAAAGTGGTTGTAAACTTTTACAACCAACTTTGACCTACAGGTAAGCCTAGATTAAGGCTTACCTGTAGGCCCAAGAAATATCTCCTAAACCTACACGTTTAAGGAGATATTTGCTGAAAGACAGGCACCGCTGTCTATGGCGCATGCGCCGTAGACAGCGGCGTGCAGGCGCACCGAGTGCGCCATGGTCAATGGCGATATGCCGCGAGTGGTGGCTCCCGTGTGCATGCGCGGGAGTGCCGTCATCGCAGCTTCGCCGAATGACAGTGGCGGAGCAGCGAGACCCACCGAGAAGATGGATGCGCCGGACTACAGGGGACAGCGGTGACTTTGCTGGCTTCTGTGTCAGGTAAGTGACACATAATGGACTACTATGCGATGCATACTAACCCATTATGCTTTACCTTTGCAGGGAATGAAAGAGGAAGTAAACTCATCAGGGTTTACTTCCTCTTTAAGACCAGACCACTTTTTGCGATTCTGCACTGCGTCGCTTTAACTGACAATTGCGCGGTCCTGCGACGTGGCTTCAAAACAAAATTGGCGTCCTTTTTTCCCACAAATAGAGCTTTCTTTTGGTGGTATTTGATCACCCCTGCGGTTTTTATTTTTTGCGCTACAAACAAAAATAGAGTGACAATTTTGAAAAAAACGCATTATTTTTTACTTTTTGTTGTAATAAATATCCCCCAAAAATATATAAAAACGAGAGTTAGACTTACCGGTAACTCTGTTTCTAGGAGTCGTCCAGGACAGCACTAGAGAGATAGGCTCCACCTCCAGAGGCAGGAAACACAAACCAGATCTTTAAAGGGCGGTCTCCGTCCCTTCCCCTTCAGTCTTGTAAACGAGAACTTCCCCGGAAACGGCTTCTGTAACGACAAAAACACTTGTCCAGCATTATAACAGCATATAGGGAGGGAATCCATGCTGTCCTGGACGACTCCTAGAAACAGAGTTACCGGTAAGTCTAACTCTCGTTTTCTCTAGTCGTCTGTCCAGGACAGCACTAGAGAGGATCAACGAGAACTTACCAGATTAGGGGGGGACTACCGCTTGAAGGACCTTTCTCCCAAACGCCTGGTCTTGCGCTGAGATAAGGTCCAATCTGTAATGCTTCATAAACGTCGAGTAGCTTGACCAAGTTGCTGCTCGACAAATTTGTTCTGGTGTTGCTCCAGCTCGCTCTGCCCATGAGGTCGATAGCGCCCGTGTAGAGTGAGCCATGGGGGAAAAAGGACATTCCATTTTCATTCCTTTGTAGGCTTCTACAATAGCTTGTTTGATCCACCTTGCAATTGTATTTTTTGAAGCTTGTGACCCCAATTTTTTACCCGCATGTAAAACAAATAATGCATCTGATTTTCTAATGTTTTTTGACATCTCCAGATATTGTAAGACACAGGCTCTCACATCCAGTTGGCTAAACTCTACCTCCTTAGGATTAGTGGGAGACCCACAGAACGAAGGCAAAACAATTTCCTGTGTTCTGTGGAACTTTGTCACTACTTTGGGTAAAAACCCAGGGTCCATGCGCAACACCAGCCTATCCTCAAAAATTTGTAAAAACGGCTCTTTCACCGAAAGTGCCTGAAGCTCGCTAATGCGTCTGGCTGTGGAAATAGCCACTAGGAACACCGTTTTAAGCGTGATCCATCTCAAGGAAGGTTCTTCTTCCAGAGACTTTTTTACCCATCCCCGTAACACAACTGACAGGTCCCATTTGGGTAAAATTTTGAAAGGAACAGGTTTAATCCTGGTCAACCCCTTAAAGAACCTGCTAACTAGCGGGTCTACCGCCAGAGGTTGATCCAAAAAAACAGACAGGGCTGCAATTTGTACCGTTAAGGTACTAATGGCCAGTCCCTTATCCACACCGTCTTGTAAAAATTCCAAGACTGTCGGGATACTTATAGACACCTTTTTAGTGTCCAACCATGAACAAAAAACTTTCCAGTACTTTACATAAATTGCTTGGGTTACCTTCTTTCTACTAGAAAGAAGTGTTTTAATTACCCTATCCGAGAGTCCCTTAGACTTCAAGAGACTCTCTTCAGACGCCAGGCCGATAACTTTAGGGTCTGCAGTTCTGGTAACAGAACTGGACCCTGGGACAGCAGATCCTCTCTCTCGGGCAGTATGAGGGGAGGCTCGTCTGTCAGGCCCAGCAGCATCGAGAACCATGGTCTCTTCGGCCAATACGGAACCACTAGTATCAATGTGGTCCGTTCCTGCAAAAATTTCCTCAGGACTAGAGGAATTAGCTTGAATGGGGGGAAGGCGTAGCAAATCTGAAATGCCCAGCTTTGTGCCAAAGCGTCTATCCCTTTTGCCCCTGCCTCCCTCTCTAGGGAGAAGTATACTGGGACCTGGGTGTTCGCTTTCCTGGCGAACAAGTCCACTTCCGGAAGACCCCATTTGCGCACTAACAGCTGGAAAATCTCCCTGTTTAGTGACCATTCTGATTCGTACACCCGGTGTCGACTCAGAAAGTCTGCCAGGTGGTTGTCCACCCCCTTTAGATGGACAGCTGAAACCGATTTTAGGTTTTCTTCTGCCCAATGCATGATCGTACTTGTTAGCTTGATCAAGGACGGGCATCATGTTCCTCCCTGCTTGTTTAGGTAGGAAACCGCCACTATACTGTCCGAGAGGACCTGTACATGGTGGTCCTTCAGATCCCTGGCAAACGCCCTTAAGGCTTCCTAGACTGCCTGCAACTCCCTCCAATTGGCCGACCTCTGGGACTGTGTCTTCCCCCAGTATCCTTGGGCTACTTTCGACCCCAAGTGGGCCCCCCAGCCCCAAGCACTGGCATCCGTGGTGATGCGAACAGACACTGGAGGAGACCACCATAGACCCCGTACTAGGTTCTCCTCTCTCTTCCACCACCAAAGAGACCTTTTGGTCTTTGAGGATAGATGGATTGTCCCGTCCAGGGACTCTTGTGTCCCGTCCCAGCTGCTCAGAATATTGGCCTGGAGACACCTGAAATGAGCTCTTACCCAAGGAACTGCAGGGATTGTTGCCACTAATAGGCCCAACCCTGCCATAGCTGACCGGATGGAAATTGTCTGATTGGACTGCAAGAAGGTTACCATCTCTTTCACCTTTTCCACTTTTTCCCCTGTGAGGAAGACTTTCTGTGACACTGAATCCACCAGAAAACCTAGATACTGTATGGCCTGTGTTGGTATCAGGTGCGACTTTTCTTGGTTTATCAACCACCCCAGCCTTTTTAGGCAAGAGATAGCTACCCTCAGATCTCCCTGCAGTTGGAGCTTTGAGGGGGCAAAGAATAAAAGGTCGTCCAAGTACGGTATGACAGCAATCCCTTTCAGTCTTAGGGGAGCCAATGCTTCTGCCAGGACCTTGGTGAATATCCTGGGGGAAGAAGACAGACCGAATGGCAGAGCCCTGAATTGGAGGTATCGAATCTGACTTCCCCAAAGAATCGCTATCCTCAAATACTTTTGAGAGTCTTCTCGAATCAAGATGTGTAGATACGCGTCCCTTAGATCGAGAGAGGCCATGAAACAATTTGGAGGGAGTACTGATCTCACTGTAAAAATTGTTTCCATCCGGAATTTCTTGTAAGTTACCCACTTGTTCAGGAACTTCAGATTCAAAATCAACTGGAATTTGCCTGACGGTTTCCTTACTACAAACACGTGTGAATAGAAACCGTGATTTATTTCCTGTGGCGGAACTGGCACTAGAACCCTCTGATCTATTAAATCGCCAATTTGCGACAGCAAAGCTGACGCTTTCTGGGGGTCTTTGGGAGGCTTGGTCAGACACATCATTGCAGGTGGGATGTGTTTGAACTGTATTTTGTAACCCTCCCTGATGATCCTCAGAATAAAAGGATTTGGGATAGCGTCTTCCCACTGTGGGAGGAACCGCCCCAGTCTCCCCCCCACAGGAACCGCGTCACTGGGATTTCGTGGTTTTTTTAGAAGAGGAAAAGAGATTGCTTTTCTGTTTTCCTCCCATCCACTGTTTCTTAGGGGTTGACTCCTTAGAGGTCTGTCCTTGTGACTGTCCCTGCCTTTGAGGACGAAAAAAGCGTTTACCTGTAGTCTTTTTAGATTTGACAGGAAAGGCCTTCTTCTTGTCCGCAGTACGGTCCAGGACTTTCTCAAGGTCCTGCCCGAACAAAAGGTCTCCCTCAAAGGGGATGCCACATAACCTCACTTTTGAAGCCGAGTCTCCCGACCAAGACTTCAGCCAAAGTGCCCTGCGCGATGAATTTACGAGGGCAGCGGTCCTGGCTGACAATTTAACCGACTCCGCAGAGGCATCTGCTATATAACCTGCTGCTTTATGTAGCATAGGAAGGGAATCCAGAATTTCCTTTCTGGAGGTACCCCCTTCCAAATGGCCTTGTAATTGTTCCAGCCAGACCTCCAAGTTGCGAGCCACTATTGTCGTGGCCATTGCAGGTTTTAAGTTATTCATGGTTACTTCCCATGACCTCTTTAATAGTACCTCCATCCTTTTATCCATGGGTTCCTTTAGAACACCCATGTCCTCAAAGGCGAGATCTGTTGACTTTGCACACTGGGAAAAAGCTGCGTCTACCTTGGGCACTTTATTCCAAACGCAAGAGGGGTCCTCGCTGAAGGGGAATCTCCGCTTCATGCTTTTAGGGAAAAATAACTTTTTCTCTGGCTCCTCCCACTCTTTTTTGATTGAATCTATCAGTGTGTTATGAACCGGAAAGACCCTAACTGAATCTGTTTTTAGGGTCTGATACATCCGGTCATGCAAGGACAGGGAGACTGGCTCCTCTCTGATTTCGAGCGTCTCATAAATTACCCCCAGTAAGGCATCAACTTCCTCGAGTGAGAGCCTGTATCTGGGAGAGCTTGACCCTTGAACAGGAACATCTCTGGATGATGCCGCCTCACTTAGGCCATCCAGAGAATCAAGTTCCTCCTCCTCTGATTCGTCACCTTCAACTGGGGTGGAAGCAGAGGGAACTGCGGCTGGTTTTGGGGTTTCAAGGTTCGCTAACATTGCTTTGATGGACTCCATTTCTTTCTGTACTCCAGAAATCAAGTCCTTACAAGCTCCCGTAGCTTCCTTATAGACCAATTTGTCTATGCATGGTTTACAAAGGGGCTTAGACCATCCTTCTTTTAATTTACTCATGCATGAAGGACATCTCTTCTTCCCCCCTGACCTCTCTGGTTCTTTGGGCAGAGCCTAAGGCAAGAGAAGGAGAGAAGAAGGAAGGGAAAAACAGACAAGCTAGCGTCAGCGAAACCTTAGCAAAATAGGACGCCTTCACCAAACACCTATGTGCACCCCACCAACCGCTAACAGGATTCGCAAGACTCTTTAGTCCGGATCCTGTTTGAGAGAGGGAGGGAGGAAATACACCTGGACCATTTCAAAATGCCTTTGCATTCATTAGTCCATTACTCCCCCCCCCTCTCTCCCAGCCCTGTAGGTACAAGACACCTCTGTGTTTGCCTACCTGAGCTGGTTCGGCTCCACTGCCACTCTCCACTGCATCCATATTCGATCGGAACACGCCTAACCGCCTGGAGGCTTCCCTTCGTAATGGCGATAAAGCGATGCAGCGCGAACGCTTTGTGGCTGCGGCTTTTTAAAATAGCCGCCAAGGTCCCGAACGTCCACGCTCGCCGCGCGACCCGGAACCGGTAGTGGATTGCCGGAAGTCCTCTATCCTCCTCCTGTGTTGCACAGGCCGGAACTCGAAGCCTGTGCCCGCCCCCCACCTGACTTCGCGCCCAATTTTGAACCTATTGTCAGGTGGGGAAACGAACGTCCTCCCCGGGCTTCAGAAGGAGAACGCCGGTTCGAAGCTGCAGTCAACCCGACCGGAGGACTTCAAACGTCCGTTTACCAACAGGTAACCAGAACTCCTTCCCCCGTCTCTTATGGGCTATCCCACCGTCAGGGGAAGGAGAGCTCCTGATCCAGCCTCCTCCTCCGGTGGAGGAAACACAAAGACTGAAGGGGAAGGGACGGAGACCGCCCTTTAAAGATCTGGTTTGTGTTTCCTGCCTCTGGAGGTGGAGCCTATCTCTCTAGTGCTGTCCTGGACAGACGACTAGATAAAAAACATTTTTTTCCCTCAGTTTAGGCCGATACGTATTCTTCTACATATTTTTGGTAAAAAAAATCGCAATAAGCAATTAATGATTGGTTTGCGCAAAAGTTCTAGCGTTTACAAAATAGGGGATCGTTTTATGGCATTTTTATTAATAATTTTTTTTTTACTAGTAATGCCCGCGATCGGCGATTTTTATTGTGACTGCGACATTATGGGGGACACATCGGACATTTTTGACACATTTTTGGGACCCCTGTCATTTATACAGCAATCAGTGCTATACAAATGCATTGATTCCTGTGTAAATGACACTGGCAGTGAAGGGGTTAACCAGGGGGTGGCACCCAGGGGCGTGTTACTAACTGTGGGGGGCTGGGCTTTGTGTTAGTGAACACTGATCTCTGCTCCAATCACATGGAGCAGAGATCAGCATCACATGTTGCTAGGCAGAGCGGGGAGATGTTGTTTACAACGGCATCTCCCCGTTCAGCCGCCCCGTGAGACGATCGTGGGTATCCCCGCGGCGATCGAGTCCGCAGGGACCCACGACCGGACTCACGGGGGTCCCGATCAGCACGTGAGCGCGCCGCCGCCGCTGCGCACGTGATAGCAGGGTAGCATATAAAAATGGACGTACCTGTAGGCCAATATGCCCGCCCGTGCCATTCTGCCGACGTACATGGGCGTGCGCCGCTCGGGAACTGGTTAAAACATGTTCTATTATTGTATCCCACATCTTGCTAAGCACCAGGCTGGTAATTACAAGGCATTGGAGAGATCAAAAAATCCCTTCATTGAAAGAAATTATAATGGCAATTAACACATATGCCACATATGAAACCATGTTTGCTTCAACCCAGCAGGGCCGTCTTTAAGTAGGGTTGCCACCTGTCCAGGATTCACCCGGACAGTTCGGGTTTGGAATCTTGTGTCCAGGTTTCAGTCTGCCTGAAACCCGGACACATTATTTAGACTGAGCTGTGGCTCCTCAAGTAACTGAGATAGTCACACAAAAATATGTTGCCATTTGTAAGCTGTGGGACGCTGTCTGGGGGCAGGTTTGGCATCACTGGGGAGGGGGGGGGGGCATGATGTCAGCAAAAACAGTTTGGCCATACCCACTGTTTGCCGCAGCATGCTGCATTACCACTCTGCTTGGGGCACCCAAAGGTGTCTCAGGTCTTTTATAATCCTATAGTGTATACTACGAATAAAAATGTGCCCCGTGTTCGGGTTTGGCTTGAAGAAAAGGTGGCAACCCTATCTTTAAGGCAGGGCAAAAGGGACAGCTGCCCTGGGCCCTGTCATTGTTGTGGGGCCCAAAGCAGCTGCCTCATACTTGCCAACTATCCAGGTTTAAATTCCCTTGTCCCTTGAAGTTTTATTCCTGTGCTGTGTCCTGATATCAGTGTGAAGTGCTGCTACTAATGCTGCCCAGCTCTGCTCTATTGTTGTGTGCAAGTGACTCACCTACAGACCTGTGTTTACATATAAATAACCGGCATTCATATGTAAATAGCGGCGGCAATACTAAGTAAATAGCTGCGGCTGGCGGCATTGATATGTAAATAAAGGTGGCATTCCTATGTATATCATGCTCCCCTGCTGTGAGGAGGTGATGTGCTGTAACCTCTAGCAACTAGTCAGTAAGCAGTAATGATATGCTGGCAACCAATCGCAATTGCTGCCTGATCTGATACAGAAAAATGATTTTAGGTCTAGCTGCTATATATTGTATGTCTCAGAGTAGGTGGAGAGAAAAATTGCATGGGGGGGGGGCCCAAGAAAAATTTTGTCCAGGGCCCAATCTATATTAAAGACGGGCCTGCAACCCAGGGCAAGTTACTTACAGCACAGGTACTGTGAAAACCGCGGACTGACTGGTATAACGTAAAAGGGCCTGAGTACTTATGATCTGCAAAATATCGGACTTGGGAAACAGCATACACATAAGCTCTGCACAACTCCGATTATTATTTATTTATTTACTTATTATTTACTGTTTAGTTATTTAGTTATTTCTCTTACTTACGTTTTCATTCATTATTGTTCAGTTTTCATTGCATTACGCATTAAACAATAGCGTTCTTTCACCAGTATCATTGATAGGCTCCCACTGGTTAGTACCAAACATGAACCAACACCAGTTCATTAGAGGGTGCTAGGTCTCCCCTTTCAAGGCACAGTGAGTACCCAATAGGGGTGTCAGAGAGGAGACTACCCCCCCCCCCCTACAATAACAATAAAAGGTAACAAGGTTCTCCACAGGAATCATTTTCTGAACCGAGTTAATGAGTACTGTATTGAATGAACGCTTCTACCTTTATACTGTCTATATCATCTTGTTAATGTATCTCACCAAATTTGAAGTATTGTATGTTTGTAACCTTTTCTTGAATAATTCAATAAAAAACTACTGAAATTAAAACATGTTCTATTTTTAGGTCCGTCAGAATTTTTGAGAAAAAAAAAAGAAGACAGATGAAGCCCACACACACACAATCGGAATATCCGATGAAATGATTCCGTCTGACTTTTTCTGCCAGAAAGTTCGTTCGTGTGTATGAGGCTTTACAGTTTTACTTTCAACTGCAACTCACCACAGAAATTGCCCTATTTAAAACGAATAACCTACTAACTGCTAAAACCAATGATCACTACTATGTACTCATACCATTAGACCTCTCTGCTGCCTCTGATACAGTGATCACCCCAGATGACGACTTCGTAGTCGAACCGCGTTGGGTGGACTCCTCTGCAGACATCGCTGTTTCTCCATTCATGTACATGCCGTTTTTGATTTCTTCTGAATGTGAGTTTTTTCTATGCCTATTCATTAAAAAATCTGTTCGTGACAATATTACGCTATGTTGGACCTTTGCTTTTATGGTTCTATGTACGAGACCTTTACCTCCTCTCACATTGGATATTAACGAACATCTCGCCTATGTGACCTGGTGGTGCAAGCTGAGTGCGTGGAGTATCTACGCCTATCGAATTCCTTACATAAAGCCTATATGACTTGGGGGGGGCATACGCCTGACTAAGTCCAAGCCTTCCGGTAAGCCTCCCCCAGTTTCACGGTGGTGGTGGTGATGCATGTTTGAAGAGTACACCATTTTCTTTGGAAGCTGTTTCTTGGAAAGTTGATTCTTCTAAAAATTTACTATTGGACTTTATATTTTGGGACATACTTAGCAACCTGCAAATCTTTTTGATAATTGTCCATGAATGATCATTAATTATAGTTTTTATTCATTTTTTCACTTGTATTTGCATTTCAAAGGTTCATTTAACTGCCTAAATGTGGTTTATGTTTTTTCACTATTAGGGAATGCGTTTTTTCCTCGCTTTAAGATTTATATGGTGACGCGTATAATTTAAAAAATTTCCGCCTTTGTCATAGCGCTACACATATATTTTTCCTCTCTGCTGCCTCTGATACAGTAACCTACCTGCTCCTCCTCCAAAAACTTCACTCTCTTGCCTTCCAAGACTCTGCTCTTTCATGGTTTCCTCCTACTAATCTCAGTGCTCCTCCATTGTCACCTACGAATCTTCCTCCTCCTTTCCTCTTCTTTTTTTCCTCAGGGTTCCCCCAAGGTTCTCTCTTTGAATCTTCGATCAGCCAACAAAAACCTCCTTCTCGTGCCCAAAGCCTGGTACAAATCTAAGGGGGATCGGAGATTCGCTGTCCAAGGACCTCGGCTATGGAATGCTCTACCAATCAACATCCGCCTGGAAGAAAATCACCTGGCTTTTAGGAAAAAACTCAAGACCTTCCTCTTCTAGTCGATGATCAAAGCTCGGTAAATATAGACATTGATAGGAAATGGGGGGGATTAGGGAGAAAAAAATAAAAAATATATGGATGAAAGAACCTTCACATAAAAGACCTCAAGAGAAAAAATGTGGGTTCAGTTGGACTTTTTAAGCATAAAAGAAGTTGTAAACACAACCGATATATTCAAGAGAACTTATCTCTATTTATTATCAAAAACAGAAAATATAAACAACCAAAAATAAAATTTTTTTTTACAAACACAAAGAAGTTTTTCCCTCCTTATACATACACATTTAAGACCTAATAGATATCCTGTCAGAGGTAATATAGTCCACTCAAAATTTCCAAAAAGGAAAAACAAAATACATATTTATATAGATATAAAATAGAGGATATCAACCATACAGTCGAAAATTACATATGTTCTGGTGCTCTACATGTTTCGCGTCTAATAGATAACGCTTCTTCAGGAGCTGATAAAAGTGTATAAATAAGTGTTATTACTGACAGCGGCCATAATTTTCACAAACAACAAACACTATAGGGGCGAACGGGCTGAAGAGTCTGCCTTTTTGGTTCCCCCTCTTGTCTTCCCTCTCTACCCAGCGGGAATCTGGCTCGCCATTTGTTTGGAGGGGATCACTACACTTAAAGCTCAGGGGATACCCAGAGTATTTATCACCACTTACCTCCCGGCTACCCACATATTATGAACACCTACTAAAACGGTATGTTTGAAGCTCTAGGGCTCAACACAATGTTGAAGTGATCCCACCAATTGTAAACCTATATTTTCATTTACCATCCAATCTCTACCCTCCCCCCTTTTTTTGGGGGGAAAAATGGGTGTTTGAAATTTTGTCAACTTCTCTGCCTTCCTCGTTGGCTTGGGTTCCCTGTTTGGGATATACCTTATGAAGAAATAACACTTTTATCAGCTCCTGAAGAAGCGTTATCTATTAGACGCGAAACATGTAGAGCACCAGAACATATGTAATTTTCGACTGTATGGTTGATATCCTCTATTTTATATCTATATAAATATGTATTTTGTTTTTCCTTTTTGGAAATTTTGAGTGGACTATATTACCTCTGACAGGATATCTATTAGGTCTTAAATGTGTATGTATAAGGAGGCAAAAAAACTTGTTTGTGTTTGTAAAAATTTTTTTTATTTTTGGTTGTTTATATTTTCTGTTTTTGATAATAAATAGAGATAAGTTCTCTTGAATATATCGGTTGTGTTTACAACTTCTTTTATGCCTAAAAAGTCCAACTGAACCCACATTTTTTCTCTTGAGGTCTTTTATGTGAAGGTTCTTTCATCCATATATTTTTTATTTTTTTATCCCTAATCCCCCCATTTCCTATCAATGTCTATATTTACAAAGTGATAACCAGGACGTGGCATTTTGTTTAATTTTTTCAGTGTATCCACAGACACCACCCCGTGATAGATACACATCCTTATTCATTTAAATACTGATGATCAAAGCTCGTCACAGCGCCTTGAGGCGATTCAGTTTGCGTTGTGCGCTATACAAGTATTTCATTCATTCAATTCCTTTTATTCTCTATTTACACCTCTTCCCTGGATCAGCTGTTAACTTCCAATGGCTTTCAATACCATCTGTATGCTGATGATGCCCTAATTCTTCTCACTACTCTTAACCTCATCCTTTCAGTCTCTTTCACATCATTAATTTACTGGCATATCAATATGGATGTCACACCATTTCCTAAAACAAACCCTGACTTTTCAATCAAGACCAATAACACACCAGTCCCCCTCCAAAGCCAAGGTGCTAGGTGTAGCCCTGGAATCTGAAATCTCCTTTTAACCCAAGATCCGATCACTGTCCGAATCCTTCATCTCTGTAGCATTTCCAAAACTGGCCCCTTCCTAACCAATGACACCACCAAGAAACAAATTCAATCACTGGTTATCTCTTGCTTCGACTATTGCAACTCTCTCCCCATAGGCTTACGTCTACACATGCTATCCCCCCTTCAGCCCATCATGAATGCTGCCGCCAGGCTCATCCATCTTACCAACAGGGCCGTCTTTAATATTGATTGGACTCTGGGCAAAACTTTTCTTGGGCCCCCCTATGTAGTTTTGCTCTCCGCCTGCTCTGAGACATACAATAAATAGCAGCTAGACTCAAAATCAGTTTAATGAATCAGATCAAGAGGCTATTGCAGTTGGTTGCCAGAGGTTACAGTGCATCATTACCGCTCACTGACTGGTTGCTAGAGGTTACAGCACACATTACGGCTCACTGATTAGTTGCTAGAGATTACAGCACGTGATTTCTGCTTGTTGATTGGTTGCTAGAGATTACTGTGGATATGACCTCAGGGGGGCATGACATACATAACAATGCTGCCAGTCGCCCCTATTTACATATGAATGCCACTGCTACTTACATATGAATGTCGGTAATTTACATGTAAACACAGGGTCTGCAGCTGAGTCATCTGTACACAACAATAGGGCAGAGCTGGGCAGCATTAGTAGCAGCACTTCACACTGAGATATTGGGACATAGCACAGGACTAAAAACCTCAAGGGATGGGGGAATTTAAACCAGGATAGTTGGCAAGTATGAGACAGCTGCTTTGGGCCCCATAACAATAGCAGGGCCCAGGGCAGCTGCCCCTTTTGCCCTGCCTTAAAAACAGTCCTGCTTACCAACCTCTCAGTGTCCACCAACCCTTTCTGACAAACCCTCCACTGACTTCCGATTGCCCAACAAATACAATTAAAAAATATTAACTACAGCCTACAAATTTATCTAGAATTCTGTCCTGAGCTGTACCAGCTTCACCTCAAATATCACACAAATCCATCCTCTTCACTCCCCTCAAGACCTTCCTCCTGCCCCCTATCTCCCTCAACACCTCCTCCCATACTCATCTATAGGCCTTCACCAGAGCTTCTCCCACCCTCTTCATCTCCCTATCCCAATCTGTCTGGATATCTCCTGCTCTGTCCACCCATAGGCCCTTGTACACACGGTCGGACATTCCGACGAAAAATGTCCGATCGGACCGTGTTGTCGGATAATCCGACTGTGTGTGGGCTCCATCAGACTGTTTCCGTCGGAATATCCGACGGACAAAGTTTTAGAGCTGGGCTATAAAACTTTCCGACAACATGATCTGATCGGACTTTGTCCGATTGTGTTTAGAAAATTCCGATCGGACAAAGTGCCACGCATGCTCAGATCAAATTCCTAGACCAAAGCTATTGGCTACTAGCCTGAACGTAGTCCCGTCGTAACGAAATAACGTCATCACGTTACTTACGATCGGATTTTCCGACAACTTTGTCCGACCGTGTGTATGCAACACAAGTTTCGGACAAAATCCGACGGATTTTGTTGTCGGAATGTCCGACCGTGTGTACAAGGGCTTGGAGATACTGGAAAACTCATCTCTTCAGCGAAGTCAATCCTATCCACACCTAAAAACTGTACCTCTACCTTCACCATCAGCTCACCCCCTACAGTTATTACCTTTTGTATCACTTGCCCTTTCCTATTAGATTGTAAGTTCTCATAAGCAGTGCTCCCCTAATCTTCCTGCTTTGACTTGTAACTTTACTGAATCCCATTCCCTTTGAATTGAGAAACATTGCACAAACCGTTGGAGCTATATCAGTCCTGTATATTAATAATAATAATAACAATAATGATAAAAAATAAATAATAATACCAGCAACAATAACAACACCAATAATAATAATAATAATAATAATAATAATAATTTGTATTGTAATCATAATTATAATAATAATTTGTAATAATAATATTAATAATAATAATAATAATATTAATAATAATATTAATAATAACAATAATGATAAAAAATAAATAATATTACCAGCAACAATAACAACACCAATAATAATAATAATAATTTGTATTGTAATAATAATTAAAATAATAATAATAATAATTTGTATTGTAATAATTAAAATAATAATAATCATAATTTGTATTGTACTAATAATTAAAATAATAATAATAATAATAATAATAATAATAACATCAACGATAATAATAATTTTAATTATTCTTATTATAATTATTACAATAAATAAAACATGCATGTGATTATAAAAATGATAAGGTCTGTAAAATTAAAACATGCCATTAAAAACATTACATCCCAACTTTCAAACATGAAAATCCCCCATAGCAGCTCTGGTAGTGGAAGGGTTAATAAGCGCAGTTTTGTTTCATTTGTAAAATGAAGGCAGTAAATTACTCTTTTTATTGTCTTTCTAGTTTATGTTTAGATTCTAGCTAGCTGAAAGTAGGATGCTCTTACACTAGGACGAGGGCTGCAGCTTCATGACACTGTTGACCGTTTTGGCTGACTTCAATCGTTTTTTTTCTCGGTTTCCTATAAAAAATCCTGCATGTGTATGTATTATATGACCGGCATAAATTACTGCTTCAGTTATAACAAGCCCGGGAATAAATATCTGAAGACAGACCGCTGTTGAATTACTGGAATCCGAGTACAGGGGGTTGGCGGCAGCGCATTTCGTAATGCGCCGCACGCCCTCTGAAGCGAACTCTGTGGTTTGGTGGAGGCGCCTTTTCTGGCAACCTCGTTGACAGTGGTTAGAGATTATAACTTTGGCACAATTTATTTTATACAATGGTTAGAGATTATAACTTTGGCACAATTTATTTTGTGATTTAGCGCTGCTTTCATTTTAATTACATTTTAAAGGGGTTGTAAAGCTTTGTTTTTTATTTTCTAAATAGGTTCCTTTAAGCTAGTGCATTGTTGGTTCACTTAACTTTTCCTTCGATTTCCCTTCTAAATGTTTTTTTTTCTTTGTCAAAATTTCTCACTTCCTGTTTCTCCTCAGTAAACTTCACACCATCACCCGAGCGGTGTTTAGTCAGCCAGAACAGCTTACTGAGGAGTAACAGGAAGTGAGAAATTCAGACAAAGAAAACAAAGAAAAAAAACATTTAGAAGGAAAATCGAAAGAAAAGGTAAGTGAACCCAACAATGCACTAGCTTAAAGGAACCTATTTAGAAAATAAAAAAACAAACCTTTACAACCCCTTTAAGTATGGAAATAATAATATTAACTATTACACAATCCATTTTGTAATTAAATACTGATTAAGTAAAAAATGAATAAATAAATACTGGCGTTCCAGCTTAATTACATTTTATGTGTTTAAGGTATACCTAAAACTTTATTTTGTTACTTTGGATAGACTGGGAACCTCAGGGGCGAGGTCTGCATACTGGCATGGGCACTGATTGGCTGTTCAAGTAAAAGTAACCAATCAGTAGCTTGGCCTGCACTCCAATCTTGGCTGCAGCTCAGACCACAAGAAGAAAAAAAATAGCTGCTCCTGGTGGGCTTGTCCCATGAACGGTTTTAGAGCAGGTACAGATTCCCTCCCCTTAGCAATTTTTCTGCTAGGAAAAAGAATTGAACTGAGTCAGTGAAGGGTCTGCAGCGTTTCCAGCGATTTACAGATCAACTCTTTTTTTTTTTTTTTTTGGTGTTCGAGTGCTGATCACACACACAAAATGTTTATTTCCAACCAGTTGTAATCAGATTGCAGTCATAAAAAACAACTATATAAAAAAAAAATATATACTATTACTATATAATATACTATATTATATGTATATACTATATAAATATACTACTATTATTATTATTATTATTATAATACAGGAGTTATATAGCGCCAATAGCTTGTACAGCTCTTTACAATGTGAAGGCAGACAGTACAGTTACATTATAATTCAATAAAGAAGGAATAAGAGGGCCCTGCCCAGTAGAGCTTACAATCTAAGAGTTTATAATTAAAAAAAAAATGTTTTTTTTTTTAAATAACAATTTAGCCCCGAATTAACCCATTCCTCATCTCCTCTTTTATATTCCTGTTGATATTCTCATTTTCAAATTTATAGTTAAGCTTTTTCTTTTATTGTCATTTATTTTGCTATTTTTTTTTTTTTTGTAAAAAAAAAAAAAAATACTCAAAATTAAAAACAAAAAAAATAAAATAAAATAATTTTGCATAACTCATGCTTTGTTCCAGAAGAATACATTGATTTAACTGTAAATGGGACAAATTATAGAGCAAAAAATATTTTTTATCTAAACTAGCACTATATTTTTGAAAAACTAACCATTATTAACCCCTTTCATGCTCAGAAAAAATTTATGCTTAGATGCCCAGGCCAAACTTAGTGGCATGAACCCGTGCCCACGGCCAACCTACCAATCACTCTAGATAGAATTATTTGAGAATCTAAATATATTTTACATACACTATATTACCAAAAGTATCGGGACACCTGCCTTTACACGCACATGAACTTTAATGGCATCCCGGTCTTAGTCGGTAGGGTTCAATATTGAGTTGGCCCAGCCTTTGCAGCTATAACAGCTTCAACTCTTCTGGGAAGACCGTCCACAAAGTTTAGGAGGGTGTCTATGGGAATGTTTGACCATTCTTCCAGAGGCGCATTTATAATGTCAGGCACTGATGTGGATGAGAAGGCCTGGTTCGCAGTCTCTGGTCTAATTCATCTCAAAGGTGTTCTATCAGGTTCAGGTCATGACTCTGTGCAGGCCAGTTAAGTTCCTCCACCCCAAATTCACTCTTCCATGTCTTTATGGACCTTGCTTTGTGCCCTGGTCCAAATCACTTGGTGGAGGGGGGGGGGGGGGGGATTATGGTGTAGGGGATTATTTTTCAGGGGTTGGACTTGGCCCCTTAGTTCCAGTGAAGGGAACTCTTAAGGCCTCAGCATGCAGAGACATTTTGGACAATTTGAGGCTCCCAACTTTGTGGGAACAGTTTGGGGATGGCCCCTTCGTGTTCCAACATGACTGCGCACCAGTGCACAAAGCATCCGAAGAGTTGAATTTTGGTCTCATCTGACCAGACTATTCTCCCAGTATTTCACAGGCAATGTTGTTCAGCAAACTTTAAATGAGTTTCAACATGCTTTTTCTTCAGCAATGGAGTCTTGCCTGCATGACCATCTTAATGAGAGGGCACACCTGGGCACTGCCCAGGGGCCCCAGCTGAATGGGGGCCCCTGCACTTTCCCCAAATAAGCTGCTCCTTGAGCCCAATTGGGGGCCCCATGATGGCACTGAGAGTGATGGATACACAGGGGACTCAGGCTGGCAGCGGTGCGCCGCGCTGTGCAGAACAATACCTATTTCACAGCCATCAGGGAGGGGTGGGGCCGGAGAGCCAGTGATGCTCTGACCCCGCCCCATGCAGCTTGAATGCTCGGGACTCGGAGGCCGCGGGGTAGGAGCTGGAGTGGGAGCTGCTGAGTCGGCAGCACTGAGAGCCCGCCTGTGGAAGTGGCATTGTGGATGGTGTCACGGTGAGCCTAGCTGTCCAGCACTGTTTGCACCGAAGGGCTTGGAATGCCCGGAGGGATGCTCCCTCCTCCACCCTTCCTTCTGCCTGCATGACTTGATTGGTATAGGTGAGTCCTTGTGACACTGCTGGAGGTGGGCACAGGGGGGGTCAGAGGGGTCAGACTGCTGGGGGGATATCTGGGTTGTAGAGGGGTCAGAGTGCTGGGGAAATGTCTGGGTGTAGAAGAGACAGAGTGCTTGGGGGATATCTGGGGTGTAGCGGGGTCAGAGTGCTGGAGAAATATCTGGGTGTAGAGGGGTCAGAGTGCTGAGGGGAATATCTGGGGTGTAGAGGGGTCAGAGTGCTGGGGAATATCTGGGGTGTAGAAAAGTCAGAGTGCTTGGGGGATATCTGGGATATAGAAAGGTCATGGCGCTCGAGAGATATCTAGCGTATAGAGGGGTCAGAGTGCTGGGGGGATATCTAGGGTCTAGATGGGTCAGAGTGCTGGGGGGATATCTGGGGTGTAGAGGGGTCAGAGTGCTGAGGGAGATATCTAGGGTGTAGAGGGGTCAGAGTGCTGGGGGGGATATCTGGGGTGTAGATGGGTCAGAGTGCTGGGGGAGATATCTAGATGTAGAGGGGTCAGAGTCCTGGGGGGATATCTGGGGTCTAGATGTGTCAGAGTGCTGGGGGGATATCTGGGGTGTAGAGGGGTCAGAGTGATAGGGGGATATCTAGGGTGTAGCGTGGTCAGAGTGCTGGGGGAGATATCTGGGGTGTAGAGGGTTCAGAGTGCTGGAGGGATATCTAGGGTGTAGAGGGGTCAGAGTGCTGGAGGGATATCTGGCTGTAGAGGGGTCAGAGTGCTGGGGGGATACCTGGGGTGTAGAGGGGTCAGAGTGCTGGGGGGATATCTGGGGTGTAGAGGGGTCAGAGTGCTTGGGGGATATCTAGAGTGTAGAGGGGTCAGAGTGCTGGGGGGATATCTGGGGTCTAGAGGGGTCAGAGTGCTGGGGGGATATCTGGGGTGTAGAAGGGTCAGAGTGCTGGGGGGATTTCTGGGAATTAGAGGGGTCAGAGTGCTGGGGGGATTTCTGGGAATTAGAGGGGTCAGAGAGCTGGGGGGATATCTGGGGTCTAGATGGGTCAGAGTGCTGAGGGAGATATCGGGGGTGTAAAGGGGTCAGAGTGCTAGGGGGATATCTAGGGTGTAGAGGGGTCAGAGTGCTGGGGGAGATATCTGGGGTGTAGAGGGGTCAGAGTGCTGGAGGGATATCTGGGGTGTAGAGGGGTCAGAGTGCTTGGGGGATATCTAGAGTGTAGAGGGGTCAGAGTGCTGGGGGGATATCTGGGGTCTAGAGGGGTCAGAGTGCTGGGGGGATATCTGGGGTGTAGAAGGGTCAGAGTGCTGGGGGGGATTTCTGGGAATTAGAGGGGTCAGAGTGCTGGGGGGATTTCTGGGAATTAGAGGGGTCAGAGAGCTGGGGGGATATCTGGGGTCTAGATGGGTCAGAGTGCTGAGGGAGATATCGGGGGTGTAAAGGGGTCAGAGTGCTAGGGGGATATCTAGGGTGTAGAGGGGTCAGAGTGCTGGGGGAGATATCTGGGGTGTAGAGGGGTCAGAGTGCTGGAGGGATATCTGGGGTGTAGAGGGGTCAGAGTGCTTGGGGGATATCTAGAGTGTAGAGGGGTCAGAGTGCTGGGGGGATATCTGGGGTCTAGAGGGGTCAGAGTGCTGGGGGGATATCTGGGGTGTAGAAGGGTCAGAGTGCTGGGGGGGATTTCTGGGAATTAGAGGGGTCAGAGTGCTGGGGGGATTTCTGGGAATTAGAGGGGTCAGAGTGCTGGGGGGATATCTGGGGTCTAGAGGGGTCAGAGTGCTGGGGGGGATATCTGGGATGTAGAGGGGTCAGAGTGCTGGGGGGGATATCTGGGATGTAGAGGGGTCAGAGTGCTGGAGGGATATCTCTCAAAAGGGGAAGCTTCTGTCTGCCTCCTACCTACTTGATGTCTGTTTACCTGCACTGTCTCCATTGTAGGGGCCCCAGAGCATTACTTTGCCCACAGGCACATGATGCTATTAAGACGGCCTCTGCTTGCGTGTTGAGCGTGCATACAGGCCATGGCGGGTGAGTGCATTACATATTGTTTTCTTTGAAACAATTATACCTGCTAATTCCAGGTCTTTCTAAAGCTCTCCACAAGCGGTCCTTGGCTCTTGAACAACTCTTCTGATAATTATTTCCACTCCTCTGTCAGAAATCTTGCAAGGAGCACCCGGTCGTGGCCATTTTATGGAAAAATTATGTTCTTTCCACTTCTGGATTATGGCCCCAACAGTGCTCACTTGCACATTTAGTTTGGAAATCCTTCTGTAACCAATGCCATTAGTATGTTTTGCAACAATAAAGTTGTGAAGGTCCTGAGAGAGCTCTTTGCTTTTACCCATCGTCAGATCTTTCTTGTTTGACACCTTGGTAATGGGACACCTTTTTATAGGCCATCAGTTGAGACTGAACCAGGTGATATTAATTTTCACTGAAAAGGGGCGGGGTTGCTTTCTAATTGCTGATAGATTTCAGCTGGCGCCCTGGCTTTTAATGCGTTTTTGCATCTCCCTTTCTTCACGCGTTCAATACTTTTTCCTGGTGTCGTTCCATTTTATTATACGCAACTTCCTTTCTGAACTTATTTGTTTTGGTGTCTTTGTATATATGGATTACGTGGGTTGTTGCCGACATGTGGTGATGGTGAACATTTCATGTCAATAGCACCTTTAGAAATATATTTACCTAGAAAAATGGTGACGTGTTCAATACTTATTTTACTTATTTTATATTTATCTCATCCAGGGTCACCATCTATCTCCCGAACTGGGATGCAGGCTCAGAGACGACACAATCAATGTAACTTGTGCTGCTTTTTCAGTTCTTGGCTGTGTTCACAAACGTCTGACACAGATCAGCCCCTCCTGTAACCTCTTGCTACAAAGTTACAATGTCACAGTCTTGAGTGCTGGGAAGGAGAAACTGAGGAAATGTCTCCTTCTGCATGCAGGAGACTGATGACATCATCTCAGCCTTGGCAAAGTCACTGAACTGGAGCTCATGGATGGCTTTTTAAAGATAAAGGGTAGCTCTTTTAGAAATGATGATACCCTTGCTGGATATTGTAACATGCTGGGAATTTATTCATGAAGAGTTGTGAATGTATTAAGAGGTCCACTTTACCATGCCTTGAAAAAGTATTCATACCCCTTGAAATTTTCTACATTTTCTCATGTTACAACCAAAAACGTAAATGTATTTTATTGGGATTTTATGTGATAGACCAACACAAAGTGCCACATAATTGTGAAGTGGAAGAAAAATGATAAATGGTTTTCAGAATTTTTTACAAATGAATATGGGAAAAGTGCGGGGGGCATTTGTATGGCGCCCCCCGGAGTCAATACTTTGTAGAACCTCCTTTCACTGCAATTACAGCTGCAAGTCTTTTTGGGGATGTCTCTACCAGCTTTGCACATCTAGAGAGGGACAATTTTGCACATTCTTCTTTGTAAAATATCTCAAACTCTGTCAGATTGGATGGAGAGTGTCTGTGAGCAGCAATTTTCAAGTCCGCAGATTTTCAATTGGATTTAGGTCTGGACTGTGACTGGACCATTCTAACACATGAATATGCTTTGATCTAAACCATTCCATTGTAGCTCTGGCTGTATGTTTCGGGTCGTTGTCCTGCTGGAAGGTGAACCTCCACCCGGGTCTCAAGTCTTTTGCAGACTCTATTGCCTCGTACACACGATCGGATTGTTGGCCAACAGAGCGTCAGATTTTTGTTCGAAGGGCGTGTGCCAAGATCTTGTCTTGCATACCAACGGCACACAATTGTCGGCCCACAAACACATACATGGTGACCTACTACAGAGGAATTTCAGCTCTTGAGCGCAACCCTTTGGGCACCTTCTGTCGTGTTTGGTGAGCATTGATTCCAAGCATGCGTGTTTGAACTTTGGACTTTTGTGTGACAGACTTGTGTACAGATGATACGAAAATGTGACAACAGACTGTTGTTGGCTAAAAATTTACTAGCCTGCCATCCAACATTTGTTGGCCGAAAGTTGGACAACATTTGTCTGAAGCAGCGTACTAACAGTCGGATTTTAGGCAAACAGTCTCTCATCACACAATTCACTGCTGAAAATCTGATCGTGTGTACGAGGTTTAACAGGTTTTCTTCAAAAGCCGCGTACACACGTAGCCGTCTGTCCGACGTACTTAGTCTGGCGGACGTCCGCCAAACTGTCCGTCTGAATTTTCGAACGGGCTACTTGCCCACACACGGCACTTTTTCAGCGGACTAATACGGCGTACTAAGTCCGCCGTACTAAGTCCGCCGTACTTTCGAAATGAACGGACTCGCCCACGCACGCAGAGAAAATTCCGCTCATTTTGAGCGGGTCTCCAGGTAGGCGGGGCCCACGAAGGAGACGTCGCTGGCCCCGCCGCCTGGTATGGACTTAAAGGGGAACCCCCAACGCAGAAAAAAATCGGCGTGGGGGTCCCCCCAAGTCCACAACAGACCCTTGTCCGAGCACGCTACCCGGCCGGCCAGGAAAGGGGGGCGAGCGAGCGCCCCCCCCCCTCCTGAGCCGTACCAGGCCGCGTGCCCTCAACATGGGGAGTGCCTTGGGGAAGGGGGGGCCGCGCGGCCCCCCCACCCCAAAGCACCTTGTCCCCATGTTGATGAGGACAAGGGCCTCTTCCCGACAACCCTGGCCTTTGGTTGTCGGGGTCTGTGGGCGGGGGGCTTATCGGAATCCGGGAGCCCCCTTTAATAAGGGGGCCCCTGGATACCGGCCCCCCACCCTATGTGAATGAGTATGGGGTACAATGTACCCCTACCCATTCACCTGTAAAATAAAAGTACAAAAAACACAACACACGAGATAAAATACTTTATTGCACAGCTCCGGGGGTCTTCCGTCTTCGGGGGTCTTCTCGCCGGACTCCTCCGCTATCTTCTTGTAGCTCTTTTGCTAGCGGAGAAGTCCGGCTTTCTTCCTCGCCGCCGGCCTCTTCTCCCGACTTCGGGGGTCTTGTCCCCCTCTTCGGTTCTTCTGCCGGGCCACCGCGCCTTCTTCTAACTCTTTTACAGGCGGTGGCCCGGTCTTCTGTCGCCGCCGCCGCCTTCTGAACTTCTTTATTCTAGTCCAGTCGTACGTCATCACGTTCGAATCCATCAGACTTTGGTGTGATTGTGTGTGGCCAAGTCCGTTCATTCGGAAAGTCAGTCGGAAGTCCGTCGGGAAGACCGCCGGACCTAGCTTGCCGGAAAGTCCGGTCGTGTGTACACGGCATACTTTTTTTTTTACGCCACACATAGCATTTTTGCTTTTAGGCCAAAAAGTTGAATTTTGGTCTCATCTGACCAGATCACCTTCTTCCACATGTTTGCTGTGTCCTCCACATGGCTTCTCACAAACTGCAAACAGGACTTCTTATGGCTTTCTTTCACCAATGTCTCTTCTTGTCACTCTTCCATAAAGGCCAGATTTGTGGAGAGCACGACTAATAGTTGTCCTGTGGACAGATTCTCCCCCCTGAGCTGTGGATCTCTGCAGCTCCTCCAGAGTTACCATGGACCTCTTGGCTGCTTCCCTGATTAATGTTCTCCTTGCCCGGCCGGTCAGTTTAGGTGGACGACCACGTCTTGGTAGGTTTGGAGTTGAACCATACCCTTTCCATTTTTTGATGATGGATTGAACAGAGCTCCGTGAGATGCTCAAAGCTCGGGAGATTTTTCTTTATAACCTAATCCTGCTTTATACTTCTCCACAACTTTATCCCTGACCTGTCTGGTGTGTTCCTTGGCCTTCATGATGCTGTTTGTCCACTGTTCTAGGGATTCACGGAACATCTACATTTATACTGAGATTAAATTACACACAGGTGGACTCTATTTGCTAATTAGGTGACTTCTGAAGGCAATTGGTTCCATTCGATTTTAGTTAGGGGTATCAGAGTAAAAGGGGGCTGAATACAAATCCCCCCCCCCCCCCACACTTTTCACATATTTATTTGTAAAAAAAATTGGAAAATCATTTATCATTTTCCTTCCACTTCACAATTATGTGTTACTTTGTGTTGGTCTATCACATAAAATCCCAATAAAATACATTTACATTTTTTTGGTTGTAACATGACAAGATGTGGAAAATTTCAAGGGGTATGAATACTTTTTCAAGGCCCTGTAACTGTAGAAGGAGGTTTAAAAAAAAAAAAAAGAAGACTAGAAGAATAGGGTTAATTTTTTTTTCTTGAACTGGTTTTATAAATGTCATTGCAATCTGTCTGTGTGCTGTGTGATGAGCGGAGCCCGGGCTCCACGTCACATATTGGTATTATACAGAAATTCCTCTTTTACAGCACGCCGGAGCCCCACTGTTTTCAGGTCTCAGACATTGAGAAATCACTCCGCTCCGAGCCTCCAGTTTATTAGACTCTATGAAAAGTTGTTTTAAACTTTAGCTGAAGAAAGTTTCACATATTTGAACTCCTGAGTCCCCCCGGATCAGCATAATAGCACAACATTGCAAGACGTTGTGCAGAGGTTAGGGGAAACTTTTTTTCTCCTGTATAGAATCCCAAGATGTATATGTGATAAGGTGTTCAGTAATGAAACATCCCAGATGGTTTATGAAGTACAGAAGCTTTTAGGGCTAGCGGTTGGGGGGGTTGGTAAAACTCAGCAGTTGAGGCACAGGGCCGGACTTACCATTGGGCTTGACTGGGTCAAGCCCATGGGCCTCGCCCAATAGGGGACCCCACGGGCCCAGCGGAGATGCATAGCTGAGTGTACTCGGCTCGGCTCGGTCCACAGTCACACCCAATCCCACCCTATGTTGGACATAACACAGGGACCTAGCCGAGTACACTCGGCAACTCTCGGCTCCGCTCGGGACTTGCGAGAGGACCTGAGAGCTGCCGAGAGGACCAAAGAGCCGATGAGGGGGCGAGAACCACCGGGATACATAGGACTCTGTATCTCAGTGGCGCCATTTTTAAACTTCAAGACTGCAATGACAAGGCTGCAAATGACAAGGCTACACTGACAAGGCTGCAATGACACTGGACAAGGCTGCAGGTGGATGGGCAAGGTTGCAGATGGATAGGCAAGGCTGCAGGTGGATGGGCAAGGCTGCAGATGGATGGGCAAGGCTGCAGATAGATGGACAAGGCTGCAGATGGATGGGCAAGGCTGCAGATGGATGGACAAGGCTGCAGATAGATGGGCAAGGCTGCAGATGGATGGGCAAGGCTGCAGATGGATGGACAAGACTGCAGATGGATGGACAATGCTGCAGATAGATGGGCAAGGCTGCAGATAGATGGGCAAGGCTGCAGATGGATGGGCAAGGCTGCAGATGGATGGACAAGACTGCAGATGGATGGGCAAGGCTGCAGATAGATGGACAAGGCTGCAGATGGATGGACAAGACTGCAGGTGGATGGGCAAGGCTGCAGATAGATGGACAAGGCTGCAGATAGATGGGCAAGGCTGCAGATGGATGGACAAGGCTGCAGATAGATGGACAAGGCTGCAGATAGATAGACAAGGCTGCAGATAGATGGGCAAGGCTGCAGATGGATGGACAAGGCTGCAGATAGATGGACAAGGCTGCAGATAGATAGACAAGGCTGCAGATGGATGGACAAGGCTGCAGATGGATGGACAAGGCTGCAGATAGTGGGACAAGGCTGCAGATAGATGGGCAAGGCTGCAGATAGATAGACAAGGCTGCAGATAGATAGACAAGGCTGCAGATGGATGGGCAAGGCTGCAGATGGATGGGCAAGGCTGCAGATAGATGGACAAGGCTGCAGATGGATGGGCAAGGCTGCAGATGGATAGGCAAGGCTGCAGATGGATGGACAAGGCTGCAGATGGACACTGATAAGGCTGCATTGATGGGCATTTAAATGTAAGTTTTTTCCTTAAACTTCCCTCCTAAAAGTTTTTTTTTTCCTGAAAATTCCCTCCTAAACTAGGGGTGCGTGTTTTATACGCCGGCACGTGTTATTCGCCAATAAATACAGTAATATATAGAAGGTAGGGCCCAAAAGTGACTCAAGCCCAGGGGCCCCCACCACCCTAAGTCCTGCCCTGGTGGTAGGTTTTATACCCTTTGCCACGTTTGGCGCCCACCGATTGCGACCCATTCAAGTGAATGGGGCCGCTCTGCAATGCATGCAGTTGCAGCGGGCTAGTGTGGGGTTCAAGGGGTTAAAGCAAACAGAGAGGAGGTGATACAACGCACAGGTTCGGGTTATAAAAAAAAGGAACTTTTTTTTTTTCAAATAGCTGCAAATAGAAAGAATTTGCCAACAGGAGGATCAACACAGTGATCATAAGTTCACAATCGATCATATATGCCAATTATACAGGGCATCCGGAAAGTATTCACATCGCTTCACTTTTTCCACATTTTGTTATGTGACAGCCTTATTCCAAAATGTATTAAATTTATTGTTTCCCTCAAAATTCTACAAACAATACCCCATAATGACAACGTGGAAGAAGTTTGTTTAAAATCTTTGCAAATTCATTAAAAATTAAATAAATCCCATGTACATAAGTTACATTGTAGGTGAGGTCGAAAAAAGTCCATCAAGTCCAACCTATACCTATAAGTATTCACAGCCTTTGCTCAATACTTTGGTGAAGCCCCTTTGGCGCCAATTACAGCCTCCAGTCTTGGTGAGTATGATGCTACAAGCTCGGCACACCTATTTTTGGGCAGTTTCTCCCATTCTTCTTTGCAGGACCTCTCAAGCTCCATCAGGTTGGATGGGGAGCGTCGGTGCACAGCCATTTTCAGATCTCTCCAGAGATGTTCAATCGGGTTCAAGTCTGGGCCCTGGCTGGGCAACTCAAGAACATTCACAGAAATGATCGTAGCCACTTTGTTATCTTGGCTGTGTGTTTAGGGACATTGTCCTGTCGGAAGATGAACCTTCACCCAAGTCTGAGGTCCAGAGCGCTCTGGATCAGGTTTTCATCAAGGATGTCTCTGTACATTGCTGCATTCATCTTTCCCTCGATCCTGACTAGTCTTCCAGTTTTTGCCACTGAAAAACATCCCTACAGCATGATGCTGCCACCACCATGCTTCACTGTAGGGATGGTATTGGCCAGGTGATGAGCGGTACCTGGTTTCCTCCAGACATGACGCTTGCCATTCAGGCCAAAGAGTTCAATCTTTGTTTCATCAGACCAGAGAGTTTTGCTTCTCATGGTCTGAGAGTCCTTCAGGTGCCTTTTGGCAAACTCCAGAGGGGCTGTCATCATGGGCGTCCGCAGAACTTTTTTTTGGGGGGGGGGGGGCAACATTTTAGGGTCACCCATGCACCACCCCTTTTCAACAATGTCATTATCACATTATCATGGGCAGACGTTGTACAGTGCCTAGGGTAAGTAATGGATAATGGCAAACAGGCCCTCTTACCAGACCCAGCAAAACTACAGCAGTGATCCCTCCGGCTGGACGATCGCCCCCTCTGGGTTCCCCCCCGGGGGGTGACTCTGGTCAGTAGTGTAGCGTGTCTGTACCCTGGTAGTGGCTCAGTCTTTCTCTCCCTGATGGTGCTGGGCAGTGTGGCTCTCTTTGGTGGCACTGGGCAGTGTGGCTCTCTCTCTGGCCTCCATCCAGCATACTCCTCATTCTTTGCCCTGTAGCACTCTCTCCCTCAGCTTTTTTTCAGGCTGCAGTCTCTCAATCTCCCTCTTGATGGAGCTGTAGCCTCCTCCCTGTGGAAAATGGGGCCGTCAGTCTTTGGGACTACATGTCCCATGATACTCTGCTCTCCTAGTCTCCTTTGATTGGCCCTCAGTTATGGCCAATAGGGAAGGAACGGAGTGGGCAGGAAGCTGGGAGGGGAACCTGGTGAGAGCCGCTGTCTCTTCTTCCTGACAGGAGAAAGGGGGGGGGGGAGAAACCTCTTATAGCCGCAGCTCGCCTTTCTCCTGTCACAGTGCCGCTGAGTTCTCTGCTGGATTGAGCAGGGAAAAAAAGCCAAAGTCACACTACACTGATGGGGGGCCTTGACAGCACCTTGATGGTGTCACCCCACCGGTGGGTTGCACCCGGGTGCGGGTCGCCTCTACCCCGATAGCAACGCAACTGTGCCGAATTTAAGATCAGATCCCTGATTCCAGGGGGGGTCAAGTGCCCCTACCTGCGGACGCCCATGGCTGTCATGTGTCTTTTACCGAGGAGAGTCTTTTCCGTCTGACCACTCTACCATACAGGCCTGATTGGTGGAGGGCTGCAGAGATGGTTGTATTTCTGGAAGGTTCTCCTCTCTCCACAAAGAAACTCTGAAGCTCTGTCGGAGTGACCATCGGGGTTTCTGGACACTTCCCTGAGGCCCTTCTCCCCGGATCCCTCAGTTTGGCCGGGTGGCCCACTCTAGGAAGAGTCCTGGTGGTTCCAAACTTCTTCCATTTACAGATGATGGAGGCCACTGTGCTCATTGAGACCTTCAATGCTGCAGAAATGTTTCTGTACCCTTCCCCCGATCTGTGCCTCCATACGATCCTGTCTCCGAGGTCTACAGACAATTCCTTGGACTTCATGGCTTGGATTGTGCTCTGACATGCACTGTTACCCGTGGGACCTTCTATAGACATGTGTGTGCTTTTCCAAATCATGTCCAAACAACTGATATTACCACAAGTGGACTCCAATCAAGCTGAGGAAAATAATGCATTTAATACATTTTGAAATGAGTCTGTAACATAACAAAATGTGGAAAAAGTGAAGTGCTGTGAATACTTTCTGGATGCACTGTATATGTCAGTAATGGCGAACCTTTTTTGAGAGTTCCCAAACTACAACACCAAACCAACTTATTTATTTCAAAGTGCCAACGCTGCAATTAAACCTGAATGCCGAGGCTTTAGTTGTTGTTTCAAATAACTACCATATGTTATATAGCGCCACCTTAAGGTGAATTGGACTTTAGGCAATTGGTCTCCAAACTGCAGCCCGGGAGCCAGATGTGGCCCTTTACTTGCTTTTATTAGGCCCTTTATTGGGGCACTGTTTTATCCACTGATACCAACAATAGGAAATAATTCCCCCTCCCCCACTCACACTGCTGAAGGGGCACAATTCCTCACAATGACACCAATAATGAGACCCAATGACACCAATGATGGGGCTCAATGTTTCCCAATGATACCAATAATGAGGCCCAATGACATCAATGATTGGGCACAATGTTTCCCAATGATACCAATAAGGAGGCCCAATGACACCAATGATGGGACTCAATGTTTCCCAATGATACCAATAATGAGGCCCAATGACACCAATGATGGGGCACAATGTTTCCCAATGATACCAATAATGAGGCCCAATGACACCAATGATGGGGCACAATGTTTCCCAATGATATCAATAATAGGGCCCAATGACACCAATGATGGGGCACAATGTTTCCCAATGATACCAATAATGAGGCCCAATGACACCAATGATGGGGCACAATGTTTCCCAATGACGCCAATAATGAGGCCCAATGACACCAATGATGGGGCACAATGTTTCCCAATGATACGAATAATGAGGCCCAATGACACCAATGATGGGGCACAATGTTTCCCAATGATACCAATAATAGGGCCCAATGACACCAATGATGGGGCTCAATGTTTCCCAATGATACCAATAATGAGGCCCAATGACATCAATGATTGGGCACAATGTTTCCCAATGATACCAATAAGGAGGCCCAATGACACCAATGATGGGACTCAATGTTTCCCAATGATACCAATAATGAGGCCCAATGACACCAATGATGGGGCACAATGTTTCCCAATGATACCAATAATGAGGCCCAATGACACCAATGATGGGGCACAATGTTTCCCAATGATACCAATAATGAGGCCCAATGACACCAATGATGGGGCACAATGTTTCCCAATGATATCAATAATAGGGCCCAATGACACCAATGATGGGGCACAATGTTTCCCAATGATACCAATAATGAGGCCCAATGACACCAATGATGGGGCACAATGTTTCCCAATGACGCCAATAATGAGGCCCAATGACACCAATGATGGGGCACAATGTTTCCCAATGATACCAATAATAGGGCCCAATGACACCAATGATGGGGCTCAATGTTTCCCAATGATACCAATAATGAGGCCCAATGACACCAATGATGGGGCACAATGTTTCCCAATGATACCAATAATGAGGCCCAATGACACCAATGATGGGACACAATGTTTCCCAATGATACCAATAATGAGGCCCAATGACACCAATGATGGGGCACAATGTTTTCCAATGATACCAATAATGAGGCCCAATGACACCAATGATGGGGCACAATGTTTCCCAATGATACCAATAATGAGGCCCAATGACACCAATGATGGGGCACAATGTTTCCCAATGATACCAATAATGAGGCCCAATGACACCAATGATGGGACACAATGTTTCCCAATGATACCAATAATGAGGCCCAATGACACCAATGATGGGGCACAATGTTTTCCAATGATACCAATAATAGGGCCCAATGACACCAATGATGGGACACAATGTTTTCCAATCATACCAATAATAGGGCCCAATGACACCAATGATGGGGCACAATGTTTCCCAATGATACCAATAATAGGGCCCAATGACACCAATGATGGGGCTCAATGTTTCCCAATGATACCAATAATGAGGCCCAATGACACCAATGATGGGGCACAATGTTTCCCAATGATACCAATAATGAGGCCCAATGACACCAATGATGGGGCACAATGTTTTCCAATGATACCAATAATGAGGCCCAATGACACCAATGATGGGGCACAATGTTTCCCAATGATACCAATAATGAGGCCCAATGACACCAATGATGGGACACAATGTTTCCCAATGATACCAATAATAGGGCCCAATGACACCAATGATGGGGCTCAATGTTTCCCAATGATACCAATAATAGGGCCCAATGACACCAATGATGGGGCACAATGTTTCCCAATGATACCAATAATAGGGCCCAATGACACCAATGATGGGGCTCAATGTTTCCCAATGATACCAATAATGAGGCCCAATGACACCAATGATGGGGCACAATGTTTCCCAATGATACCAATAATGAGGCCCAATGACACCAATGATGGGGCACAATGTTTTCCAATGATACCAATAATGAGGCCCAATGACACCAATGATGGGGCACAATGTTTCCCAATGATACCAATAATGAGGCCCAATGACACCAATGATGGGACACAATGTTTCCCAATGATCAAATACCACCAGAAGAAAGCTCTATTTGTGGGAAAAAATGATAAAAATTTCATTTGGGTACAGTGTTGTATGACCGCGCAATTGTCATTCAAAATGCATCAGTGCTGAAAGCTGAAAATTGGTCTGGGCAGGAGGAGGGTTTAGGTGTACATCCCGCTGACTGGAGGTATGCAATACCTGCTGCTGGGTACCTTCCCCTTCAACTCCTTCCTGTCCGGTGTCACCTCCTTCATCCTGTCCCTGTATCTAGGATCCAGATTAACCCCCAAAATAGGGGACATTTCCTGGGAAAATCTCCAGAAAGTGCCTTTGCAGACTTTGTTGGATGAAATTATCGTTTTTCTTCATTGAAAAAAAAATGTATGTATGTATGTATGTACATTTTAAACAGCAGTCCTGGAAATTGTGCCCCATCATTGGTGTCATTGGGCCCTATTATTGGTATCATTGGGAAACATTGTGCCCCATCATTGGTGGTAGCAGGTGGTACAGGTATTGCATACCTCCAGTCAGCGGGATGTACACCTAAACCCTCCTCCTGCCCAGACCAATTTTCAGCTTTCAGCACTGATGCATTTTGAATGACAATTGCGCGGTCATACAACACTGTACCCAAATGACATTTTTATCATTTTTCCCCACAAATAGAGCTTTCTTCTGGTGGTATTTGATCACCGCTGCGGTTTTTATTTTTTGTTAAAACAATTTAAAATGACCGAATTAAAAAAAAAAAAAATTATATTTTTTTATATTTTGTTATAAAACTTTGCAAGGTAATTTTTCTCCTTCATTGATGTACGCTGATGAGGCGACACTGATGGACACCAACAGGTGGCAGTGATGGGCACTGATGGATGACAATAATGGGCACTGATCAGCACTGGTTGGTTACACTGATAGGCACTGATAGGTGGCACTCCAATTCATCCCAAAGGTGTTCTATCTGGTTGAGGTCAGGACTCTGTGCAGGCCAGTCAAGTTCATCCACCATAAAGTCCCTCATCCATGTCTTTATGGACCTTGCTTTGTGCACTGGTGTGCAGTCATGTTGGAACAGGAAGGGGCCACCCCCAAACTGTTCCCACAAAGTTGGGAGCATGAAATTGTCCAAAATGTCTTGGTATGGTGACGCCTTAAGAGTTCCCTTCTCTGGAAATAAGGAGACAAGCCCAACCCCCGAAAAACAACCCCACATCATAATCCCCCCTCCACCAAATGATTTGGACCAGTGCACAAAGCAAGGTCCATAAAGACATGGATGAGCGAGTTTGGGGTGGAGGAACTTGACTAGCCTGCACAGAGTCCTGACATCAACTCGATGGAACACTTTTGGGATGAATTAGAGCGGAGACTGCGAGCCAGGCCTTCTTGTCCAACATCAGCGCCTGACCTCACAAATGCGCTTCTGGAAGAATGGTCAAACATTCCCATAGACACACTCCTAAACCTTGTGGACGGCCTTCCCAGAAGAGTTGAAGCTGTTATAGCTGCAAAGAGTGGGCCAACCCAATATTGAACCCTACGGACTAAGACAGGGATGCTATTAAAATTCATGTGCGTGTAAAGGCAGGCGTCCCAATACTTTTGGTAATATAATGTATGTTCTTTGACCCCCCACCTTTCCCAGATCCCCAGATTACTGGTAGTATGCATCTTTTTGGTAGGTGACAAAAGGAAAGAATGGCTGCTGATGGTCTACATCTCTTATCTCCCCCCGCCCTGCTGCTGCAGTACTCTCTAGCAGTATACTCCAGATTGCAACAGTTCATGATCTCTAGTGATTATATAAGTGCAGAGAGCACTCGTCTCCCAGTCATGTCTCTAACATTCAAAGCCTTCCTTTCCCAGCCATGTCCTGCACAGTCAGAGCACTCCTCTGCCCATTGTGTCCCTTACAGTCAGAGCGCTCCTCTCCCAACCATGTCCCTAACAGTCAGAGAGTACTCCTCTCCCAACCATGTCCCTAACAGTCAGAGAGTGTTCCTCTCCTAGCCATGTCCCTAACAGTCAGAGAGCGCTCCTCTCTCCACTGTGCCCCTCACAGTCTGAAGGCTCCTCTACCATCCATGTCCCTAACAGTCAGAGAGTACTCCTCTCCCAACCATGTCCCTAACAGCCAGAGAGCGCTCCCTAACAGCTATGTCCCTCATAGTCATAGTGCTCCTCTTCTGGCCCTGTCCTTCACATTCAGAGTGCTCCTCTCCTGGCCTTGTCACTGACAGTCACAGCGCGCCTCTAGCAGCCATGTCCCTCACAGTCGGAACACTCCTCTCCTGGCCATGTCCGTCACAGTCGGAACACTCCTCTCCTGGCCATGTCCCTCACAGTCGGAACACTCCTCTCCTGGCCATGTCCGTCACAGTCGGAACACTCCTCTCCTGGCCATGTCCCTCACAGTCGGAACACTCCTCTCCTGGCCATGTCCGTCACAGTCGGAACACTCCTCTCCTGGCCATGTCCGTCACAGTCGGAACACTCCTCTCCAGGCCATGTCCGTCACAGTCAGAACACTCCTCTCCAGGCCCCACTGTTCTGGATGGACGGAGGATCTCATCTCCGTCCCAGAAGTTGAGGAGTCTTAGAATGAATGTTCGTGGAGGGGGTGGGGGGCACCCAGTGGACCAGGTTTAGGTGGGATTCTGTGTGCCCTTTCCACCGCATAATGAGGAGGTGGGCATCAGGTAGAAGGTTACACAGCATGTCCTCCACATAACAAGTGGGAATATCGCCCTCCGCACCTTCCACTAGGCAGACTATGTGCAGATTGTTGCGTCTATTTCTGTTCTCTGCATCTTCTGCTCTATACTCCAAGGCTTTAGTTCATTGAGGTTGGCTTGTAAATTGGAGAAATTCTGTAAGGAGGTTATTCCACTGCATAGCTCGGTGTCATCTGTAAACACTGAAATTATACTTTTAATCCCAGACCCTATATCCTTTATAAAGATATTAAAAAGTAAGGGTCCCAGCACTGAACCTTGGGGTACACCACTGATAACCTTACACCATTCAGAGTAAGAATCATTAACCACGACTCTCTGAATTCTGTCTTCTGTCCCTCACAGTCAAAACACTCCTCTCCTGGCCATGTCCGTCACAGTCAGAACACTCCACTCCTGGCCATGTCCGTCACAGTCAGAACACTCCTCTCCTGGCCATGTCCGTCACAGTCAGAACACTCCTCTCCTGGCCATGTCCGTCACAGTCAGAACACTCCTCTCCTGGCCATGTCCGTCACAGTCAGAACACTCCACTCCTGGCCATGTCCGTCACAGTCAGAACACTCCACTCCTGGCCATGTCCGTCACAGTCAGAACACTCCTCTCCTGGCCAAGTCCCTCACAGTCAGAGTGCTCCTCTCCTGGCCATATCCCTGTCAGAAACCATGAAATCAGGTTGAGATAGAAGTACGGTTAAATCACACTTGTTTAATAATAAAAGTAAAAAGAACACATATAGTTAAAACATAGCCAAAGTTCAGTAACCGAAACGGATAGTCAGCCAAGCCAGAAGTCAGGGATCAATGTAATGGAACAGCAAGCAGGATGTCAGCCAGAAAGCCAGAAGGGATGTCAGCAAAGCAAGTCTAGAACAGAATCATAGGAGATAGTCTCTGTGATGTTGACCAAGGCAAAGGCAGAGCGCCTCTGGACTGGACAGATTAAGTAGGCAGGACTGACGAACAGGATATCATCAACAGCTGAGTAACCGTAGAGAGATAGGAGCTGGCAATTAGCCGACAGCTGAGTGGCCAGCTCAGTGAAGGAAGGTCTGAGCCCAGCCCTGACAGTCTCCCACAGTCCCCCACAGTCAGAACACTCCTCTCCGGGCCATGTCCCCCACAGTCAGAACACTCCTCTCCGGGCCATGTCCCACACAGTCAGAACACTCCTCTCCGGGCCATGTCCCACACAGTCAGAACACTTCTCTCCGGGCCATGTCCCACACAGTCAGAACACTCCTCTCCGGGCCATGTCCCACACAGTCAGAACACTTCTCTCCGGGGCATGTCCCACACAGTCAGAACACTCCTCTCCGGGCCATGTCCCTCACAGTCAGAACACTCCTCTCTGGTCCATGTCCCTCACAGTCAGAACACTCCTCTCCGGGCCATGTCCCTCACAGTCAGAACACTCCTCTCTGGTCCATGTCCCTCACAGTCAGAACACTCCTCTCTGGGCCATGTCCCACACAGTCAGAACACTCCTCTCCGGGCCATGTCCCACACAGTCAGTCAGAACACTCCTCTCCGGGCCATGTCCCACACAGTCAGTCAGAACACTCCTCTCCGGGCCATGTCCCACACAGTCAGTCAGAACACTCCTCTCCGGGCCATGTCCCTCACAGTCAGAACACTCCTCTCTGGTCCATGTCCCACACAGTCAGAACACTCCTCTCCGGGCCATGTCCCTCACAGTCAGAACACTCCTCTCCGGGCCATGTCCCACACAGTCAGTCAGAACACTCCTCTCCAGGCCATGTTCCACACAGTCAGAACACTCCTCTCTGGGCCATGTCCCACACAGTCAGAACACTCCTCTCCGGGCCATGTCCCACACAGTCAGTCAGAACACTCCTCTCCGGGCCATGTCCCACACAGTCAGTCAGAACACTCCTCTCCGGGCCATGTCCCTCACAGTCAGAACACTCCTCTCTGGTCCATGTCCCACACAGTCAGAACACTCCTCTCCGGGCCATGTCCCTCACAGTCAGAACACTCCTCTCCGGGCCATGTCCCACACAGTCAGTCAGAACACTCCTCTCCAGGCCATGTCCCACACAGTCAGAACGCTCCTCTCTGGTCCATGTCCCACACAGTCAGAACACTCCTCTCCGGGCCATGTCCCTCACAGTCAGAACACTCCTCTCTGGTCCATGTCCCACACAGTCAGAACACTCCTCTCCGGGCCATGTCCCTCACAGTCAGAACACTCCTCTCTGGTCCATGTCCCACACAGTCAGAATACTCCTCTCCAGGCCATGTCCCACACAGTCATAACGCTCCTCTGCGGTCCATGTCCCTCACAGTCAGAACACTCCTCTCTGGTCCATGTCCCACACAGTCAGAACACTCCTCTCCGGGCCATGTCCCACACAGTCAGAACACTCCTCTCCGGGCCATGTCCCACACAGTCAGAACACTCCTCTCCAGGCCATGTCCCTCACAGTCAGAACACTCCTCTCTGGTCCATGTCCCACACAGTCAGAACACTCCTCTCCGGGCCATGTCCCTCACAGTCAGAACACTCCTCTCCGGGCCATGTCCCACACAGTCAGTCAGAACACTCCTCTCCGGGCCATGTCCCACACAGTCAGAACACTCCTCTCCGGGCCATGTCCCACACAGTCAGAACACTCCTCTCCGGGCCATGTCCCACACAGTCAGAGCACTCTTTTCCTGGTCATGTCCCTCAAGTCAAAGTTCTCCTCTCCTGGTTGTGTCCCCCACAGTCAGAGCACTCCTCTCCCCCGATCATGTCCCCAGTAGTCACCCGGCAATGTCTATTGCAATAACTTTTCTCAGTGATTCCTGTAAGAATTCTCCATCAAACTGGGAAATCAGCCGCACTTTGCCTTGTGCATTGCTGGGCACTAAGGATGCATCCAGAATGATAAATGTCACCTTTGTTCTTTAATATGATCACATATTTCGTATTTTTTTTTCATGTCTAATCATAATAAATTATTTTTCTTTGTGTTTATAAGCCACCAGAGGATCTGTTTATTACAATGTAACAAAGCGGGTCTAAAGCTGACATTTATTATAACAGAAGACGTGTAATCCCTGGCGCCCGGGCTGACCTGATTTACTGAATGTGTATTTTATGTGTCTCCGCAATGTATATCCCGACTGCTATGAGGTGTAAAGTTTATGTACAGTGGGGGGTCTTAAAGTGAACCCATAATTAACATTCACATGAATCTGTAAAAGCTTGTTCACGTTAGCTTTGCTCTCACTTTTAGATCGCTCTACAGAGAACATTTGACAGGCGCCGCAGTGAGGAGGCGTTGTGTCTCCTCATCTCCTGCTTTAACCTCTTAAACCCCACATTAGCGCATGCTTGTGGTCCGGTTGCAGAGCAGCCCCATTTACTTCAATGCGTTGTGTTTGGCGGGTGGTAGTCCGTCAGGGGTTATAATTCCTGCTATGGCCGTGAAGCAAAGCATTGCAGCCACATCATGTGTACACCTGTTGCCTCTGCAGCTAAAGGGGTAGTGGTTAAAGGGCAGTAAAAGCATGGCTCCACCACAGGGTTTTACAGAACCCAAACTGCTGATGTGAATGAGCCCTAAGGCACATGCCAGCGTAACCAAACCATGGGAATTTTTAAGTGATAAAAACAAATCCTGTTCTATCTGTCTATCTATCTGGTTTCCATCATATCTGGTCCCCTGGCTTCCATCCTTACTGGTCCCCTGGCTTCCATCATATCTGCCCCCCTTGTTCACATCATCTCTGGTCCCCTGTCTTCCATCAAATCCCCTTGCTCCCATCATCTCTGTTCCCCTTGCTCCTATAATAACTGGTCCCCAACTTCCATCATCTCTGGTCCCCTGACTTCCATTATCTCTGGTCCCCTGTCCTCCATAATCTCTGGTCCCCTGTCCTCCATAATCTCTGGTCCCCTGGTTTCTATCATCTCTGGTCCACTGGCTTGCATCATTTTTGTTCTCCTGGCTTCCATCATCTCTTGCCCCCTGGCTTCCATCATCTCTTGCCCCCTGGCTTCCATCATCTCTGGTCCCTTGGTGTCCAATCATCTCTGGTCTCCTGGCTCCCATCATCTCTGGTCCCCTGGTTTCTATCATCTCTGGTCCACTGGCTTGCATCATTTTTGTTCTCCTGGCTTCCATCATCTCTTGCCCCCTGGCTTCCATCATCTCTTGCCCCCTGGCTTCCATCATCTCTGGTCCCTTGGTTTCCAATCATCTCTGGTCTCCTGGCTCCCATCATCTCTGGTTCTCTGGCTTCCATTCTCCCTGGTCCCCTGGCTTCCATTCTCCCTGGTCCCCTGGCTTCCATTCTCCCTGGTCCCTTGATTTCAATTATCACTCATCCCCTTGCTTAAAAATCATCTCTGCCCCCCTTTCTTCCATCATCTCTGGTCCCCTGGTTTCTATAATCTCTGGTCCACTGGCTTGCATAATTTTTGCTCTCCTGGCTTCCATCATCTCTGGTCCCCTGGCTTCCATCATCTCTGGCCCTCTGGTTTCTATAATCTCTGGTCCCCTGGCTTCTATCATCTCTGTTCTCCTGGCTCCCATTATCCCTGCCCCCCCCCCCGGCTCCTATCATCTCTGGTCCCCTGGCTTCCATCATCTCTGGTTCTCTTGCTTCCATCATCACTGGTCTCCTGGCTTCCATCATCTCTGGTTCCCTGGCTTCCATCATCTCTGGTCCCCTGGCTTCCATCATCTCTGATCCTCTGGTTTCTATAATCTCTGGTCCCCTGGCTTCTATCACCTCTGTTCTCCTGGCTTCCATTATCCCTGGCCCCCCGGCTCCCATCATCTCTGGTCCACTGGCTTCCATCATCTCTGGTTCCCTTGCTTCCATCATCACTGGTCCCCTGGCTGGTTTCCATTATTTCTCGTCCCCTGGCTGGCTTCCATCATCTCTGTTTCCCTGGCTTCCATCATTTCTGGTCCCCTGGACTGGAGAACCTCAGCTACAGTATGGGGAAAAGCTACAGGCACTGAACTTATTCTCTCTGGAGAGGAGATACTTGAGAGGGGATATTATATTGATGTACAAATACCATACTGGTGACCCTAGCATAGAGAAAAATCTGAAATTTAAAAAGACATGCAGCCATTTACTAAAATTAGAAGCGATTTAAACTTAAAGTGTGTAGAGGGTTCTTTACTGTCAGAGCGGTAAAAATGTGGAATTCTCTTCCACAAGCAGTGGTATCAGCAGGGAGCATCAATAATTAAAAAAACTATTAGATGGGCACCTTAACGACCACAACATACGGGGGTATACAATCTACTATTGCCACAAACACACACTCGCATACACACATATTATAGGTTGAAATGGATGGACTTGTGTCTTTTTTCAACCTCGCCAATAATGTAACAATGGTCTCCTGACTCTCATCTCCGGTCCCCTGGCTTCCATCGTCTCCGGTCTCCTGGCTTCCATCATCTCTGGTCCCCTGGCTTTCATCATCTCTGGTTCCCTGACTCCCATGATCTCAAGTTCCCTGGCTCCCATCATCTCTGGTCCCCTGGCTTCCATCGTCTCCGGTCCCCTGGCTTCCATCATCTCTGGTCCCCTGACTCCCATGATCTCAATTTCCCTGGCTCCCATCATCTATGATCCCCTGTTTTTTATCATATCTGGTCCCCTGGCTTCCATCATCTCTGGTCCCCTGGCTTTCATCATCTCTGGTCCCCTGACTCCCATGATCTCAATTTCCCTGGCTCCCATCATCTATGATCCCCTGGTTTTTATCATATCTGGTCCCCTGGCTTCCATCATCTCTGGTCCCCTGGCTTTCATCATCTCTGGTTCCCTGACTCCCATGATCTCAAGTTCCCTGGCTCCCATCATCTCTGGTCCCCTGGCTTCCATCGTCTCCGGTCCCCTGGCTTCCATCATCTCTGGTCCCCTGACTCCCATGATCTCAATTTCCCTGGCTCCCATCATCTATGATCCCCTGTTTTTTATCATATCTGGTCCCCTGGCTTTCATCATCTCTGGTCCCCTGACTCCCATGATCTCAATTTCTCTGGCTCCCATCATCTATGATTCCCTGGTTTTTATCATATCTGGTCCCCTGAATCCCCTCATATCTGGTCCCCTGGCTCCCATACTCTCTGGTCCCCTGGCTTCCATCCTCTTTGGTCCCCTGGCTCCCATACTCTCTGGTCCCCTGGCTTCCATCCTCTTTGGTCCCCTGGCTTCCATCATCCTTTATCTCCTGACCACAAAACAGAGCACTTCTTCTGAAATCAGATGATATGATATGTCAGTATCCCGCATTTCAGTCAGAGGATCATAAACCATGGAAGCTAGAGGATTACCATGACAGCCAGGCCACCAGCATTTCCATCTGAAGTTCATGTTTCTGAGGGAGGCCCCTTTAATAAGGAAGAAGCCCGCAGCATTGCCTCATCGGGTGCCATCGGAATCTCTGACCTTCTGGCCCCGTGGCATTATCATGATATCTCCTCGTTTCCCGGAAACAGTCGGTGGATTATCTGCTCAGATCCCCGTGAAAACCTATACGGGCTCTGAGTGGTTTACGGCCGATCAATAGGAAATAGTTCAGATAGCTCGACATACTTTCACATCCGCTTCTCCAGTGTCAGCGTCTGACTTGGTCCCCTTCCAGGAAGGTATCGAGATACGTAACCCCCCCTCCCTTCCCCCCGCCCTGGCTGCCCATCTCCTGCCCAGGAGCTCGCTCTCACCCCCGGTGTTTGTGATGGCGGTTAATTTGTCCTTGTCATTCGGAGAGTTGGTCTCAGCACCTCAGCGGTCTGGCGCGGGGCCATGTCTTCGCTGTGCCTGCTGTTCCCAGCCTTCTGTTAAAAAAAGCACGCTTTGTATTTTACCATTGGATCCCGCGCTGCATACGATTTCAATTAGCGTCTGGTTACAGGGCTCAGCATATGTGGAATGTCTGTCCGGGCCCAGGTGGAGCACAGAGCATGCCATAAAAATCACAGCAATCTTATTAATTCTCAGCCGCTCAGCCAGCAACACCGCCGGCCCGCACCCCGTGACCTCTGACCACCGCCTGCCTAAAGGGGAACTCCGGCCAGGATGAGACGTGACCCATAGAAGTGCAATACAAATCTATTATCTATAAATCTATATATATATACATCTGGCCAGACACTCTCCTCTCCCCTCTGCCAACCCCACCGCTGGCCCTTACTCCATGACCTCTGACCCCCGCCGGCCTAAAGGGGAACCCCAGCCAGGGCCAGACTCTATATACCTATATCTATATATCAGTCCCACACTCTCCTCTCCCCTCTGTGATCTTTGACCACTGCCAACCAAAAGGGGAACCCTGGCCAGGGCCAGACATGACCCATAGAAGATCAATAAAATCTATTATCTATAAATCTATGTATCCGGCCTGCACTCTCCTCTCCCTTCTGCCTCTGCCGTGACCTCAGACCACCACCGTCCTAAAGGGGAACACCGGCCAGGGCCCAACATGACCCATAGAAGAAGACTCCAAATCTATCTACGTGACCTCTGACCACTGCCAGCATAAAGAGCAACCCTGGCCAGGACCAGACATGACCCATAGAACATCAATAAAATCTATTATCTATATATCTATATCTATATATCCGACCTGCACTCTCCTCTCCCTTCTGCCTCTGCCTTGGCCTCTGACCACCGTCCTAAAGACAAACCCTGGCAAGGACCAGACATGACCCATAGAAGATCAATAAAATCTACTATACATAAATCTATATGTGTATATCCGACCTGCACTCTCCTCTCCCTTCTGCCTCTGCCGTGACCTCTGACCACCACCGTCCTAAAGGGGAACACTGGCCAGGACCCAACATGACCCATAGAAGATGACTCCAAATCTATCTACGTGACCTCTGACCACTGCCAGCTTAAAGAGCAACTCCGGCCAGGACCAGACATGACCCATAGAAGATCAATAAAATCTATTATCTATATATCTATATCTATATATCCGACCTGCACTCTCCTCTCCCTTCTGCCTCTGCCTTGGCCTCTGACCACCGTCCTAAAGACAAACCCTGGCAAGGACCAGACATGACCCATAGAAGATCAATAAAATCTACTATCTATAAATCTATATCTGTATATCTGACCTGCACTCTCCTCTCCCTTCTGCCTCTGCGGCGACCTCTGACCACCACCGTCCTAAAGGTGAACATTGTCCAGGACCTGACATGACCCATAGAAGATGAATACAAATTTATCTACATGACCTCTGACCACTGCCAGCTTAAAGAGCAACTCCGGCCAGGACCAAACATGACCCACAGAAGATCAATAAAATCTATTATCTATATATCTATATCCAGGGGCGGACTGATCATTGGGCCACTCGGGCACTGCCCGAGGGCACCATGCCACTAGGGGGCCCCATCAGGGTTTCCAGCCTCAGTAAACCAGGGACAGTATGTAAAAATTCTTTCTCTAAATTGTCCCTTACCAACATCCTTTTGGTCTAAAAATCCTGAGATTATAGCTGCCCCACCTCTCCAGTACCTTCTCAGCCAATAGAAACATGTCTGTGTATACTGTGGGATTGTATACTGTGTGTGTGTCTTTGTGTCTACTGTGTGGCCCCATAATCTTTGATTGCCTGGGGGCCCCATAATCTCCTTTTGCCCGGGGGCCCCATGAGTTGTCAGTCCACCCCTGTCTATATCTATATCTCCGGCCCGCACTCTCCTCTCCCTCTGTGCCTCTGCTGTTATCTCTGACCACTGGCCTAAAGAGGAACCCCGGCAAGGACCAGACATGATCCATAGAATCTATTATCTATATATCTATATCTCTGGCCCACACTCTCCTCTCCCCTTCTGCCTCCGTGTGACAGCCATGGGGATCAATGATTTCAATTTGAAATTTACAATGACGTGTGACACTTCAAAGGTGAATTTTCTTGATATCACTATACAGAAAAGCCCTGGCGGTCAGTTGTCCAGTAATTTGTATCGAAAGGAAATAGCTGGCATTACAATTTTGCATGCCACCAGTTTCTACCCGGCTCCGCTTGTGCGATCCACACCATATTCTCAGTATCTACAGATTCGGAGAAATTGCACCAATGACTGTACGTTTGTGACCGAAGCAAAAAAATTACAACAAAGCCCTTGTACACACGGTCGGACATTCAGACAACAAAATCGGTCGGATTTTGTCCAACGGATTGTGTCTGAAACTGTTGCATACACACTGTCGGACAAAGTTGTCGGAAAATCCGTAACGTGATGACGTTATTTCGTTATGACGGGACTACGTTCAGGCTAGTAGCCAATAGCTTTGGTCTAGGAATTTGATCTGAGCATGCGTGGCACTTTGTCCGATCGGAATTCTCTACACACAATCGGACAAAGTCCGATCAGATCATGTTGTCGGAAAGTTTTATAGCCCAGCTCTAAAACTTTGTCGGTTGGATATTCCGATGGAAACAGTCCAATGAAGCCCACACACACAGTTGGATTATCCGACAACACGGTCCAATCGGACATTTTCCGTCGGAATGTCCGACCGTGTGTACAAGGGCATAGATTGCTCCAACGGGGCTATTCCCCCACGGGTCTGAAGAAGGCCTTTCAAAGGGCGCACATGCAAACTAGGCAAAGTTTAATCTTTAAGCACTCTAAACAGATTAAATGCGCTAGGCAAGTACCGGAGCAAGTAAGAATAGTCATGACCTACAATAAACAACACCAAGCTCTTAGAAACATTCTCAAAAAACTTTGGCATATACTCCGAATCGATCCAACGCTTGAGCAGTTTATATCTGGGGCACCCCTAATTACCTTTAAACGCACAAAGTCCTTGAGGGATAAACTGGTCACCAGCGAATATACAGTGGAATTTAGGGAGGTCCCCTGCAAGCATTGAGGCACCTTTAAATGCGGTGGTTGCCCCCAATGCCAATTTATCAATACAGAGAGTGAGGTCAGGCTATCAAATGGGAAAAAATTCAAACCTTCACATTTCGCGAACTGTCGCACCTTTGGGGTAGTGTACTTACTGACGTGTTCCTGCGGTTGTTTTTACGTAGGAAAAACCAAACAAGAACTCCATAAGAGAATGAGCAGACACATACAAAGTTTACGTGTATGCAATCCCGACCTACCACTAGGCAGACAAATGCCCGCGACATACACATGGGAAATTTTCCCAAAATTAGGTTCTTGGTACTCGATCATGTACACCCCAATCCTGGGGGGGCAATTGGGACAAGACCCTTCTACAGCACGAGACTAGGTAGATTGTGGCCCTACAGGCCACACGGCTATCTGGCCTCAATGACTGCACTAGTTATCAACCTTTTTTGGAAGGTTTTACGTCTGGTACTTGGGAAGGTTTGGAGTAACTGAAATTAAAGTGACATAATTAAGGAGCTGGGGAGCATATTTCCCCTCGGAATGTTGGGGTTTTTTTTTGTTTTGTTTTTTTCATACCAGGGTGTTTCTATGGTGTTGTTTTCCGCATTCACCACATAGGTGGCCTCTTCTCTCTTATGGGTAACTGCAATTTACTATGTTGAAGCATATTCTTTCCCTGTAGGAGCTCACTTTTTTGACTAGCAGCCACTGGGCATTTATTGCTGGTTACTGTTTTGCCCACACTGGAGGGCGTTGCCCTGGTATGGGTGACTATTTTTTAATCAGGATATATGCCCTGTGCCTTTATTTCTTGTATTTAGGTGTATCCCGGGGGCTTATGGCCATAGGTTTATGCGCACGCAGGACTATTGACATGGATCTGCTTTGGTGCCTTCGAGGGAGCTTTGCTTGCTTTTCTTTTTTTTCCTCTTTGCTTGTTGTGCCCCTAGGGTGGATGCGGTTCTTTTTTGCCATCGCTCCCCTATGCATGGGTATTGCTGCTAGCGGCACATGCATGCAGGCGCCAGGGTGTTCGGTGTGAGGCCCCTGGCTACCTGCTTATATGTGCTGCCGTCATTGCCGTTTTGCGCACTCGCGCATGCGCTGATGCGCGATTGCGCTGTTGCGCATGCGCGCGCCACATACCGAGGCACGAGGGCCAATGGGCGCACATGTGTTTGCGTCATTATATGAAAAAAAAATATGTGCGCCAGAGGCCTCTATTTAAACCCCCTCATGCAGGAGTTGTCTGGGCAGCATTGGAACCAGACGGGATACTTCACGTTTTTTGCTTCCCAGGTATGCATTAACTACGTAGTATTTCTCTAGCCCCGCTTGACCTACCTTTAGGAATGCAGCTCTCATCTTCTTTATTGCAGGTATTCCTAATAAGGGACCCATACGGATAGGGGACCTTTTGGGGGCCACAATTTGGGCTTGGATATACCTTGGTGCGGGGTTTATTTTACCCCGCAATACCCCAGGGGTAAGTATATCGGCTGCCCTTATTTAATTGTATAGTATACATCGGTAATCTTTTCCGTTATTAATTAGAGTGGGGTTTAATTGTCTGGATTTTTTTGCTGTCTATATTGTTCAATCCCTCCCGGTTTCGGTTTTGTGTATTTGTTTACCTCTCTCAGTTTTTCTTTAAACTTTGCTTCTGTTGTTGGGGGGCTTTTATAGGCCGTTTAAAGACTGATACTATTCACCCACAGCTAGTTTTTAAATGTTTGTTACCAACAGAGCCAGCGGATACGTAAGTTGCAGTACCTACTTCAGCTTGCATTTCCTGCGGAGGGGCGCGCTAATACCTATGGTCGCCACTAGGGATTTGATATTGTGGTCTGGTGTGCCTGTGTACTTACCAATATTTCTACCTCTCACTGAGAAGTGGCTCAATCATGGTATGTAGTGCCCACGTGTATAGTTTTTGGGGGGATTTTTTGGACCTGTTTGGGGCATGGCATGCTATGTATTCACTTTTGGGTGGTGTTTGCCTTGGTTTTGACATGTCTCTTTCTTTCATTTTTAGAGCTATCACCATATTGTATTTTCCTTTACTCTCCACCCCTGATGAAAGTTTTCAAGCAAAACTGGAAACGCGTCGGGTCTTGGGATATCTAATCCCTATGAGAGCATAGGTGTTGTTATATGGTTTATTGTTTTTTCTATTTGTATTGTATTGCATATTTCTACTGTACAGATGCTAGTTGTCTGTCCTTGGTTTTACTACTTTGTATATTAATAAATATGATATTTTATACTTCCTTTGCATGTGTTGGTGGTCTGCCAAAGTCCCACTTAGGGGGTACTTTTTTGTTCTACGTATAGGGATGGGACCACCACACTGCCTATGCTGACACAGTGGGAATCTTCTTTTTTTCCTTCTGCCTCCGCCGTGACCTCTGACCACCACCATCCTAAAGGGGAGCCCCAGCCAGGACCAGACACCCCCCATAGAAGATTCCTCTGCCTCTACCACGACCTCTGACCATTGCCGTCCTAAAGGGGAACCCCGACCAGGACCAGACACGGCCCATACCTGATCAACACAAATCTATTATCAAATCCCCCAATTGAGATGTAGGCCATAATAAAAACCTGACAGGGGTTCAAATTATTCCCTACGCTATCCAAATGCTTTTGGTAAAATTGACATACCCGGTAGATGTCTTAGGGCCAGCTGCTGAAATCTCATTCATTACATTCGATACATTCGGTCAGCAGCGAGCCGTGCGTAATGACAAAAGCCGTTTGTTTCCCCTCCGGTGGATGACATTGTCCAGCCACGGCAGCTGGGAAGCGGCTGCTGATCCGTCCACGGCTTCCAAGTCTGTCAGCTCCGCCACCTGCATTCAGTCTGCAGATGCTGTGCGAGGCGCTGAGCGGTGCGGGGAATCAGGACCCTCATCTATCCCATGGCGGGAGGAGACTGCACTTTGCATCTTGTAGGAATGTCGGGGGGGGGGAACCAAAAACGAACAACTTTATAAGACAAAAACATGGAAAGCAGATTATGCGGACATACTACAGGAGATGATCAGAGACTGCAGACATAGTACAGGAGATGATCAAAGACTGCGGAAATACTACAGTAGATGATCAGAGACTGCAGACATGGTACAGGAGATGATCAGAGACTGCGGAAATACTACAGTAGATGATCAGAGACTGCGGAAATACTACAGTAGATGATCAGAGACTGTGGACATACTACAGGAGATGATCAGAGACTGCAGACATACTACAGGAGATGATCAGAGACTGTGGAAATACTACAGTAGATGATCAGAGACTGCGGAAATACTACAGTAGATGATCAGAGACTGCGGAAATACTACAGTAGATGATCAGAGATCGGCGGACACACTACAGTAGATGGTCAGAGACTGCAGACATACTACAGGAGATGGTCTGAGACTGCAGACACAATACAGGAGATGGTCAGAGACTGCAGACAGACTACAGGAGATGGTCAGAAACTGCAGACATACTACAGGAGATGGTCAGAGACTGCAGACATACTACAGGAGATGATCAGAGACTGCAGAAATAGTACAGGAGATGGTCAGAGACTGCAGACATACTACAGGAGATGGTCGGAGACTGCAGACATACTAAAGGAGATGGTCAGAGACTGCAGACATACTACAGGAGATGGTCAGAGACTGCAGACAGACTACAGGAGATGGTCAGAGACTGCAGACATACTACAGGAGATCGTCAGAGACTGCAGACATACTACAGGAGATGGTCAGAGACTGCAGACACACTACAGGAGATGGTCAGAGACTGCAGACATAGTACAGGAGGTGGTCAGAGACTGCAGAAATAGTACAGGAGATGGTCAGAGACTGCAGACATACTACAGGAGATAGTCAGAAACTGCAGACATACTACAGAAGATGGTCAGAGACTGCAGACATAGTACAGGAGATGGACAGAGACTGCAGACACACTACAGGAGATGGTCAGAGACTGCAGACATACTACAGGAGATGGTCAGAGACTGCAGACACACTACAGGAGATGGTCAGAGACTGTAGACATAATACAGGAGATGGTCAGAGACTGCAGAAATAGTACGAGAGATGGTAAGAGACTGCAGAAATAGTACGAGAGATGGTCAGAGACTGCAGAAATAGTACGAGAGATGGTAAGAGACTGCAGACACACTACAGGAGATGGTCAGAGACTGCAGACATACTACAGGAGACGGTCAGAGACCGCAGACGTATTACAGGAGATGTTCAGAGACTGCAGACATAGTACAGGAGATGGTGAGAGACTGCAGACATAGTACAGAAGATGGTCAGAGACTGCAGACATAGTACAGGAGAGGGTCAGAGACTGCAGACATACTTCAGGATATGGTCAGAAACTGCAGACAGACTATGGGTTATGAGTTGTCAGCTTCTCTCTGTGTTCAGAAGCTGCAGCAAGTTAGCATACCTGCCAACTTTCTGAGATGGGAATGAGTGACACCTATTAGCAAAAGTAGGTAGGCATAGGACACACCCCCTGCCACACCCACTTAACCACTTCCCGACCGCCCTATATTAGTTATACTGCTACTGGGTGGCCACATTGTGCAGGACACGTATTGGGCCCGAGTGCGCGCCAGCGACAGCTTTCTCCCGCTGAGATTCTACACAGTGGGAACTGATCAGCTGATCCTGCAGACCCAATGTCTGCCGGCACCTGCTGATCTTTCAGTACACAGGTAGAACGGCGATCTGTCTATGTAAACAAGGCGGATAGCCTGTCTGTCAATAAGGAAGGCACTGATCCTGTGTTCCTGCAAAGCATGGACACGGATCTATGCCTTCCCTTAGTAAAAGCATCTCCCACACTGCATTAAAACACCAGAAAGGCACACATTTAACCCTTTGATCGCCCCTGATGTTAACCCCCTTCCCTACCAGTGTCATTAGTACAGTGACAGTGCATATTTTTAGCACTGATCACTGTATTAGTGCCACTGGTTCCCAAGAAAGTGTCCAAAAGAGTCAGTTAGAATCCAATTTGTCCGCCGCAATATAGTAGTCCCGATTGCCCCCATAACTAGTAAAAAAACAAATAAATTAATAAAAATCCCATAAATGTATCAATATACGTTATTGGGATTTTTTTTAACCAGAAATATGTACCAGAATCCATATTAGCCCAAATTGATAAAGAAATTCACATTTTTAACTTTTTTTTTTTATTGGGTATGTTTTATAGCAGAAAGTAAAAAATATTGTTTTTTTTTTTGTTTTTTTTTTATGTAGTGGATGACATTTGGGATCAAATGTCACACGCATGTAAATTTAGTTTTTGCCTCAGAACAATAAAGGTTCTGAGGGTTAATTGTGTAGGTGGGCCTTAACACCGGTCTGGCCAGGCTGTGTTTGGAAGTTCTGCCTGGTCATGGGAACGGCGAGGGGCACATGATAGGCCAGAACCAGGCCTGGTTGGATGTTTGGGTATCGGCCTTTTCTGAGCCAATCAATGGGAGTGCCGGGGCCCGCTGAGGAGTCTGGCAAGGGGTACTTAAGGGGGTGTGGGTCACGTGTTCGGGGGTTCCGGAGTAGTTCGTGAGGCCCGTGTGGTCTGTCCTGGTTCCAGGACAGGGGTAGTCCCGTGAGTGGTCCTGGTCACGGGGTGTTCGACACCCCGCAACATGTTCCTGTCAGTGGCCCCTGATAGACCTGCCTGGTCTGGGGTGGGGATCCGTCTGTTCCTGAGTCTCGGAACTGGCTGGTCCGAGGCGCAGTAACTGAGGGAGGATTCACAGTGTCCGGGTGTGCTCTCGGCTTGGAGGGACACCGCAGCTCGTGAAAGTGACCGGGGGAGGACTCTTCAGAGGAGAGCCGACAAGTGGCATCCTGAGAAGTGCCTGGTTACTGAGTTGGGAAGGACATTCACAAATTCACACTTTTCCAGTACCATAAAGGAGACGGGAAACGTTCCAGGTATGGAGGAAAAAGGTTCCTGTTCATCCTCAGTTGATCGTTCAAGTTCTGAGTCAACATGCTGACTGCCGTGATCTCTGGCTAGAGATCTGTTCAGCCTTGAAGTACCCAGCTGCGAGTGGCTACTCTCTGGGTGCAAATAGAGACTTTGCTAGACCCGCAGTTCAAGGTGCCTGAGTTCTTCACCCGTGCCCTCTGTTCCCTAAGAGACTGTGTTATTTGAAAGTTCTACTGCAAAATAAACCTTTTTAAAAGGACTTCATCTGTGTCAGTGTACAAGTCATTGGGTATCAACCCTGGGAAGCCTTAGCCCACGTACACACGGTCGGAGATTTTGCCAACCAAATCCATCGGATTTTGCCCGTCGGATTTAGTCCGACGGATTGTGTCCGAAACTGTTGCATACACACAGTCGGGCCAAGTTGGCGAAAAATCCGATCTTTCAGAATGTGATGACGTAATTTCGTTACGATGGGACTACATTCAGGCTAGTAGCCAATAGCTTTGATGTAGGAATTTGATCTGAGCATGCGTGGCACTTGGTCCGATGAAAATGCTCTACACATGATCGGATTAGGTCCGTCCAGCCCAGTTGGTCAGGAAATCTTTCCAACATGTTGGAAAATTGGGTCGGACGGAGATTCGGACGGAATCAGTCCGATGCATACCACACACAGTCGGATTATCTGACAACACGGTCCGATAGGACACATTCCGACGGATTCTCCGACCGTGTGTACAAGGGCTTAGAGGTGGAAGAGCAGGCCGAGAGAAGGTAACCAGTTAGCCCACTAAGTCAAGGCCGCCCTGCAAGGGGTTATGGCCACTACATTTAAATTGTCGCTCTTTTCTTGTTTACAGCCTAAAAAATTAAAACTGCAGGTGGTGATCAAATACCACCAAAAGAAAGCTCTATTTGTGGGAAAAAAAGGACGCCAATTTTATTTGGGTACAGCAGCATCACACAACCGCAACACAAAAAAGCGACACAGTGCAGTATTGCAAAACATGGCCTGGTCAGGAAAGGGCTAAAACCTCCTGGAGCTGAAGTGGTTAAAGAAACACTAGGAGAAGGAATGCCGCACTGGGAGACAATGAGGCTCTGCTACATGCCGGTTTTTTTTTTCAGTGGGCACAGTTCCGGCACCTCCAGCACTGAACATATGTAATGTCAAGTTTGTTGTTGGAAGGGAACTATTTTTACGGAAGGGGGGGGGGGGGGTTTCTATTATTGCTAAGGAGGTTTACTGTTGTTGGGGGGTGGGTTACTGTTGCTGAGGGTGGGTCTTATATTGCTGGGGGTCAGTGTTTGCTGGGAGGGATCTAGTGATGCTGGCTGCATGGAAATCTGTTGTGGCTGCTGGGGGTCTGTTGTTGCCGGGGGATGTTTTTTTTTTTTTTTGCAGGTGGATCCATTGTTGCTGGTTGCTGTAGAGTCTATTGATGCTGGCTGCAGGGAGATCTGTTATTGCTGCTGGGGATCTTTTGCTGCTGAGGGAGGGGGTATTTTGTTGCAGGTGGTGCATTATTGCTGGGGAGATCTATTGTTGTATTCTCTAAAAGGGGCAGTACTGGGAGGTGGGTAGGGGGTGGAACCAAGGAATAGTGCAGGAGGTGCGTAGGGGTTGGAACCAAGGAATGGTGCAAGAGGTGGGTAGGGGGTTGAGCCAAGGAATGGTGCAGGAGGTGGGTAGTGGGTGGAACCAAGGAATGGTGCAGGAGGAGGGTAGAGGGTGGAGCCAAGGAATGGTGCAAGAGGTGGGTAGGGGTTGGAACCAAAAATGGGGCAGAAGGTGGGCAGGGGGGTGGAACCAAGGAATGATGCAGGAGGTGGATATGGGTGGAACCAAGGAATGGTGCTCAAAGGTGGATAGTGGGTGGAACCAAGGGATAGTGCAGGAATTGGGTAGGGATGGAACCAAGGAATGGTGCAGGAGGTGGGTAGGGGGTGGAATCATGGAATGGCGCAGGGGGTGGAACCAAGGAATGGTGCTCAAAGGTGGATAGTGGGTGGAACCAAGGAATGGTGCAGGAGGTGGGTAGGGAGTGGTACCAAGTAATGGTGCAGGAGATGGGTAGGGGGTGAAACCAAGGAATTGTGCAGGAGATGGGTAGGGGGTAGAACCAAGCAATGGCGCAGGAGGTGGGTAGGGGGTGGAACCACGGAATGGTGCAGGAGATGGGTAGGGTGTGAAACCAAGGAATGGTGCAGGAGATGGGTAGGGGGGGAACCAAGGAATGGTGCAGGAGATGGATAGGGGTGTAACCAAGGAATTGTGCAGGAGATGAGTAGGGAGTGGAACCAAGGAATGGTGCAGGAGGTGGGTAGGGGTGGAATCAAGGAATGGTGCAGGAGATGGGTAGTGTATGGAACCAAGGAATGGTGCAGGATATGGGTAGTGGGTGGAAGCAAGGAATGGTGCAGGAGGTGGGTAGGGGGTAGAACCAAGGAATGGCGCAGGAGGTGGGTAGGGGGTGGAGACAAGAACTGACTCAGAAACAGGAAGTTTCTGCACCTATTGTCTGAGAAAAAAAGCCCCGGCTACATGTACATTTGCTGACAAAGGACTTGCTTACAGAGGGATGACTCCTTAATAATCCAATCACAAAAAGGGAAGGGGAGGTAACCAAGATGTATTGCTTAATCACATTAGAGAGAAGTGATGTTACCAACCTGTCTGTGCTGTGTGTAAGGCTGCATTCACATCTGGGCGTTTCCAGAACACGTGTATAAACGCTCAGGAACGCACATTTTGGAAACGTGCAAAATGCGCGATACAAACCGGAGTCACACTTAAATCACATTTATTGTTGTATAGGGCTTTTTATATCATTTCTTTATTGTTGTTTTCAGAGCTTAACAGCTCAAACTTTTTGCACATACAGCTGAATGAATCAGAGGAGTGACTTCTCCCCCTCTCTGCCTGAACTATTCAGATTTTGAGTTCAGATAGACAGTTTAAAAGCAAGTAGCTTCTTTCTTCATAGCCTTTTTACATACAGTGGTTGTGGCGGGGGGGGGGGGGGGGGGGTGGTTACACGCACTCCCAGCTGTTGCAGCCACCAGGCATGTTTGTAAATTGGACAAACAAAATGTTGGCCATTAGATGGAAGCAATTTGCTTTCACACACACCCGTAAACATCGCCCCCCGCCCGTGCACACCCCTGCCATGCTTCCCAGGCTCCATGTTCCCACTGGCAGGATGGGCATGCTGGGTAAAGGAGAGGGAAACCAGTGAATGGCCATTCATAAACATCCCCTTCCTGCTAATGACCCGCAAACAATGCAAAAAACATCACTGCTGGACCCTGGTGTCACTCAGTGTTCATTTTTATCATCAGTTTTGTCAGCGGCATGTTTTCAGAGACAAAAACTAATTGAAAACTACTCTACATTTTTATGTGCTTTGTGTGCTGTGTGCATTACAGGCCTCCTTAGACCGTCCAGAGCACTGTGTGCATTACAGGCCTCCTCAGACCGTCCAGAGCACTGTGTGCATTACAGGCCTCTTCAGACCACCATCCAGAACACTGTGTACATTACAGGCCTCCTCAAATCGTCCAAAGCACTGTGTGCATTACAGGCTTCCTCAGACTACCCAGAGCACTGTGTGCATTACAGGCCTCCTCAGACCGTCCAGAGCACTGTGTGCATTACAGGCCTCCTCAGACTGCCCAGAGCACTGTGTGCATTACAGGCCTCCTCAGACTGTCCAGAGCACTGTGTGCATTACAGGCCTCCTCAGACCGTCCAGGGCACTGAGTGCATTACAGGCCTCCTCAGACCGTCCAGAGCACTGTGTGCATTACAGGCCTCCTCAGACCGTCCAGAGCACTGAGTGCATTACAGGCCTCCTCAGACCGTCCAGATCACTGTGTGAATTACAGGCCTCCTCAGACTGCCCAGAGCACTGTGTGAATTACAGGCCTCCCCAGACTGCCCAGAGCACTGTGTGCATTACAGGCCTCCTCAGACCGTCCGAAGCACTGTGTGCATTACAGGCCTCCTCAGACCGTCCGAAGCACTGTGTGCATTACAGGCCTCCTCAGACCGTCCAGAGCACTGTGTGTATTACAGGCCTCCTCAGACCGTCCAGATCACTGTGTGAATTACAGGCCTCCTCAGACTGCCCAGAGCACTGTGTGCATTACAGGCCTCCTCAGACCGTCCAGAGCACTGTGTGAATTACAGGCCTCCCCAGACTGCACAGAGCACTGTGTGCATTACAGGCCTCCTCAGACCGTCCAGAGCACTGTGTGAATTACAGGCCTCCCCAGACTGCCCAGAGCACTGTGTGCATTACAGGCCTCCTCAGACCGTCCAAAGCACTGTGTGCATTACAGGCCTCCTCAGACCGTCCGAAGCACTGTGTACATTACAGGCCTCCTCAGACCGTCCAAAGCACTGTGTGCATTACAGGCCTCCTCAGACTGCCCAGAGCACTGTGTGCATTACAGGCCTCCTCAGATTGTACAGAGTATACCTCCCAACATTTTGAGATGAGAATGAGGGACATCTACTAGCAAATGTATGTAGGCATAGGACACGCCCCCTGTCACACCCCCTTTAAAGGAGAATTAACCAAAAAAAAGGATAATTAAATCCATAAGGGCTTTTTTTCCCACTACTATTTCCTTATATTGGTTTTTAAACTTTACAAATGCAGCAATTTAGAATTTGGATGAAAAGTTTAGCACTGGAAAACACTATATGAAAGATAAAAGGTGCATTTTAATTATACAACTATATAGATCAGACCAAAATGAGGAGGGAAGAGGGACACTGCTCCAAATCAGGGACATCATTGTGGTGTCACCAGTTCCTTATCTGTGCCCATCATTGCAGAGTGGGGATAGTTACAGATTCTCCAGAGACAGAGCGGATCTTGGGCTGACAGATCTGTATGTGAAAACAACGCTTGTCGTACAGCCCCGCCTCCCTGCACTGAAATTGTGATAGACAACGCAGAGCGCACTGTTCCACTGTACAGGGAGGCGGGGCTGTACGGCGAGCGGTGTTTGCACATACAGATCTGTCAGCCCGAGATCCGCTCTGTCCCGATTATCTGTAACTCTCCCCTTGTTGGAGAGAGATGGCGGGTGGGTGGTGGCGGAATGCTAGTGGGGAAGGGAGGGAGCAGAGGAGAAGGACACCACCTGTATGGGCAGCACAGACCGGGGGCTGTGAGACCCCCTCTGCCCACTACGGCAAGCCAGGAGGACTACAAGGGGGTGTGTCAGACCGCTGGCTGGGGATATTGGAGGGATAGAAGCCAGTGGACTTCCAAACAGGAAATCACCAGGCAATAATGTTTTTTCAGAAACTTTAGTAGGCTATTTTATTTTATTTCAGTTACTTATATGACGCCATCAATTTATGCAGCGCTTTACATATACATTGTACATTCACATTGGTCCCTACCCTCAAGGAGCTTACAATCTAAGGTCCCTAACTCACATTCATACATACTAGGGACAATTTAGACAGGATCCAATTAACTGACCTGCATGTCTTTGGAGTGTGGGAGGAAACCCACACAGGCACAGGGAGAACATGCAAAATCCAGGCAGGTAGTGTCGTGGTTGGGATTTGAACCAGCGACCCTTCTTACTGCTAGGCAAAAGGGCTAACCACTACACCACTGTGGCTATTGCAGCAGAGCAGCAGAGCAGCAGAGCAGCAGAGCAGCAGAGCAGCAGAACAGCAGAACAGCAGAACAGCAGAACAGCAGAACAGCAGAACAGCAGAGCAGCAGAACAGCAGAACAGCAGAACAGCAGAACAGCAGAACAGCAGAACAACATGGCTGACATAGTTGGTGAAGGTAGGAAAATCAGCAACGAGAACATGGAAACAAGTTTTTGCCCGGAGTTCTGCTTTAAATAATGCATTACAATTTAACTAAACCCATTCGATTTTAGTCAACTAAAATTATTTTAGTTTACTAAAATGTACTGGAGATTTTACCCGATTAAATACAATTAAAACTAAAACAACTGTTGATGACTAAAATGTGACTAAAATTAAAATGGCATTTTAGTCAAAAGACTATGACTAAAAAGAAATAGAATTTTGATGCCAAAGTTTACACTGCTGTCACTTTCCCCTGCCAGTACGTCAAGTCATTGAAAATCTTTAAGCAACTCGTAGAACAAACGGAGGTCAAATGCTGGTCAAAATTAGGTCAATAAAGCCAGCTGAAGGTGAGAAAAAGGTCAACTACAGGTCAGAAGGTGGTCAACTGAGGGTGAGAAGGAGGTCAGTTAAAGATCAGGATGTCAATAAAGTCAACAGAACGTGAGGAAAAGGTAAACTGGTGTTAAGAAGGTCAATTACAGTTCAGAAGAAGATCCGCCGCAGGCGAGAAGGAGGTGCAGAACTACAGTCTGCTACAGGTGAGATGGAGGTCAAATTCAGGGCAAAATGAGGTCAACTGCAGATGAGACAAAGATCAACTGCTGGTCAAAAAGAGATGCAGGTCAGAAGGAGGGCAATAATATCAGATAAGGCTAGGTTCACATTTATGCATGGTAGGAATGCATTGAAACTCACAATTTATCCTGACATGCAAATGAATATTCTGCCCTTTAGCAGACATGTCTGCTGACACCCACTTCTATCCGATCCTGTCTGTGAAATCCAGTAGAATGGAGACCCTATTTTCCATCTGTCTGGCAAATCGAATCGGATGAAAACAGACAGGCGGTCTGTTTTCATGCTATCTCCCCACAGAGGAGAGCGGGGCTCTGACAGGTCTGTCTCAGCACAGTGAGTGGAGACAGACTTGTGATCATTGGATTGATCCTCCGCCGAGCAATGCGGAGTACGCTGGACAGACCGCCCGTGTAAAAAGGACCCAAACATGAGAAAAAGATCAACTGCTGTTAAGAAGGCAGGGGCATACCTAGAGCATTTGGCACCCGGGCGGATCCTATATCTGCCACCCCCCAACGTTAAAATGTGTACCCCCTCTCCACAACTGCAACTCCGGACTGTTAGGTGTGACCTCAACAAGTCACCTATTTGTCAGGTTATGTTACCGTTTCCCAATTGTTAGTTAGAGTTCTTATCTAAGCAAAGAGACACGGAGGTATTCAGTATTTCTGCTCAGAAGTCCGTGTTTAACTCTGACACTGACTCTGTGGCTCTTTATTACTTCTCTTTTATAGACAGAAAAGGGCAAACATCAGCAATGTAAAAAAACAACATTTTTGCAAAGAAAAAGCAATTCTCCGGGTGTTATCAGCTGATAAGACAATCTTCTGGGCGTAGACTGCTTTTTAGGGCTGATGCGGCCTCTTCTTGATGAGTCCTTATTTTACTGAGAAGGATAAAGAAAGACAAGTATTTAGTAAGACATACTGTCAACCATTTTGTTTAGACATACCTTAATCCTTACATTTCCCCCTTTGACATCACCCCTCCCTCTTGCCCTGGGTCCACCTGAACAAGTTCTAGTCGGCCTATATCCAGAGTACTCTCCCTGACCGCGAGTTGTCAGAGGGGTATACACCCATCCCCCTGGACAGTACCAACATCTAAAATTCAGGAAGAGTGGCTTTTCTGCAAGATGGGTGATGTCAAGGATCTAAATCCACCTATCTTCACAAAAGTTCCATCTTTTCCGCAGCATTTACCTTGGCTTTCTTGCAAAAGCACATAAACAACTTAAAGCATGCATAAAAGAAAAATACGAATAAGAGCACCACTATAATCGTCATTGCTGCCTTCTTAACCCAAGAGAATAACCCTGAGAAACTAAAAGTTCCACCAAACGGATCCCAGTCGCGACCAATATTTCGGGCCTTCTCTTGTAAATTCTTTACTTCCGTACGGTGTTGTGCAATGATGTCATAATAGTCAGGTACCTCAATGCTGGTGTTATGTATCCAAGTACAGCACTCATAGTCCTCAGTAGTTTCACAGAGTCCTGTCAGTGCTGCACTCATACTTTCAATTGCTAATTCATGTAATTCTAATTGTTGTCTGATGGCTCTGGTCTCCAGATTTAACTTAGTAATGTCATCAGAGTTTTTCTCCAAAACATCATTAATAATTCCTGTATAGTTATTTAGTCGTTTCATTAAGTCTATACCCCATTCTGTCCAGGACGGGAACCAAGCCCATGCCATGTCCTTCTTCAGGAATATTTCTCTTTTACTACGATACCTGAGGGGATATCTAGGGTGCATGCTAGCTTCTAATAGGTGATCACCTCGTTCATCACCTACTACTCCCATTACTGGTACTAAACTTGCGAGGTAGCACCATCCCTGAGCTCTTCTAGGTATCCAAGTATAACATTTATCCTCACAACAGATATATATATACTATTTCCCAGTGCTACTGATCTACTACCGATATTATTTCTATAAAGGGAGGTGTATCCATAAAGAGATAGGTTACTCACTAACCACCTGGTGTTGTTGTCTGAAATATTACCGAGGAACTCAGCTAACGATTGGTGTGTGTGGGTTATACTAGGGTAGAAGACCGTGTTTTTCCCAGGAGTAGCTTTTGGTATGAAAATGGACAAGTTAAATTTGCTGTCTTGGCATTCTCCATTTCCTCCCGTTGTTTTCCCTAGGTTGAAACACCAATCAGGGGAAAAGGCGAGACCATTTGACTTAAACATTACTGTCTCGCTGGTATTTGTTCTAATTATGTTAATGCTACTGTTAGCAAGATCAGTATAGTTTATAGGAACTGCCATCAGTGGTATACTTGCTGTGCTGGGGTGTAATTTGCTACAAATCCAACATTTCTCATATCCTGACTTCTGGGCATAAGCATATTTAAACTTCAGTAATAACATTTTTTTAGAAAATCCTTCATCCTTGTGTATTTTATTCTGTGAGGTAACCAAACTATTAGCCAGAATTACTGAAACAATAAAAAGATACATGTTGTCATTTGCCAACTGGCTCCTTTTTACAGTGAGAAGCGTGGATCCAGGTAGGTTTCCCTTCCAATTTCACTGAGGTTGCTGTAATCAATAGCACCTGGAAAGGACCTTCAAACCTTGGTTCCAGTGTCTTTCTGGTATGTTTCTTTACATACACATAGTCTCCTGGTTGTAGATCGTGTGTACCTGTGACAGAATTAGGGTCTGGAAGAGAAGAATACACACTCTTGTGGATTTTAGTCAGACGCTGTTGCAACTGTATTACATACGTAGTTAAACTATCACATTGTAATTGCATACTTTGAGGAAAATATAAACCTAATCTAGGTGCACTTCCAAACAGTATTTCATATGGGGATAACCCGGTTTTTCCTGTTGGGGTGTACCTAATAGAGAACAAAGCTAAGGGTAGGCACTCAGGCCATGGTTTGTTCAACTCCTGCATGGCCTTTTGTATTTTCAGCTTGATTGTACCATTTACTCTTTCTACTGATCCTGAACTCTGTGGGTGGTAAGGAGTATGAAAACTTTGTTGAACCCCTAACATTGCCATCACATTTTGCATTATTTCTCCCATGAAATGTGTCCCCCTATCTGATTCTATTGTTTCTGGGAGACCAAACCTAGGTATCAGTTCAGTAATCAGTTTCTTGGCGGTGGCTTTTGCCGTAGCTGATTTCACAGGATAACTTTCGGGCCAGCCTGAAAATAGGCAGATGCACACGAGAACAAATTCAAAGGGGCCGCTCTTAGGCATTTGTATGTAGTCAATCTGCAGTCTCTGAAAGGGATATTGGGCCCGGACCTGATGTTTACGTGGGGTTTTCACTCTCTGTCCTGGGTTATTAATCAGACAGATTTGGCATGCAGCACAGTAGTTCCTTGCAGTACTACTGAATCCAGGGGCTAGCCATCCTTGGCTTACAATCCTATACATAGAATTGGAGCTGACATGAGTGGGTAAGTGGACAGCCGCTGCCATTGCGGGGTATAGAGAAGCGGGTAGACATATTTTGTCTCCTTCTCTCCATACATTGTCAAGGCCTGGTGCAGCTCCCTCCTTAACCCAACGGTCCTTCTCAATAGCCCCTGCTTGTTCCTGTAGTTCGATTAGCTGCTGCCATGTGGTTTCGGGCATACTCACCTGTACCGTGGCTAAGGTCTCAGGGCTTACTTCCCCTAGAGCTGCCTTCTTTGCAGTTAAATCTGCAAATGCGTTTCCTTTTGCCTCAGTTGTTTTTGCGCTCGTGTGTGCCGCTATCTTCATGATGGCTACTCTTATAACCTTTTGAAGATTGTTCAGGACTCTTTTGATTCCTTCACCATGTTTAACAGGTGTGCCTGCTGCTGTAAGGTAACCTCTAGCTTTCCATATGTGGCCATAATCATGTGCCACACCGTAGGCGTATGCGGAATCAGTGTAAATGTTCCCTTCTTGTCCCTCCAAGTGTTCTAGGGCTTTCTCTAGAGCGGTTAGTTCCGCTTCTTGTGCCGACATGTGTGCTGGTAGTGACTTTGCCTCAATTACCTGTGTGTCCGTTACCACAGCATAACCTGTGTGATATTTACCTTTGTCATCGGCAAATCTACTACCATCTATGTACAGTGTGTGTTCTGCATTTGTAATGGGTATGTCTGTGACATGTGGGAACCCCGTGGTTTCTTGTTCCATAAGTTGAAAACAATCGTGTTCATCAGATGTTATGTCCTGAAACGAAAGTGTGTCAGAATCCTGAGTATCTTGTGCTGTGTCTACACCATTATCATCATTACTCCCCCCTGTCAAATCTGTCTGTAATGGTAAAAGCTGTGCTAAGTTAAAAGAAGTGCATCGCTGAAAGGTAACATTGGGGGGTAGGAGCAAGGTGCATTGTAGACGCAGCTGCCTTGCCATTGATATGTGTTTTGGCTGGACCTGTGACAAGATGGCGTGTATGTCATGTGTGGTATGTACCACTACAGGATTGTCTAAGACAATTTCTGAGGATTTGTCAATGATAATTGACACTGCTGCAACTGCTCGTACACAGGACGGTGATCCTCTAGAGACAGGATCGAGGGCCGCCGAGAAGTATGCTACCGGCCTTTGTTTGATGTGTTGTTGTGTCAACACCCCTGTTGCGTGTCCCGTGATTTCAGCAATGTACAAATGAAATGTTTTGGTATAATCAGGGATCCCGATCGCAGGTGCCGAAATTAGTAACCTTTTTAAGGTGCTAAAAGATTCATGACCTGCTTCTGTGAGTACATAGGGTACTATTTTCAAGCAATCATATAATGGCTGCATCAGAGAACTGGCATGTGGTATCCATTGTCTACAATATGACACCATTCCCAGAAACATACGAAGTTGCTTAAAGTTGCGTGGGACATTCATTTGTCTTATGGCCTGGACTCGGTCTTCAGTGAGGTGTCGAGTACCCTGGGATATACAGTGGCCCAAAAAGACAACCTTTTTCTGACATACCTGTAACTTAGTTCTATTCACCTTGCACCCTTTTTCAGCCAGGAATTGTAACAATGATAGAGTGGCTTTTAAACAAGTATCGTTATCCGGACAACATAACAATAGGTCATCTACACATTGCAACAATACACAAGTGTCAGGCGGTAGCCATTCCCCCTATTTTTACTTTTTAAGGTTTAGTCAGTGGGGCATCAGTCAGGAGTCCGTCGTAACCACTTATGGGTATGGTGTCACGGGACGTCATGTGTGGAGGGACTACTGAATCAGACAACAGACTGCGTGACGCTCCTGTGTCAACCAAACAAGGAATATGTTTACCTTCCACCTTCATCAACATGTGGAGCATTTTGTTCTCTGATTCAGCTAGGACTGGGGCAAGTCATGCGGTTGGATCGTCCCTATCATTGGTACGCCTCTGTCTGTAGTCCCTCGTGTCTCTGTCCGTGTTTCCTTCCTGTTCGTCTTTTATCCTTTTCCTACAGTCTCTTTTTATATGTCCCACCTTGTTGCAGTAATAACAGGTAAGAGGTTTACGGGAGGAATTCCCTCCTTCATTGACCCGGGCAACAGTGTTAACTCCCGGTGTCCTTCTGGGTTTAGTTTCTGCTAAATCAGCCTCTATGCCTTGTGCTTTCTGCAACAATGTTCCTCTGTCCCGTATGGCTCTCCATTCGGGAGTACATGCCTTCAGTTTGTCACCTATTTGGGGTACTAGTCCTTCCATAAACTGTCGATTGAAAGCCCTAATGGTGACGGGTAAGGCTAAATCTAGACCTTCGTCAGCCATCATGCTTTCCATGTTGAGGTAAAATTCTGTAACAGTCTGACCTGGGGCCTGTTTTATGGGCGCTGTCGAACCCCTTTCCTGCTGTTTCCCTTGGCAAAATTCTCGTAACTGAGCAATAAACAGGGGTCTAGAGTCTATATGACGGGGGTGTATTCCTGGTGGATCTGCCGCTGGATCCCCTTGTGGTCTATGTGGAGCAATTTCATTCATAAATTGATTAAACATCGTTAGTGTCATTTTATGTCTACACAAATCTTCCCCATCTTGCCAAGTTGCTTCATGTGTGTCTAGTAATTGTGTCACGAATCTACAGAATGCGGCAGGTTTTGCTACGGGATCAGGAGCATTCTGTATTAATGCCATAAGAGTGTCAGCCGACCAAGGTGTCCATGTCCTCAGAACGACTTGTCGGGTCACTGTAGGTGGCTGTCCTGCTTGACCCGCATTTGGATTATTTACTTGTATTACCCTAGTCCGACTATGGACTGGAGCTACGGGCTCTGGTCTTTGAGCGCCGCAATGTACACATTCCTGTGCCCAGTCTGGGTTCTGGGTACCGCATACTCGGCATACCCACCCTCTTCCTCTTAAGGAAGGATAAAGTTTTGGTCTTTCATTACCTGGTGTGGTGGTGTTATAAGGAGGTGGAGTATCTCCCGTATTTACCCTATCGCCGGGAGCAGAAGGAAGACTTTTGTGTCGGACCTTCATATCCCATCCACCCTTTTCCTGACAATACTCCCATCCCTCCTCTTCAGCCCTGTTGGAAACCTTAATTAAACATTGTATTTGTGATACCCATCTGTTCTGCAATATCTCTCCCTGTCTGTCTTTCTTTATTTCTTCCAACCTTCTACACTTAATCCATTTTCTCCATCCATCCCCAATTTCTTGAGAACCCTATTCGTGCCCTGTGCCTTATCCTTCCCATACAACATTGTAATTATGTCTTTAACAGCATAACATTTCTGAGATTCCTCCTGGGGTTTACCATGTGTCTGGCCCATTTTGACAGTCCTGCCTAGGTGGAGTTTGGATCACTTACTAAGTGTCTCGTTGCCTTCTCCTCCTAGGGTGCCAAAATACTAAAAACCTCTCCTGGATGAGATTTCTGAAATCGAATTACCTTATATGCTAGCCAACTGACAAATATTATGACCAGACTGACAGCTACAACATATACAAGCATTCCCTTTTGGTGGCCAAACACATATGACTAGGTCTCCGGGACTTTGTGGAGACCTTTATTCCCTTCCCATTACCATGGAATCTCTCAGCAATCGTTTCTTATTCCTGCTTTATTGAGGCAGTCAGGACTTATACTTTCAACCCGTTTTTAGGCTCATGAATCAAAAAGCGTATATCAAACTTAAGTGTCGGACCCCCAAAGTACTCTTACGAGTTAAGGGCGCATTCCGTTACCCATTGGGATGATATATGTTTCAATTCACACCATACAAACAGGGCTTATCTCAGTCACAACAGACAGATGACAAGTAGACAGACAAGAAACAACGGTAACATAAGCCAAAATATTAAGTTCAAGACCCGCTTACTACAGAGGTTGGTGTTTACCTGAAGAACAATTCAGACAGATCAGGTGGGCACAAATCTAAGAAGCACAGAGTTTATAAGAAAATAAAGCTTTTCTTACCTGCGCAGGATTTGTCTGTGGTTCTTGATGTGCCCGACCATTTCGTTCCGTCCTTATGTTCGTTCGCCTCTTGTAGTTTCTTTCTGCAGGTCCCTGTTCGCGGCGCCAGAAATGTTAGGTGTGACCTCAACAAGTCACCTATTTGTCAGGTTATGTTACCGTTTCCCAATTGTTAGTTAGAGTTCTTATCTAAGCAAAGAGACACGGAGGTATTCAGTATTTCTGCTCAGAAGTCCGTGTTTAACTCTGACACTGACTCTGTGGCTCTTTATTACTTCTCTTTTATAGACAGAAAAGGGCAAACATCAGCAATGTAAAAAAACAACATTTTTGCAAAGAAAAAGCAATTCTCCGGGTGTTATCAGCTGATAAGACAATCTTCTGGGCGTAGACTGCTTTTTAGGGCTGATGCGGCCTCTTCTTGATGAGTCCTTATTTTACTGAGAAGGATAAAGAAAGACAAGTATTTAGTAAGACATACTGTCAACCATTTTGTTTAGACATACCTTAATCCTTACAGGACCCCTTTCCATTACACAGTACACTACACCTCTGGACCCCTTTACATTACACATCACCTTGCACCTCTAGACCCCTTTAAATTACACAGCACCCTGCATCTCTGAACCCCTTTACATTACACAGCACCCTGCACCTCTGGACCCCGTAAAATTACACAGCACCATGCACCTCTGGGCACCTTTACACTACACAGCACCCTGCACCTCTGAATCCATTACATTACACAGAACCCTGCATCTCTGGACCCTTTTACATTACATAGCACAGTGCACCTCTGGACCCCTTTACATTACACAGCCTCCCCCGCAGCTCTGGACCCCCTGCATGTTACATAGACACCCGCCCACAGCTCTGGACAGAACCCCTGCATGTTACATAGACACCCCCCAGAGCTCTGAACAGACCCCCTGCATGTTACATAGACACCCCCCACAGCTCTGTATGGACCCCTTACATGTTACATAGACACCCCCCCCCCCCCCACACAGCTTTGGGTGGACTCCCTGCATGTTACTTTATTAAGCACTGCTTAGGCTGGATTCACACCTATGCAGTTTTAGTGCTTTTTGCATTTTGCAGATTTGCACTACAGCCCATTTAACATGGTTTCCTAATGGAACACGTTCTGTAGTGCAAATCCGCAAAATGCAAAAAGCACTAAAAATGCATAGCTGTGAATCCAGCCTTACTGTCTCTCTCTCCTAGGAGGAGAGAGAGTGTCTTATTTTTCCTGCACCGCTCAGCCGGCTCTGGGTGTCACCCGGGTAGTGGTGCATTCCACACTCGGCCCGGGCACCCCCACACCCTGTCACAGCACGGCTCTTCCTGGCTGCCCTGTCACCATGCCACTGCACTGCCTGAGCCCGCCCCACTGTCACCGCTTCATTCGCGGGGGGTGTTGGCCTGACACCCCCCCGCAGTGTGTTGCACCCGGGACGGACCACCTCCCCCTTGCCTCCCAGTTGGTACACTACTGGAAGAAGGTCAACGACAGGCCTGAAGAAAATCAACTGTACTGGCAAAGGAGTTCAACAGCAGTTCAGAAGGAGGTTCAATGCAGCTAAGAACAAGGTCAACTACGAGTCAAAAAGAGGTTAAATGCAGGTGGCATGGTGGTCAATTTCAGTTCAGAAGATAGTCCAGATAGGTAGAAAAAGTGGCCAATTGCATGTGAGAAGGAGGTCAACTGCAGATCAGAAGGAGGTTAATAAAGTCAGCCAAGGCTAGATTCACATATATGCATGTCGGGAATCAGGCACTTTCCTGACATGCAGATAAATGTGCTACCCTGTAGCAGATGCACGGCAGTGCCATTAATTGTAAATGTCAACATATGCATATGCAAATGCGTGCAGTTTCAAGTGTGCCAAATCGTATGGTACTGCAGCACAACTATGAATGGCAGACGCTTCTTTTCTGCATTTCTTGCTCCATTAAAATGAATGGGTTGTCCTACTTGTGACACACGAAAATGCGCACACTCGACTTCACCTGTAGGTGTGAACCAAGTCTAAGCCCTTGTACACACAGTCGGACATTCCGACAACCAAATCCGTCGGATTTTGTCCGAAACTGTTGCATTCACACGGTCGGACAAAGTTGTCGGAAAATCCAATCGTTCAGAACGTGATGACGTTATTTCGTTACGACGGGACTACGTTCAGGCTAGTAGCCAATAGCTTTGGTCTAGGAATTTGATCTGAGCATGCGTGGCACTTTGTCCGAATTCTCTACAAACGATCGGACAAAGTTCGATCGGATCATATTGTCGGAAAATTTTATAGCCAAGCTCTAAAACTTTGTTGGTCGGATATTCTGACGGAAACAGTCCAATGGAGCCCACACATGGTCGGATTATCCGACAACACGGCCCTATCGGACATTTTCCGTTGGAATGTCCGACCGTGTGTACAAGGGCTTAAGGTGAGAAAGAGGTGGACTGCTGTTCCAGAAGAGAATCAGATATAGGTCAGAAGAAAATCAACTGATGGTCATAAGGAGATCAACTGCAGGTCAGAATGAGGTCGAATGCACCTGTAATGGAATTCTGGTGCAGCTCAACGAGTCTGAAGCAGATCTCAAGTGCAAGCTAAATGTACCTGAAAGCACACTGCATTTGCCCAGTGACCAAATTGCAGGAGGTCAACTACAGATCGGAAGGAAATTAGCAGTGGCTTAGCTGTTATCACTTCCGCCTTGCAGTACTAGGGTTCAAATCCTGGTCAAGACACTATCTGCATGGGGCGTGTATGCTCTCCCTGTGCTTGCATGGCCTTCCTCCCACACTTCACAGAGATGCATATAGGGTATTTGGATTCAGTCCCAATTGCTCCAGGGAGGGCAGGCACTAATGTGCTGTGTAAATCGTTGGTGCTATAGACAGTAAATACCTCTAATAATTAAATAAGGCAATAAATGAACTAGAAGTCAAATTCAGGTCTGATGAAGATCAACTTCAGATCAAGTGTACTTGTGATGGAACTCAAAGAGTCTAAAACTGACCTCCAAAGATTTAGAGAGATAAGTTATTTTTCAGATTAGCCATCTTCCTTTAAACTAAAAATATGGAAGCAGCCACTTGTTGAAGTACAAACTCAGTGTCATGGTTATGCAATAGAGTTGGTCTGCTTACCTGTTTCCATGTGTTCATCTCTAGAGACCAGCCGACCCTCACCTGTCTGTTTTTGTAATCCATCCTCTGGCATGACTCCACCCTAGCTCCTATGAGAGAACTCTATATTAACCTGTGCACTGCAGGCCAACGCTGCTGATCAACCATTGTGTATTCCTTTGTGTGTTAGCTTCCTGTTACCTGCCGTGTGCTCTTCTGTTGTTCCGTTACCGACTTTGGCGTGTCTTTGACTATCCCTGTTTGCCTGTGATCCTGACCTTTTGGCGTGTCCCTGACTATTCCTGTCTGCTTGTGTCCCCGACCTTGGCTTTGTCCCTCACCATCCCTATCCTCCTGTTGCCTACTGTGGGTGTGAGCTGGGGGACCCTGGGGGTCGCGACCTGGAGCCAGTTGCAGCCAAGTCCATCCTCACCGTCATTGTGGCATCACTATCTAGTGCTCACTGACCATAAACAAATATAGAAACAGAAAATTCATAATCAAGATCCCAATTTGGGGGCCTAAACTGGTAAAAAAAAAAATCAAACATTTCACTTAAAGTGCATACAGGGTGATAGCCAGACCCACCTCTGATGTCTTTAGACCACCCATGGCTGAATTGTAGGCAAGGCCAAAAGAACGTGGGCATAATATTTCCCTCCGGGTACCACTAATAGGCCACTTGCCCTATTTTCACATTAGCGTGAGTCTCGCTCCCGTAGGGGGCCGAAAAGCATACATTTACCATCACATGTACCAGTTCAAAGGATAGGTCATTGACAGCAAGATGAGGTGAGTTCAACAGATTTTCAAACTTACTTTCATCACTTCAGCGTGTACAACTTTTAACCGATTATAGCGGCAGTTTGCATTTTTCCAGGTTGTGCCATTTATGTCATGTTTCCAACTCCAGGTATTCGCCAGCCAGAATAGGCCTCACCAAGTCCCATGGGGGCCAGCTTCGGATTCCCACTCCTGTTCACTTGAGTCCTTGCCCGAACTCCTCCCACTCTCCAATGTAACCTAGTGTACTAACAGGAAAGGGTGTCAAAACTCCCTTGCAGGCTCACTTCAGGTTGAAAGATGATTGATGTGTAGGTGGAGTGTAGTGTGCTGCTGTGGCAATAATTCACACAGTGAGGTGTAATGGAAAACTTGTATTGAAATAGTATAGCAACAGTTCCCAACAAGCCGAGTGCCCAGTGGGAAGGTTGCCCACCTGGTGCACTCACAGTTTCCAGTAATATGAACAGAGCCGGGATTAGCCAGACTGACAGCATTTGTTTAGAGAGCAAAATGTGGCCTGGCCATCTTATGCCCAAGTGGGATGTTGTCCAAAGGAGTAGCGACCTTACGCTTTTCCTCCTTATCAGGAAACCTTTCCCTTACTGCTAATGTTGCCCCTAACAGGCAGGCTACCTGTCTCTACTCTACCAATTTGCAAATGCATGCCAAATCCAGAAGCCACGGCCTTAAAAGGCTATGCCTGACCCAAGATGGCTTCCAGAGTTACATGGGCTGGCAGCATCCAACTGGATTGCTTCCCTAGTGACCCAGGAAACCATAGAGGAACCCGGTTTCTCTTGACTTCCTCCCCAGCTACAGGACAACTTGCAGTGGAGCTAGTAGACTGCACCTGCCTACCAGAGCATGAAATACAAACTCTTCTCGCCAGGCAGATAAGCAGCTGGTGGTTATGGCAAGCCACAAAGACAATATCTGAATACTGGTTTAGGAACAGGTGAGTATAAGTTTGGAAGGGGGTGCTGGGGACAAGGTGTATTCTACAGAATATGTCGACCTTAACATGCTGTCACCAAAACAAGTGTCCCCATTGGAAGACTTACTAATCATCATCTCTTGCTCTGGTGAAAAATGTTGGCATCCCCTCACTTTCTGCTTAGGTGACAACGATCACCAGGACAAACAGAGGTTTGAGTTTCCTCAATGAGGACCATTGACAGAAAGTCTAAGCCCCTGCACACACGGTCGGAGATTTCCACAACCAAATCCGTCGGATTTTGCCCGTCGGATTTTGTCCGTCGGATCTTGTCCGAAACTGTTGCATACACACGGTCGGACAAAGTTGGCGAAAAATCCGATCTTTCAGAACATGATGACGTAATTTCGTTACGATGGGACTACATTCAGGCTAGTAGCCAATAGCTTTGATGTAGGAATTTGATCTGAGCATGCATGGCACTTGGTCCGATCAAAATTCTCTACACATGATCGGAGTATGTCCGACCGGCCCAGTTGGTCGGGAAATATTTCCAACATGTTGGAAAATTGGGTCCGACGGAATCAATCTGATGCATACCACACACAGTCGGACTATCCGATGACATGGTCCGATAGGACACATTCCGACGGATTCTCCGACCGTGTGTACAAGGGCTAACCCTTTCCTACAATATCCAAAACTAAAAAAAGGTTTTGCCGATACACATATTTTTCATGGCCATATGCATTAGTTTTGGTTGATGTATGATCAGTACTAAGAACTGCCACAATTTCTTCACAGCCACGCCACAGATTGGTAATAAAAGTTCTTGTGCTGCTATGTAGGGACCAAAGTGGTGTACACACAAACCTGGCATAGAAGAACCTTCATAAACATAAATGTATTTCTGGAATGTTGTTTAAGTGCTTCCAAAGTTTCGCGTTAGATTACTTGGAAATTTTCAACGAGCAGCCCCCCGTTTCCATTGGGTTTTTCCAGCGGAAATATAATATTTACAAGTCGCGGCTGTCGAACGTCCCCCTAAGCCTATAACCATTTCCTCTCTCCATCTATATCAGCTTGAAAATATGCCACGGTCTACATATGTGGCATAGCCCAGCCTAGCTCCAGGTCCTGGTGCCCCTCCAGCTCAGCCCAGCTCTGACATCCGATCTCTTTGTTTGGTCGCCGTCACTTTCATCTCCCCGTTCGCCTCATATGTCGAATCGCTGCTATCCAACCAAATAATCAATTTGCTGCTGTCAACCTCGCGGATTAGGTTTGAGTGACGCCTTTTTCTTGGAAACAACATTCAAGGTATTCTTCGAATTAACTGGCTGTCAGGAAAGAAACTAGAAGTTGGATTTCTTGTGGGAATACAGAACAGGCTGTCTCGGGAGGAATTCAGAAGAAGACCAATAAGGACCATTCCCAGGGGGCCACACAACATGCAGCCTTGTCATTTCACATTATTCCTATCTTATAGCTTCTTGAGCCAAAATTCTCCTTCTCTCACTACTGCCCCTCTTTTAGGTCTGATATATAAATTAGTGTACTATTTAGAGCAGCCTTTCTCAACCAAGAAAAAGACGGTTTGAGTGATGCCTTTTTCTTGGAAACAACATTCAAGGTATTCTCGAATTAACTGGCTGTCAGGAAAGAAAAGGAGAAATTGGCTTTCTTGTGGGAATACGGCGCAGGCTGTCTTGGGAGTAATTCAGAAGAAGACCAATAAGGACTATTCCCAGGGGGCTACCCAACATGTAGCCTTAACATTTCACATTATTCCTATCTTATACCTTCTTGAACCAAAATCCCCCTTCCTCCTTCTCTCACAACTGCCACTCTTTTGGGTCTGATATTTAAATTAGTGTACTATTTAGAGCAGCCTTTCTCAACCTTTTTAACCTTGAGGAACCCTTGATAAAACCTTTTGGTCTTGGGGAACCCCTGCTAATAATTACTATATCTACAACTCAGGGTACATTAGTGTGGTCGGTGGAAAGAATGTTCCTTAAATTTGTGGTCAGTGGGAGGAACATTCCTTAAAATTGAAGATCATTTACATCAGTGGTTTCGTAGTTAGTAAGGTTGAATAAAGACACCACTCCATCCAGTTCAACCTGAGTGAGTGTCTACAATTGTCCCTATCCCTGTACACTTACATCCCTACCCTCAAGGAGCCACAATCCAAGGTCCCCATTCATATGCTAGAGCCAATTTTGAACGGAAACCAATTAACCTACCTGCATGTCTTTGGATTGTGGGAGGAAACCCATGCAGGCACAGGAAGAACATGCAAACTCCAGGCAGGTAGTGTCGTGGTTGGGATTTGAACCAGCGACCCTTCTTACTGCTAGGTGAGAGTGCTAACCACTACACCACTGTGCAACCCTGGTTACTTATCTGGTGGAAATTGCTCGTTGCTTGAGAAACCCCCCAGCAACCTCTGGAGGACCCCTACGGTTCTATGGAATCCTGGTTGAGACAGATTGATATAGAGGCCTAAGCAAGCTATACACCAGCAGAATTTAGTTTAAACGCTTCTATGGAAATTGCTTCTAATATGGAAATTGCTTCTAAAATGTTCATCAGAGCATTTGAGCTTGCTGTAATCAGTCAACTAATTTAATTCAAAAGCACTTCAAATTTCATCAAGACCTGCTACTTGTATTGAGTTCTAGACCTGTGAAACATAGTTCTTTACAATCTAGAACATGAACATTCTAAAATGTACAATTTTTCCCAAATGAAAACCACATTCACAGTAAGAATTTTGTTCATTTGAAAAAAAAAAAATCCACTCTGCTTCTTCAAATTTTCTTGTCACTATGATCCCAGTATCCATTACAAAGTCAACAAACATTTTAAAGATGAAATTTTTCATTTTGTATGGTCAGCTTTAGTCTCTGATGGTACCTCGTCACTAACTCTACCCTCCATCATTCCTGGCTCTGTTCCTACCCTCCTTAGCCCTTGTACACACGGTTGGACATTCCGACAACAAAATCCATCGGATTTTGTCCGAAACTTGTGTTGCATACACACGGTCGGATAAAGTTGTCGGAAAATCCGATCGGTCAGAACGTGATGACGTTATTTCGTTACGACGGGACTACGTTCAGGGTAGTAGCCAATAGCTTTGGTGTAGGAATTTGATCTGTGCATGCGTGGCACTTTGTCCGATCGGAATTCTCTACACACAATCGGACAAAGTCCGATCGGATCATGTTGTCGGAAAGTTTTATAGCCCAGCCCGGATATTCCGACGGAAACAGTCCGATGGAGCCCACACACAGTGGGATTATCCGACAACACGGTACTATCGGACATTTTCCGTCGGAATGTCCGACCGTGTGTACAAGGGCTTAGAGTTCTGAGTGCCCACCAAAAAATTCAGCATGAAGAGTGGGACCCCTCATAACGGCATTTTTTTTTAAAGGTCTTTATTGGTTACATTTATCTTATTTAAATGTATTAATTTAATGTTTAATGTTTTCAATGGCAATGTGCAGATATCTCTGCAACTAAATCCCAGGAACAAACAAGAAAACGCAAAAAAACATCTGAAATATGTATACACTCAAAGTGAAGTTGAAAGAAAATCCCACATTTTGGGTTGTCCACAGAACAGGAACACAGGGGAAATCTTCCAATGGAGACACTTATTCTGGTGACCCCGGATTCCCTGTTTTGGCTATGGGACAAGAAGTAAAATAAAAATTCCCCCAATGGGACACTGCTGGGTTATAACTCTCCCTTACTAAAATGAAAAAAAGAAAGTTTTGCCATTAGTCCTGGTTTAAGGTGGCCATATACTAGTAGAATTTTGTTCAACATCTTTTGTTTTCAGAACATTTGTTTAATTTTATAACAGTTAGCCCTTGTACACACGATCGGAGATTCCGACGGAATGTGTCCGATCGGAGCGTTTTGTCGGATATTCCGACTGTGTGTGGTCTACATCGGACTGTTTCTGTCGGAATATCCGTCGGACCAAATTTTCCAACTTATCGTAAATATTTTCCGACAAAATGCTCCGATTGGACATACTCCGATCATGTGTAGAGAATTCCGATCGGACAAAGTGCCACGCATGCTCAGATCAAATTCCTACATCAAAGCTATTGGCTACTAGCCTGAATGTAGTCCCGTCGTAACTAAATAACGTCATCACGTTCTGAACGATCAGATTTTCTGACAACTTCGTCCGACCGTGTGTATACAACAGTTTCGGACAAAATCCGTCGGACAAAATCTGACAGACAAAATCCGACGGATTTGGTTGTCGGAATCTCCGACCGTGTGTACAAGGGCTTAGTGGGGTCAAATTGCCATTCATTTCGACAAGAAAGTTCTGAGGAATGAATTTCTAACAGCAAACATGGTTTTTGTTTAGGAAATTCCGTACATACCAAAATCCAATGTCAAAAGCAAATGCAATTTTGACGTATGTTTGAACAACATTTGTCAGGTCTCTGTTGTCATCAGGGCCGCTGTTAAAAATCATGGGGCCCCGTACAGCCTACCTGGCAGGGGCCCCCCACATAACAGGGGTGGAGCCTGAACACCCCTCCCTCTAACCCGCGAACTGTGTACAATGGAGAAATGCAGGGTTTAATATACATATGCAAGAATCAGAAGTGGGTAATGCATAGAATGCAGGTGTTTAGAACATGTAACATACAGAATAAAGGGGTCAGGATTAGGTATTGATTAGTTCAGGGGTCGGGAGTGGGTAATGCATATAATGCAGGGGGTTTGGAATATGTAACATACAGGCATACCCCACTTTTAAGTACACAATGGGGTTTATTTACTAAAGCTGGAAAGTGCAAAATCAGGCTCACTTCTGCATAGAAACCAATGAGCTTCCAGGTTTTATTACCAAAGCTTAATTGAACAAGCTGAGGTTAGAAGCTCATTGGTTTCTCTGCAGAAGTGAGCCTGATTTTTCAATTTTCAGCTTTAGTAAATAAACCCCATTGTGTACTTAAAAGTGGGGTATGCCTGTACAGAATAAAAGGGTCAGGAGTGGGTATTGATTAGTTCAGGGGTCAGGAGTGGGTAATACATAGAATACAGAGGATCTGGAGTATGTAGCATACAGAGTGCAGGGGTCAGGAGGGGGTAACAGGCAAAGATAGCAAATAGGGTAGGGTTGCCACCTGTCCAGGATTCACCCGGACAGTTCGAGTTTTGAATCATGTGTCCACTTGAAACCTGGACACAATATTAAGGCAGTAATAAAGCTCAGAACAGTGAGGGTGAGCAGGCACTATGCAAACCACATTACTATTCTCCTTGGAGTGCCCAAAGGTGTCCTAGGTCTTTTGCAATCCTTTACAGAATCCAAAAAATGAATGAAGAAAAAGTGGCAACCCTAAAATAGGGGTATACAAATGTTATCTCCCGTGTGGCATTTGATAGCCCAAAATGACCCACACCATTAAAGGGGACTACTTGCAACTGTGTACAATGAATGTAGTTGCAGCCAGGTACAGGTTTAAATCAGGAGGCAAATTATTGCTTCCCCACCACCTAGCAAAAACCCACTGAAAAGTGATCCACTGGATGACTCTTCAGTGGCCAACACAAGCATTCACTAATACGCAGCAATTATGCCCCTGAGAGGTGTCACTCCAGCCATGTGGTTACTGTGGCAGCATTAATACTGTATATTAACGCAATAGAAAGTACAGCAGGGAAAAGACTTTCACTCTGGGCGCGGTGAATACCCAAAATATTTTAGATATGTGGGAGAGCAGTATGCAGTATGGCCACACTTATGCTCAGAGCCCGGGCCCAGTCTTAACCTCCACCTAACATTCCCCGACTTCACAAGCACCTGGTCCTGCTGGCTTCTTTTATCTGGGGTCCTCATGCAGTGCATCTCCTGGGTTGGGGGGCTTGGATCCTCTGGATCTGGGAGCGTGGGGACCGGCCAGAAGCTGAGCTCCTCTAAAACCTCTGCTCCTTCCTCCCGGGCACGAAGTTGGACAGCCGGAAGCAGAAAGCGAAGTATTTAAACACTTTCGGGAGTAATCTGCAGCCGTATGTCCAGAAAATTACATTACACAAGTCCCGACAGGCGTATTGATATAGAAGAGACTGGGAATTGTGTGATGTACTGTATGTAATAGTCTGGACATACGGCTGCAGATTACTCCCAAAAGTGTTTAAATAATTTGCTTTCTGCTTCCTCCCACGCACACTACATGGGACCCTAGCTCAGGATTAGTATAGTCCCCATAATTTGTGAGTCCCCTCTCTGCCTCCGGGCCCCCCTGCAGGGCAGGGCCCAGTACAGGAGGGCTGGTGGTCCCCCCCTATCAGCAGCCCTGGTTGTCATTATTAATTATACTGCCAAGATCTTTTGTATGAACTGTATGGCCAGCTCTGGGGTATGTAGTGTGATGTGCAGCGGAGGCAGACCCCTCCAGTGACATTGCTTATTCCCTGAATATTGAATGTGGCAAGGCCAACAGTATAGCTGCAGGTCCCCTATAAGGTTGGAGCTCCCTCATAATTTCACCTCCCACAATTGAAAATTCTGGCACAATGCATCACAGGGAGCGACATTTACAATGGAAAAACAGGTATTTAGAAACTTGTAAATATTTTTTTCAGATTTTTTTAGATGACTAAAAAAATAAATAAAATCAATAAATGATAAATTATAGTAATAAATAGTAAATTGAGCTTTCATTCCCCCAAACTTTTGGTGAGTATCAGAATTTGAGCATCTCAAATTGTCAATAGCAAGCTCTGATTACCATTAGCACTGGGCTCTTCTAGCTTTTTACCTCTCGCTGAAGGGGTGGGGGGGGGGGGGGGGGGGGAGTGGTGCTCGGTTTCTCTCCCAAAAGCCTCTCCAGCCCTCCCTGAGGACATGGTGAAGATGCTGGGATGTGGTCAATGCTGCGCTGCCCTAGGGTGTCCTCACTCCCAGCTTCAGGCTCAGATCTCCGCAAGTATGGTCTCCAGCTACCGGGCAATATCCAGGCAGAAGTGTGTTTCTCTCTCTCACTCCCTCGGTGCAAAGAGGTAGAACTTTCCCAGGCAGTTTAATAAAAATCGTCTTTATACTCCACCTACAGTACTGCATAGGAAAAAGAATATGGAGGGGAAACCACCAATAAGTGTAACACTGGAACCTTTGCCACGTCCCAATTTCAGAAGAAATTGCAAAGAGAGGTGCTCCAGCAATGGCGGTCCGTGCAATGTGGGTGCCCCCTGTGCGTGCGCCCGGACTCTTTTAGGATGCCGGACGCATGGATTCCTATGGCGGTGGCAGGAGGGGGTGGTACATTTGAAGCACCTGATTAGAGCCATAGGCTCTAATAGGCTTCAAAATAGGGTGGGCTCAGGGTGCAGAAAGTGCTCCCTGATCCCAATCCAATTTAGCTATTTCCACACTAACCTTTCTCCCTGCCAATCAGGCTTCCTGATTGGCCAAAGCAATGGGCAACCCTATTGGATGCCTGGCACTTAGGAAGCGGAGCAGAGGAGGCACACACTGGAGCGGAGGTTGCCGCCGCTCTGAGAGCTGCTGCAGTGCTACAGTAAGTCCCCGCAGGGGGGTTGGTGCCATGCTGCTAGAGCCGCGATGGGGGGTGGGGTTGTGCTGCCATTTGAAGGACACAAGTAGCTGCATATGATGGGCACGTTGGCTGCATATACTGGGCACAAGTGGCTGCATATGATGGGCACATGTGGCTGCATATGATGGCAACAGTGGCTGCATATGATGGGCACAAGTGGCTGCATTTGAAGGACACAAGTAGCTGCATATGATGGGCACGTTGGCTGCATATACTGGGCACAAGTGGCTGCATATGATGGGCACATGTGGCTGCATATGATGGGAACAGTGGCTGCATATGATGGGCACAAGTGGCTGCATTTGAAGGACACAAGTGGCTGCATATGATGGGCACAATGGCTGCATATACTAGGCACAAGTGGCTGCATATGATGGGCACATGTGGCTGCATATGATGGGAACAGTGGCTGCATATGATGGGCACAGTGGCTGCATATACTGGGCACACGTGGCTGCATATGATGGGCACAAGTGGATGCATTTGATGGGTACAGTGGCTGCGTGTGATGGGCACAATGTCGGCATATGATAAGCACAAGTGCCTGCATATGATGGGCACAAGTGGCTGCTTATACTGGGCACAAGTGGCTGCATTTGAAGGACACAAGTGGCTGCATATGATGGGCACAGTGGCTGCATATACTGGGCACAAGTGGCTGCATATGATGGGCACAAGTGGCTGCATATGATGGGCACATTGGCTGCATTTGATGGGCACAAGTGGCTGCATATGATGGGCACAGTGGCTGCATATACTGGGCACAAGTGGCTGCATATGATGGGCACAAGTGGCTGCATATGATGGGCACATTGGCTGCATTTGATGGGCACAAGTGGCTACATTTGATGGGCACAAGTGGCTGTGTTTGATGGGCACAAGTGGCTGTGTTTGATGGGCACAAGTGGCTGTGTTTGATGGGCGCAGTGAGGCTGTGTTTGATGGGGGGTTCCGTTTTTTTCAGTTTGTTTGCACCCCCCTCCCAACAATTTTGTGCACCAGCCGCCACTGTGCCCCAGGGATTGTATGGGCAAAGGAGGTAAACCAGAATTTAAAGAAGTAACATTGTGTAAAAAAGTACAACATTTATTGGGTACAAATGATAATAAGGTTGATACACAGGTATGAACATCTAAAAACAATTAAATCAGATTTGATCAATAAGCAGCAGCTAGATTCTGGACCACACAGGTGTCCTCAAAATGAGATCAGGTGGAGTGTGCAATCATAATAATCCCAACATGTTTCGGAATATAGGTGTAAATACTTTATTCCTTCTTCAGGGACTGAATTGAAGCGAGCTGTTTTTTTCTAATAACAGATGAAAAACAAGCTCTGGACCGCCGTACTCTTCAGAAGACCACTTTCTTTTATTGGAAAATCACATCACAGCTCAACAAACACAGCGAACAAGGAAAAATTGCTGACGAATAAGCACTACAGCTAGTGCGAAAACGTCAGCAATTTTTCCTTGTTTGCTGTGTTTGTTGAGCTGTGATGTGATTTTCCAAAAAAAAAAAAAGAAGTGGTCTTGTGAAGAGTGCGGCAGTCCAGAGCTTGTTTTTCTTCTGTAGTGATGGACGAACTTCCGACGGGACGTTTCGCGAAAGCGAAATGCGAACGGACCCAAACGTTCGCGAAACCGAACGTTCGCCGCGGGCCCCATTGACTTCAATGGGAGGCGAACTTTGCAAACCTTCATGTCGAATTTGCGGCCACGTGGTAATTATTAGGGGGTAAAACGTAGTCCCACCATCTGGACAATGACATAATACATGTATGAGGTGAATTTGGGATCGATAACTACAAGCATTTTTATTTTATTTGGGAAATTGTTCTAACAATTCAGGACTATGGAGCTAATGAAGGCAATGGAGGAGAGGGAAGGTCAGGGACCAGGGTAGGCAAAGAAGAGGGTGCAGGAGATGATCACCAGCAGCGTGACATACCGGAATGACACATGCACCGTGATAGAGGCATCTGACAGCAGCACCGTAATACAGAGCACTGACAGCAGCACCGTGACATACAGCGCTGACAGCAGCACCGTGACATACAGCGCTGACAGCAGCACCGTGACATACAGCGCTGACAGCAGCACCGTGACATACAGCGCTGACAGCAGCACCGTGACATACAGCGCTGACAGCAGCACCGTGACATACAGCGCTGACAGCAGCACCGTGACATACAGCGCTGACAGCAGCACCGTGACATACAGCGCTGACAGCAGCACCGTGACATACAGCGCTGACAGCAGCACCGTGACATACAGCGCTGACAGCAGCACCGTGACATACAGCACTGACAGCAGCACCGTAAGCAGCCCCAGGAGGAAGTCAGCACAGCACAGGGATGGTGTGATCCCCTCATAATAAGAACCCCCAGGAGGAAGTCAGCACAGCACAGGGATAGTGTGATCCCTTCATAATAAGAACCCCCAGGAGGAAGTCAGCACAGCACAGGGATATCATAAGCAGCCCCAGTAGAAATATGACACCGCTCAACCTCTTCAAAGAGGAGGGTAGGGGCATATAGTACGGTGTGCTTTTTTGGGTCAAGGAAGTGAGCAGACTGTACGTCAGTCCCTATACCGCTGAAGGACTGCTGCAGTATAGGGCAGCGGTCAGCAGTGGTGCACGTCAACCCTATCTATTGTGGACCTATAGCGGTCCTTACAGAACAGCAGACTGTACCGCACTCAAGCCTATGTACCGTAGCACCCTATACCAAGTTACCAGTCCTTATAAGAACTTTTGTGGACCAAGCAGGTTGTGTATTAGTGTTTAGCAGACTGTACGTCAGTCCCTATACCGCTGAAGGACTGCTGCAGTATAGGGCAGCGGTCAGCAGTGGTGCACGTCAACCCTATCTATTGTGGACCGATAGCGGTCCTTACAGAACAGCAGACTGTACCGCACTCAAGCCTATGTACCGTAGCACCCTATACCAAGTTACCAGTCCTTATAAGAACTTTTGTGGACCAAGCAGGTTGTGTATTAGTGTTTAGCAGACTGTACGTCAGTCCCTATACCGCTGAAGGACTGCTGCAGTATAGGGCAGCGGTCAGCAGTGGTGCACGTCAACCCTATCTATTGTGGACCGATAGCGGTCCTTACAGAACAGCAGACTGTACCGCACTCAAGCCTATGTACCGTAGCACCCTATACCAAGTTACCAGTCCTTATAAGAACTTTTGTGGACCAAGCAGGTTGTGTATTAGTGTTTAGCAGACTGTACGTCAGTCCCTATACCGCTGAAGGACTGCTGCAGTATAGGGCAGCGGTCAGCAGTGGTGCACGTCAACCCTATCTATTGTGGACCGATAGCGGTCCTTACAGAACAGCAGACTGTACCGCACTCAAGCCTATGTACCGTAGCACCCTATACCAAGTTACCAGTCCTTATAAGAACTTTTGTGGACCAAGCAGGTTGTGTATTAGTGTTTAGCAGACTGTACGTCAGTCCCTATACCGCTGAAGGACTGCTGCAGTATAGGGCAGCGGTCAGCAGTGGTGCACGTCAACCCTATCTATTGTGGACCGATAGCGGTCCTTACAGAACAGCAGACTGTACCGCACTCAAGCCTATGTACCGTAGCACCCTATACCAAGTTACCAGTCCTTATAAGAACTTTTGTGGACCAAGCAGGTTGTGTATTAGTGTTTAGCAGACTGTACGTCAGTCCCTATACCGCTGAAGGACTGCTGCAGTATAGGGCAGCGGTCAGCAGTGGTGCACGTCAACCCTATCTATTGTGGACCGATAGCGGTCCTTACAGAACAGCAGACTGTACCGCACTCAAGCCTATGTACCGTAGCACCCTATACCAAGTTACCAGTCCTTATAAGAACTTTTGTGGACCAAGCAGGTTGTGTATTAGTGTTTAGCAGACTGTACGTCAGTCCCTATACCGCTGAAGGACTGCTGCAGTATAGGGCAGCGGTCAGCAGTGGTGCACGTCAACCCTATCTATTGTGGACCGATAGCGGTCCTTACAGAACAGCAGACTGTACCGCACTCAAGCCTATGTACCGTAGCACCCTATACCAAGTTACCAGTCCTTATAAGAACTTTTGTGGAACAAGCAGGTTGTGTGTTAGTGATTAGCAGACTGTACGTCAGTCCCTATACCGCTGAAGGACTGCTGCAGTATAGGGCAGCGGTCAGCAGTGGTGCACGTCAACCCTATCTATTGTGGACCGATAGCGGTCCTTACAGAACAGCAGACTGTACCGCACTCAAGCCTATGTACCGTAGCACCCTATACCAAGTTACCAGTCCTTATAAGAACTTTTGTGGAACAAGCAGGTTGTGTGTTAGTGATTAGCAGACTGTACGTCAGTCCCTATACCGCTGAAGGACTGCTGCAGTATAGGGCAGCGGTCAGCAGTGGTGCACGTCAACCCTATCTATTGTGGACCGATAGCGGTCCTTACAGAACAGCAGACTGTACCGCACTCAAGCCTATGTACCGTAGCACCCTATACCAAGTTACCAGTCCTTATAAGAACTTTTGTGGAACAAGTGAGTTGTGAATGTTTAGCAGACTGCAGCAGAAGGGCAGCAGTCAAGTATAATATCCTTTCTATATTTGGAAGAAAGAATATTATACATGTACAAGCCTATTACTGTACCACTGATACCAGTCCTGAAAAGAACCTTTGTGGAACTAATAATAACAGCAAGTCTTTAAAATTACCCTCACTGCCTGACAACACTGCTTCCTTCCTGTCCCTATACAAATTGGCAAAAAAAGAGAACGATTAGTGGTTACTGGAACAGCTCTTTTGTGGACCTTGATAGTAACAGCTAATGATGATGATGATGATGATGATGATGAAAGACTAATCTGGCTGTCCCTGTAGCATACACCGTCCTTTCCCTTTCTCTAAACTAACAAAAGACACTCAGGCTGCTGCAAGAATCAGCAGCACAGCAAACCTATCAACACCTAACACCTATACCAGTCCTGAAAAGAACTTTTGTGTACCAAATAGCTAGTGGTTTATCTCTCCCTACTCCACACAGGAACCTGTCCCTATCGTAACAGAAGAAAGAATGTAAAATGGCCACCGGATCGGGTGTATTTATAGGTTAGGGGGAATGTCCAAGTGTCCATGTGCTGTCATGTCTCAATTGGCTGTCCTGTATCACATGATAAACGTGTCACCAAAGGTTAAAGTTCTTGTATACATTAAACACGTAAGTCCGCCGCGGCGAACGACGGAAAAAGGCGTTCGAACGTGCGGACCGCGAATGTCGGAAATTCGCCGCGAAACGACCGCCGGGCGAAACGTTCGTCCATCACTATTCTTCTGTTTCTAGTGGCAGCACCTGTGGCTTCCCATCCGAAGAGACAGTTTACAGCCTGCATGTGTGCTCCTGGAGCCGTGAGATCCCTTCTCCTTCATATTCCAATTTCTGGACTTTGCTGTTTTTTCTAATAACAACAAAAAAAGAAAGAACAAAAATAATACATGATTCACGTGTGTGTATATAAGTATAAAAACACAGTAGTTGAAATAGCATGGCATATGATGACAGGCAATAGAAATAAATGGTACTCACAAAGTTTGTGTCTTTTCTAAAGTATAGTACACATCAGGATTCACATGTAGGAGGGGCTGTCATCTCTGAACCTGCTCAATCATACAATATGGGAACTCCGGGGTCCACATGTGGGGCTATGTAGGAGAGCCTCACAACACTGATAGTGCATGGATCCCCATGAAAGAGCAATTGAGGGACAATATATGTATGGTTGGAACATGCAGCATGCCCCCCCCCCCCCGGGTGTACTGGGAGCAGGAAGGTACCTCCAGATACTGGGAGCGAGCTTACATTCACTCCAGGGCTGAGTCCATGGCGATAATGGGAAGTTTGAACAGAATATAGGCACCAGTCACTTTTTCAATGCTTTAATTATAACTTGATAAAGGTTGTAGAAAAGAGGTTGAGGGGAGGTTTCAGATACCCTTTTAGCAGATCACTTACAGACTCCTTGAATCAAAGGACAAAAACTTTCTTTCAGCAGATCTTGAATACCTGGGTAGGTCTCTCACGGAGACCTAAAAACCAGTAAGTGCCTGGATAAGTCTCCCTCACAAACTTAGCAACCAGGAGCGTATTACCTTGATTAGATTGTAGAGTAACTTGACAGTACCAGAACCTTTAAGCCGACTCGGCGGTACTGTAAGGGTAGTCACATCTAGGTGCGTCCTCCAAGTACGGTAAGTTACCAGGCCCTTCTGAGAGACCGGCCTTCACCCTGGCTCTCTAAAGCAAGGGTCCTCCCCTGGATCTCCTCAGCTTGGCTTGGCTTCTTCCAAAAAGGCAAGACAGCCTAGGACCACCTCGGGATTAGTAGGGCCCAGACAGGCTTCTGGGCCTACTTTAGGGTTACCACCTGTCCAGGATTCACCCGGACAGTTCGGGTTTGGCATCATGCGTCTGGGTTTCAGCCTGCCTGAAACCCGGACACATTATTCAGACTGGACTATGGCTTCCCAGAAGGGTTGCTGGCTGCAGTTGTCTAAGCTGAGAGTGTCTGTTACACTCTCTTTCACACTGCCCAAAGCCATTATTAACAACCCCCCCCCCAAATACACGTACAGATGGGAGAGGAGCGAGGGCTCGATCTGCACCTCTTCCTCCCGCTCCTACCCCTCTGTCCACACTCCAATCCCCAGGGATGTGCCTCGGAAAAGGAAAGTGGGGGCTGGAAATTTGAAGTCCAGCAGCCTCAGAGACATCTGGATGAAAGGTGCTGACTGCCAAGGGGTAAGTGAGCTCACCATCCACCCCTGTTTGTGACTGAAGTCTCCCACCTTCTCTCTCCTGCCTCTGAGTACACTAAGGTAAAACAGGGTTCTCAGAGCACCCCTTACATCAGAGTTCTCCTTTACACCAAAGCCACAGTGTTCCCTCTTACATCAGAGTCCCCTCCGTACATCAGAGTTCTCAGTGTTCCCCCTTAGATCAGGGTTCCCAGAGTTTTCCCTTACATCAGAGTCTGCAGAACCCCCCCTTACAGTGAAAGGGAACTCTGTGAGTTTAAATGTAAAAGGAGAACTCTGTGGACTCAGATGTAAATCGGGACTCTTGTTATTAACTTCATATGATTAGAAATGCTATTTAATAGCAAAATATATGTAGAGTTTATATAACAAAAAAAAATAAAAAATTATTTGCGCCGCTAGAGTGTTCAGGTTTGACTTGAAGAAAAGGTGGCAACCCTAGCCTACTTGCAGAGCTTGCAGCAACGTAGCCTCAGGCGAGAAGGGCCACGGTGAGGTGAGGACTGACTAGAGCGCATGGCATCTGTCCAATAAATACCCCTTCCCAGAATGCACAGCAGCCAGAAAGCTCCTACTGGGCTGCTTCCGGAAAAAGAATATTCATTACAGCTCAACTTAGTTGTAATGCTCACACTGTCCTGTGGTACCAGTGACACCTACTGTCAACAGGGGGAAATGCACAACCCAGTCAAGTTTAGAACAGGACCAAATAAACTATATACAATCAACCTGAGCTGTTTACAGCTCAGCCAAAAACGAAATTTACACTATAGCCCCATTTTTGGGAACAGGGGGCTACATAAGCTATTCAGAAAACCCACAGACGGGAACACCATTCTACATTAATCCAGCTTTCACACTAGGCCCCTTGTCAACTCAATACCTTTTAGTAAATACATGTGAATCAAACAAATTTGTTCCAATTATGCGGACTACAAACAGGAGGCAAATAGTCTCAAACGACTGTTGTTAGAGAGAGGTTACAGCCACAAATGCCTTAAATAGGCATTTAATCGTGTAGATGCCAAAAATAGACATGCTCTTCTATTCTTTAAGAAGGCGAAATCCTCAGTTAACGAGGGCACGAGGATCATTAGCACCTACACCAATGATCACTCCAAATTAAAATATATATTTGACAAATACTGGCGCCTCTTAACTTCCGATCCCACCGTGGGACCCTTCATACCCCCTGTCCCTCAAGTCATCTACAGACAAGCCACTTCTCGCTCAAAGGGGGTGTGGTTAGAGTCTGAGATGAACGAAGGATGGAGGGAGAAAGAGAGAGAGAGAGAAGGAAGGAAAGAAAGAGGGATGGAGGGACAGCAGGCCCAGATCCTACACCACAATAGAAATATGTGTATTTCAGAAAGTTTAACAATCAGCAGATAAAGATACTCCAAACACCTGGTGTTAGCACTTCAATCTTCCCAGCACCATGGTTGTTTTTGTGTCAGGATGATTGAAGCGCATTTTTCTATTATTACATTGTAATATAAAATAGTTCAACTCACCATAATGCAGAATCAGCGGGAGCCCCGAGCATGTCACTTGCCACATCACCTGCCCTCCAGATGCCATCAGATGTCCCCAGCGGACACCCCCCTTACATCAGGCATTCCCAGCAGAGACCCTCCATACATCAGGAATTCCCAGTAGAATCCCTCTTTACACCAGGCATACCCAGCAGATTCTCTCCTTACATCGGGTGTCTCCAGCGGAGTCCCCCTTACATCAGGTGCCCCCAGCAGAGTACCTCCTTACATCAGGTGTCCCTAGCGGAATCCCCCTTACATCAGGTGCCCCCAGCAGAGTACCTCCTTACATCAGGTGTCCCTAGCGGAATCCCCCTTACATCAGGTGCCCCCAGCAGAGTATCTCCTTACATCAGGTGTCCCCAGCAGTGTCCCTCCTTACATCAGGTGTCCCCATCGGAGTCCCTCCTTACAATCAGGTGTCCCCAGCTGAGTCCCTTCTTACAATCAGGTGTCCCCAGCGGAGTCCCTTCATACATCAGGTGTCCCTAGCGGAATCCCCCTTACATCAGGTGCCCCCAGCAGAGTACCTCCTTACATCAGGTGTCCCCATCGGAGTCTCTCCTTACAATCAGGTGTCCCCAGCGGAGTCCCTTCTTACAATCAGGTGTCCCCAGCGGAGTCCCTTCTTACATCAGGTGTCCCCAGCGGAAACCCTCCTTACATCAGTTGCCCCAGCAGAATCTCCCTTACATCAGGTGCCCCCATTGGAATACCTTCTTACATCAGGTGCCCCCATTGGAATACCTTCTTACATCAGGTGTCCCCAGCAGTGTCCCTCCTTACATCAGGTATCCCCATTGGAGTCCCTCCTTACATCAGGTGTCCCCAGTGGAGCCCCATCAGGTGTCCCCTTGTGGAGCCCCTTCTTACATCAGTGTCCTCCAGTGGTGTCCTCCTTACATCAGGTGTCCCCAGTGGAGCCCCTCCTTACATCAGGTGTCCCCCAGTGGTGTCCCCCTTACATCAGGTGTTGCCAGCAATGCCCCTCATTACATCAGGTGTCCCCATCGGAGTCCCTCCTTACAATCAGGTATCCCCAGCAGAGTCCCTTCTTACATAAGGTGTCACCAGCGGAGTCCCTCCTTACATCAGGTGCCCCAGCGGAGTCCCCCTTCCATCAGGTGCCCCCAGCGGAGTACCTCCTTACATCAGGTGTCCCCAGCAGAGTCCCTCCTTACATCAGGTGCCCCAGTGGAATCTCCCTTACATTAGGTGCCCCCAGTGGAGTTCCTTCTTACATCTGGTGTTCCCATTGGAGTCCCTCCTTGCATCAGGTGTCCCCAGCAGTGTCCCTCCTTACATCAGGTGTCCCCATTGGAGTCCCTCCTTACATCAGGTGTCTCCAGTGGAGCCCCTCCTTACATCAGGTGTCCACCTGTGGAGCCCATTCTTACATCAGCGTCCCCAGCAGTGTACCCCTTACATCAGGTGTCCCCCAGTTGAGCCCCCTTACATCAGGTGTCCCCCAGTGAAGCCAACCTTACATGAGGTTTCCCCCAGTGGAACCCCCCTTACATCAGGTGTCCCCAGTGGAGCCTCTTCTTACATCAGGTGACCTCAGTGGAGCCCCTCCTTACATCAGGTGTCCTCCAGTGGAGCCCCTCCTTACATCAGTGTGCCCTTTACATCAGTGTCCCCCAGTGGAGCCCCTCCTTACATCAGGTGTCCCCCAGCGGAGTGCCCCTTACATCAGATGTTCCCAGTGGAGCCCCTCCTTACATCAGGCATTCCCAGAAGAGTCCCTGCATACATCAGGCATTCCCAGTAGAATCCCTCTTTACACCAGGCATTCCCAGCAGATTCTCTCCTTACATCGGGTGTCCCCAGCGGAGTCCCTCCTTACATCAGGTGTCCCCATCAGACTCTCTCCTTACAATCAGGTGTCCCCAGCGGAGTCCCTTCTTACATTAGGTGTCCCCCAGTGGAGCCCCTCCTTACATCAGGTGTCCCCCAGGGGAGTGCCCCTTACATCAGGTGTCCCCCAGTGGAGTCACTCCTTACTGAGGGTGTCCCCCAGCAGTGTCCCCTTACATCAGGTGTCCCCTTGTGGAGCCCCTCCTTACATCAGATGTCCCCCAGTGGTGTCCCCCTTACATCAGGTGTCCCCCAGTTCAGCCCCCCTTACATCAGGTGTCCCCCAGTGAAGCCACCCTTACAGCAAGTGTCCCCAGTGAAGTCCCCCTTACATCAGGTGTCCCCCACTGGGGCCCCCATACATCAGGTGTCCCCCACTGGGGCCCCCATACATCAGGTGTACCCCAGTGGCGCCCGTTCTTACATCAGGTGTCTCCCAGTGGAGTCCCTCCTTAAATCAGGTGTCCCCCCAGTTGAGCCCCCTCTTACATTAGGCGTCCCTCAGTGGAGTCCCACCTTACAGCAGGTGTTCCCCACTGGAGCCCCCCTTACATCAGGTGTCCCCAGTGGAGCCTCTTCTTACTTCAGGTGACCCCAGTGGAGCCCCTCCTTACATTAGGTGTCCCCCAGTGGAGCCCCCCTTACATCAGTGTCCCCCAGCAGTGTCCCCCTTACATCAGGTGTCCCCCTGAGGAGCCCCTCCTTAAATCAGGTGTTCCCCAGCGGAATGCTCCTTACATCAGATGTTCTCAGTGGAGCCCCTCCTTACATCAGGTGTCCCCCAGTGGAGTCACTCCTTACCGCAGGTGTCCCCCAGTGGAATCCCTCCTGACATCAGGTGCCCCAGTGGATTCCCCTTACATCAGATGCCCCCAGCGGAGTACCTCCTTACATCAGGTGTCCCCAGCGGAGTCCCTCCTTACATCAGGTGACCCAGCGGAATCCCCCTTAGATCAGGTGCCCCCAGCGGAGTACCTCCTTACATCAGGTGTCCCCAGCGGTGTCCCTCCTTACATCAGGTGACCCCAGTGGAGCCCTGTCTTACATCAGGTATCCCCCAGTGGAGCCCCTCCTTACATCAGTGTCCCCCAGCAGTTTCCCCCTTACATCAGGTGTCCCCCAATGGAGCTCCTCCTTACATCAGGTGTCCCCCAGTGGAATCAGGTGTCCCCCAGCGGAGTACCTCCTTACATCAGGTGTCCCCAGTGGAGTCCCTCCTTACATCAGGTGCCCCAGCGGAATTCCCCTTACATCAGGTGACCCCCAGTGGAGCTCCTCCTTACATCAGATGTCCCCCAGTGGAATCAGGTGTCCCCCAGAGGAGTACCTCCTTACATCAGGTGTCCCCAGTGGAGCCCCTCCTTACATCAGGTGTCCCCATTGGAGTCCCTCCTTACAATCAGGTGTCCCCAGCTGAGTCCCTTCTTACAATCAGGTGTCCCCAGCGGGATTCCCCCTTACATCAGGTGCCCCCAGCAGAGTACCTCCTTACATCAGGTGTCCGCATCGGAGTCCCTCCTTACAATCAGGTGTCCCCAGCGGAGTCCCTTCTTACAATCAGGTGTCCCCAGCGGAGTCCCTTCTTACATCAGGTGTCCCCAGCGGAATCCCTCCTTACATCAGGTGCCCCAGCAGAATCTCCCTTACATCAGGTGCCCCCATTGGAATACCTTCTTTCATCAGGTGTCCCCAGCAGTGTCCCTCCTTACATCAGGTGTCCCCATTGGAGTCCCTCCTTACATCAGGTGTCCCCAGTGGAGCCCCTCCTTACATCAGGTGTCCCCCTGTGGAGCCCTTTTTACATCAGTGTCCTCCAGCGGTGTCATCCTTACATCAGGTGTCCCCCAGCGGAGTGCCCCTTACATCAGGTGTCCCCCAGTGGAGTCACTCCTTACCGCCGGTGTCCCCTTACATCAGGTGTCCCCTAGTGGGGCCCCTTCTTACATCAGGTGTCCCCCAGTGGTGTCCCCCTTACATCAGGTGTTGCCAGCAATGCCCCTCATTACATCAGGTGTCCCCATCGGAGTCCCTCCTTACAATCAGGTGTCCCCAGCAGAGTCCCTTCTTACATAAGGTGTCCCCAGCGGAGTCCCTTCTTACATCAGGTGCCCCAGCGGAGTCCCCCTTACATCAGGTGCCCCCAGCAGAGTACCTCCTTACATCAGGTGTCCCCAGCAGAGTTCCTCCTTACATCAGGTGCCCCAGTGGAATCTCCCTTACATTAAGTTCCCCCAGTGGAGTTCCTCCTTACATCAGGTGTCTCCATTGGAGTCCCTCCTTACATCAGATGTCCCCAGCAGTGTCCCTCCTTACATCAGGTGTCCCCATTGGAGTCCCTCCTTACATCAGGTGTCCCCAGTGGAGCCCCTCTTTACATCAGGTGTCCACCTGTGGAGCCCCTTCTTACATCAGTGTGCCCCAGTGGTGTACCCCTTACATCAGGTGTCCCCCAATGGAGTCCCTCCTTACATCAGGTGCCCCCAAGTGGAGTCCCTCCTTACATCAGGTGTCCCCCAGTGGAGTGCCCCTTTCATCAGGTGTCCCCCAGTGGTATCACTCCTTACCGCGGGTGTCCCCAGCGGTGTCCCCTTACATCAGGTGTCCCCCAGTGGGGTCCCTTCTTACATCAGGTGTCCCCCAGTGGTGTCCCCCTTACATTAGGTGTCCCCCAGTTGAGCCCCCCTTACTTTAGGTGTCCCCCAGTGAAGCCAACCTTACAGCAGGTTTCCCCCAGTGGAACCCCCTTACATCAGGTGTCCCCAGTGGAGCCTCTTCTTACATCAGGTGACCTCAGTGGAGCCTCTCCTTACATCAGGTGTCCCCCAGTGGAGCCCCTCCTTACATCAGTGTGCCCCTTACATCAGGTGTCCCCCAGTGGAGCCCCTCCTTACATCAGGTGTCCCCCAGCGGAGTGCCCCTTACATCAGATGTTCCCAGTGGAGCCCCTCCTTACATCAGGCATTCCCAGAAGAGTCCCTGCATACATCAGGCATTCCCAGTAGAATCCCTCTTTACACCAGGCATTCCCAGCGGATTCTCTCCTTACATCGGGTGTCCCCAGCGGAGTCCCTCCTTACATCAGGTGTCCCCAGCAGTATCCCTCCTTACATCAGGTGTCCCCATCAGACTCTCTCCTTACAATCAGGTGTCCCCAGCGGAGTCCCTTCTTACATCAGTTGTCCCCCAGTGGAGCCACTCCTTACATCAGGTGTCCCCCAGTGGAGTGACCCTTACATCAGGTGTCCCCCAGAGGAGTGCCCCTTACATCAGGTGTCCCCCAGTGGAGTCACTCCTTACTGCGGTTGTCCCCCAGCAGTGTCCCCTTACATCAGGTGTCCCCCAGTGGAGCCCCTCCTTACATCAGGTGTCCCCCAGTGGTATCCCCCTTATATCAGGTGTCCCCAAGTTGAGCCCCCCTTACATCAGTTGTCCCCCAGTGAAGCCACCCTTACAGCAAGTGTCCCCAATGAAGCCCCCCTTACATCAGGTGTCCCCCACTGGGGCCCCCATACATCAGGTGTCCCCCAGTGGAGCCCGTACTTACATCAGGTGTCTCCCAGTGGAGTCCCTCCTTAAATCAGGTGTCCCCCAGTTGAGCCCTCTCTTACATTAGGTGTCCCCCAGTGGAGTCCCTCCTTACATCAAGTGCCCCAGCGGAATCCCCTTAGATCAGGTGCCCCAGCGGAGTACCTCCTTACATCAGGTGACCCCAGTGGAGCCCTGTCTTACATCAGGTGTCCCCCAGTGGAGCCCCTCCTCACATCAGTGTCCCCCAGCAGTTTCCCCCTTACATCAGGTGTCCCCCAGTGGAGCTCCTCCTTACATCAGGTGTCCCCCAGTGGAATCAGGTGTCCCCCAGCGGAGTCCCTCCTTACATCAGGTGCCCCAGCGGAATTCCCCTTACATCAGGTGACCCCCAGTGGAGCTCCTCCTTACATCAGATGTCCCCCAGTGGAATCAGGTGTTCCCCAGCGGAGTACCTCCTTACATCAGGTGGCCCCAGTGGAGCCCCTCCTTACATCAAGTGTCCCCCAGTGGAGCCCCGCCTTACATCAGTGTCCCCCAGCGGTGTCCCCCTGTGGAGTGCTCATTACATCAGATGTTCTCAGTGGAGCCCCTCCTTACATCAGGAGTCCTCCTTACATCAGGTGTCCCCCAGTGGAGTCACTCCTTACTGCAGGTGTCCCCCAGTGGAATACCTCCTTACATCAGGTGCCCCAGTGGATTCCCCCTTACATCAGATGCCCCCAGCGGAGTACCTCCTTACATCAGGTATCCCCAGCGGAGTCCCTCCTTACATCAAGTGCCCCAGCGGAATCCCCTTAGATCAGGTGCCCCAGCGGAGTACCTCCTTACATCAGGTGTCCCCAGCGGTGTCCCTCCTTACATCAGGTGACCCCAGTGGAGCCCTGTCTTACATCAGGTATCCCCCAGTAGAGCCCCTCCTTACATCAGTGTCCCCCAGCAGTTTCCCCCTTACATCAGGTGTCCCCCAGTGGAGCTCCTCCTTACATCAGGTGTCCCCCAGTGGAATCAGGTGTCCCCCAGCGGAGTCCCTCCTTACATCAGGTGCCCCAGCGGAATTCCCCTTACATCAGGTGACCCCCAGTGGAGCTCCTCCTTACATCAGATGTCCCCCAGTGGAATCAGGTGTCCCTCAGCGGAGTACCTCCTTACATCAGGTGTCCCCAGCGGAGCCCCTCCTTACATCAGGTGTCCCCCAGTGGAGTGCACCTCACATTAGATGTTCTCAGTGGCGCCCCTGCTTACATCAGGTGTCCCCCTTACATCAGGTGTCCCCCAGTGGAATCCTTCCTTACATCAGGTGCCCCAACGGAGTCCCCCTTACATCAGATGCCCCCAGCGGAGTACCTCCTTACATCAGGTGTCCCCAGCGGAGTCCCTCCTTACATCAGGTGCCCCAGCGGAATCCCCCTTACATCAGGTGCCCCCAGCAGAGTACCTCCTTACATCAGGTGTCCCCAGCGGTGTCCCTCCTTACATCAGGTGACCCCACTGGAGCCCCGCCCTTACATCAGGTATCCCCAGTGGAGCCCCTCCTTACATCAGTGTCCTCCAGCAGTTTCCCCCTTACATCAGGTGTCCACCAGTGGAGCTCCTCCTTACATCAGGTGTCCCCCAGCAGAGTATCTCCTTACATCAGGTATCCCCAGCAGAGTCCCTCCTTACATCAGGTGTCCCCAGCAGTGTCCCTCCTTACATCAGGTGACCCCAGAGGAGCCCTGTCTTACATCAGGTATCCCCCAGTGGAGCCCCTCCTCACATCAGTGTCCCCCAGAAGTTTCCCCCTTACATCAGGTGTCCCCCAGTGGAGCTCCTCCTTACATCAGGTGTCCCCCAGTGGAATCAGGTGTCCCCCAGCGGAGTCCCTCCTTACATCAGGTGCCCCAGCGGAATTACCCTTACATCAGGTGACCCCCAGTGGAGCTCCTCCTTACATCAGATGTCCCCCAGTGGAATCAGGTGTTCCCCAGCGGAGTATCTCCTTACATCAGGTATCCCCAGCAGAGTCCCTCCTTACATCAGGTGTCCCCAGCGGTGTCCCTCCTTACATCAGGTGACCCCAGTGGAGCCCTGTCTTACAGCAGGTGTCCCCCAGTGGAGCCCCGCCTTACATCAGTGTCCCCCAGCGGTGTCCCCCTTACATCAGGTGTCCCCCTGTGGAGCCCCTCCTTACATCAGGTTTTCCCCAGTGGAGTGCTCATTACATCAGATGTTCTCAGTGGAGCCCCTCCTTACATCAGGAGTCCTCCTTACATCAGGTGTCCCCCAGTGGAGTCACTCCTTACTGCAGGTGTCCCCCAGTGGAATACCTCCTTACATCAGGTGCCCCAGTGGATTCCCCCTTACATCAGATGCCCCCAGCGGAGTACCTCCTTACATCAGGTATCCCCAGCGGAGTCCCTCCTAACATTAAGTGCCCCAGCGGAATCCCCTTAGATCAGGTGCCCCAGCGGAGTACCTCCTTACATCAGGTGTCCCCAGCGGTGTCCCTCCTTACATCAGGTGACCCCAGTGGAGCCCTGTCTTACATCAGGTATCCCCCAGTGGAGCCCCTCCTTACATCAGTGTCCCCCAGCAGTTTCCCCCTTACATCAGGTGTCCCCCAGTGGAGCTCCTCCTTACATTAGGTGTCCCCCAGTGGAATCAGGTGTCCCCCAGCGGAGTCCCTCCTTACATCACCTGCCCCAGCGGAATTCCCCTTACATCAGGTGACCCCCGGTGGAGCTCCTCCTTACATCAGATGTCCCCCAGTGGAATCAGATGTCCCTCAGCGGAGTACCTCCTTACATCAGGTGTCCCCAGCGGATCCCCTCCTTACATCAGGTGTCCCCCAGTGGAGTGCACCTCACATTAGATGTTCTCAGTGGCGCCCCTGCTTACATCAGGTGTCCCCCAGTGGAATCCTTCCTTACATCAGGTGCCCCAACAGAGTCCCCCTTACATCAGATGCCCCCAGCGGAGTACCTCCTTACATCAGGTGTCCCCAGCGGAGTCCCTCCTTACATCAGGTGCCCCAGCGGAATCCCCCTTACATCAGGTGCCCCCAGCAGAGTACCTCCTTACATCAGGTGTCCCCAGCGGTGTCCCTCCTTACATCAGGTGACCCCACTGGAGCCCCGCCCTTACATCAGGTATCCCCAGTGGAGCCCCTCCTTACATCAGTGTCCCCCAGCAGTTTCCCCCTTACATCAGGTGTCCACCAGTGGAGCTCCTCCTTACATCAGGTGTCCCCCAGCAGAGTATCTCCTTACATCAGGTATCCCCAGCAGAGTCCCTCCTTACATCAGGTGTCCCATCGGAATTCCCCTTACATCAGGTGACCCCAGTGGAGCCCCTCCTTACATCAGGTGTCCACCAGTGGAGCCCCTCCTTACATCAGGTGTCCCCCAGCAGAGTGCCCCTTACATCAGGTGTCCCCAGTGGAGCCCCTCCTTACATCAGGTGTCCACCTTACATCTGGTACCCTCCAGCGGTGTCCCCCTTACATCAGGTGTCCCCCAGTGGAACACCCCCTTACATCAGGTGTCCTCCAGTGAAGTCACTCCTTACCTTAGGTGTCACCTAGCGGTGTACCCTTACATCAGGTGTTCCCCAATGGAGCCCCTTTTTACATAAGATGTCCCCCTTAGTTCAGGTGTCCCCCAATGGAGCCCCCTTACATCAGGTGTCCCCCAGTAGAGTCCCTCCTTACATCAGGTGTCCCCCAGTGGAGCCCCCCCCTTACATCAGGTGTTCCCCACTGGAGCCGCCCTTACATCAGGTGTCCCAGCAGCGAAGTCTCCCCTGCTATTACAGAAGACCAGAAGTAACAGTAACTTACCTAAACTATGAACCTTGCTAGCAGATATAAATTGGAATAAAATCTTTAGGAACAAAGAACACGGAGGAGAGATGGGTTTGATTTAAGAGCATATTAAATAAGGGCATTAGCCAATGCATCTGTAGTCTGAAGTCTTTACAAAGAATGCAAAAAAATGTAAGGGTGCAATTAGAGTGGCTAAGATAGAACACGAAAGACACATAGGGGAGGAGAGCAAAAAGAAAAACCCCAAGAAATGCCTTAAGTATATGTAGCGCTGACATATTTTTGCCTATTAATCACAAGTCTGTGGACGTTTCTTTGGTTTATTATTTGACGCCATCTAGCGGCCAAATACTGGTACTGAACTTTAATGTTTATTGCTTGGAAGACAGCACAAGATATAGACAGGAAGTGACTGTTGTTTTGTTTAGAAGGTTGACCCTTTTACCCAGGAGGCTTGAAGACCTACCCATGAACACTTTCTCTAGCAGTGCATGCTGGGTAGGATATAAAAGGAACCCGAGCGGCCATCTTAGGTCTCTTGGGATCGCGTGGCCAGCCTGTGAGGATCTGTGCGGAGGCCTCCCATGAGAAGAAGCCTACAGCCATCACAGAGCGCAACTTCGAAAGCTTGTGTGAGTGACCTGATGGTGCAGGAGACACAGTGACCGGATTGGAGAAATCCAGAGACACTCGTTTGAGCATCGGAGGATCGGATTCACCCAGCATAGCGTAACGGAGTGACGCAGGCCTCACTGGGATTTATGGTTCCACGGAGGAGGAGCAGAGCAACTGACATTGAGCAGGCTTGAGGCCTATCTACTCTGACATTCTAAACCTTGTAACATAGTTACTGAAGTTACACCAGAAGCACCTTTACCTCAACTTAACTTACTTTAATCTGTGGATTACAAATCAAAGGAGTTACTTTAGCTAGCGAAGACAAGAAGATCAAAGACTAAGTACTTTAAGTGAGATCTCACGTATAGCTTTAAAAGTAGGGGGAGCTCCCAGGTATAAATATATATATTGTTTGCAATTGTTTATGTTGAAATCCATTGTACTGTCGTCCTATGTTGGGATGACAGCACAATTACTGTAAACACCCTTTGAAACATATTCGCAGTAAAATATATTTGGTTAAGTATCCAGTTGTGTGGAGTGTTGTTTTCTTCCAGCAGGTGGAGCCAGTGGATCCTGAGGATACAATACAGGTATATTGCATCACATTATATTGTGCTGTATGGCATTGCACCACAGCTGTGTCAAGGGGGCTGAGCCAATTCAGGGGGGTTCACTAGCAGTGTGCAGGCCCAAATCAAATTTCAGCAGCTCCTTCAGGGGGTCAGTGCTACATATATAAACAGTAAAAGAGGGAGGACAGACCATATTGGCTCCATAAAGAATAAGGAAGGGAATCTGGTCACAAAGGATGGTGAGATGGTGAAGGTATTGAATTTTTCTTCTTCTCCTCAGTCTTCACGGGGGGAATCCGGGGGCTTCAGTAACCAAAACTGCAGTGTTTATCCTCATGACACATCACAGGAAACACCCTCATGGCTAACAGAGGCAGAATTAGAAATAGACTTGGAAAACTTTACATTAATAAGTCACCGGAACCAGATGGCTTGCACCCAAGGCTCCTTATGGAACTCAGTCAAGTAATTGCTAGACCATTGTTCCTAATTTTTACTGACAGTCTGCTGACTGGAATGTTACCAGCTGATTGGAGAAAAGCCAATATAGCACCAATATTTAAAAAGGGCCAAAATACATCCCTGGGAATTACAAACCAGTTAGCCTAACATCAATAGTATGCAAACTCTTGGAGGGGATGATAAGGAACTATATACAAGTTTTTAGTAATGAGAACGGTATCATTAGCAGTAATCAGCATGGATTTATGAAGAATCATTCTTGCCAAACCAATCTATTAACCTTCTATGAGATAGGTGAGCTGCCATCTCGATAAAGGAAGGCCCATAGATGTGGTGTATCTGCAAATGCATTTGACACAGTTCCCCATGAACATTTACTGTACAAAATAAGGTCCGTTGGTATGGACCATAGGGTGAGTACATGGATTGAAAACTGGTTACAAGGGTGAGTTCAGAGGGTGGTGATAAATGGGGAGTACTCGGAATGGTCAGGGGTGGGTAGTGGGGTCCCCCGGGGTTCTGTCCTGGGACCAATCCTATTTAATTTATTCATAAACGACTGGAGGATGGGGTAAAAAGCTCAATCTCTGTTTTTGCAGAGGATACTAAGCTAAGTAGGGCAATAACTTCTCCGCAGGATGTGGATACCTTGCAAGTAGATCTGAAAAATTAACGTGGTTGGCAACTACATGGCAAATGATGTTTAATGTGGAAAAATGTAACATAATGCATTTGGGTGGCAAAAATATAAATGCAATCTACTCACTGGGGGGAGAACAACTGGGGGAATCAAGTATGGAAAAGGACCTGGGGGTCCTAGTAGATGATAGGCGAAGCAATGGCATGCAATGCCAAGCTGCTGCTAACAAATCAAACAGAATATTGGCATGCAATAAAAAAGAGATTAACTCAAGAGATAAAGCAGTAATTCTCCCGCTCTACAAGACTCTGGTGCGGCCACACCTGGAGTATGCCGTCCAGTTCTGGGCACCAGTCCTCAGCAAGGATGTGCTGGAAATGGAGCGAGTACAAAGAAGGGCAACAAAGCTAATAAAGGGCACTGAACTTATTCTCTCTGGAGAAGAGACGCTTGAGAGGGGATATGATTTAAATTTAAAAACTCCATACTGGTGACCCCACAATAGGGATAAAACTTTTCCGCAGAAGGGAGTTTAAAAAGACACGTGGTCACTCATTAAAATTAGAAGAAAAGAGGTTTAACCATAAACTGCATAGAGGGTTCTTTACTGTAAGACCCCTTTCACACCAGGGCATTTTGCAGGCGCTATAGCGTTAGAAATAGCGCCTGCAAAACGCCCTAAAGAAGCTGCACCATTGTGTGTAGTGTGAAAGCCCCGAGGGCTTTCACACTACAGCGGTGCGCTGGCAGGACGTCAGAAAAAAGTCCTGCCAGCAGCTTCTTTGGAGCGGTGAAGGAGCGGTGTGTTTACCGCTCCTCCACCGCTGCTGCCCATTGAAATCAATGGGGCAGCGCTGTAATGCCGCCGGCAAAACGCCGCTATTGCAACATATTGCCGGCGGGTTTAACCCTTTCGCGGCCGCTAGCGGGGGGTAAAAGCGCCCCGCTAGCGGCCGAAATGCGCAGCAAATCCGCCGCAAATCCGGCGGTAAAACGCCGCTAAAAATAGCAGCGTTTTACCGCCGACGCAAGGTGCGGTGTGGTGTGAAAGGGGTCTAAGAGCAGCAAGGATGTGGAATTCTCTTCCACAGGTGGTGGTCTCAGTGGGGAGCATCAATAGTTTCAAGAAACTATTAGATAAGCACCTGAACGAACGCAACATACAGGGATACACAATGTAATACTGACATATAATCACACACATAGGTTGGACTTGATGGACTTGTTCTTTTTTCAACCTCACCTACTATGTAACTATGTATGTAACAGGTTACTCGCTGAGGGGAACAAATAAGAGGTGGAGCCGGCCGGGTGGCTGCTAATAGAAATTGAGCTGCCACCAACCCCCCTGCTCTGCGGCCTTTCCCACAACACAACCGGCCGGCTCCAACTCTTGTTTCTTCCCCTCGGTGAGTGACCTGTTACTACTGTAAAATGGCAGCTGGCAGCCGGGTGACACAATCCAACATTCCATTTGCTCTCCCTATTGCCTGGCCACTGTTTGCTCATTTGGCAATCACCTGAAATAAGTACCCACAAATCTCATTCTTCTGGCCAAGTTATGGCCAACACTGTAACCCCAATACTGTACTCTATCAGAGGATTATTTTTTCCTAAGTGCCTTATTTGCATGTTGAACTGTGATTTTCATAACCTCCAGTTATATGCTCAGCTTTAATGGCCCAAGTTTGTGATAGGACCACATTAAGTGTACCCCAGAGGCCATGTGTCTTGCTGCATCGATTTAGGTACATGTACAAGGAAAGTACGAAAAATCAAGCCTAATCTAGAGTTTTTCTTTAATGCAAATCCTTGGTTGAATAGGCTGAAGGCCTTCACACCCAAGAGACCCAAACATAAGATGCTCTTTTTGTTTAGGAGAGTCACATTGCATGGCGGTGATCTGCGGCTTGGCTGCCACTCATGTTGGCTAAGGGACAATCCCTCTGGCCAAGGCACGACAGAGACCACTGTCATTAAGACACATTCTGGGCGCTTCATGAGCTCAGAGGGAGTCAAGAGATGTCAACACGTTGCTGGGACAGTCACTAGGGGGGATGATACTCTCTGAGCGCCCGTCAAACTTTTACAGGCCGTTTTATAATTTATGGTTTAAGAAGTGGCTTAGCGGCATCCTGTCATAACAGCTGGCCAATAATTTGTCTCCAGCCTTGAGCGTCCTCCAGGAGGTGTCTGCCTACTGGTCCAAGTGACAAATGGACAGGCTTGTTGTCCTCATCTCCATTCTCTCTGGAGCAGGGGATGCGTATCATCGCCCTGATGAAGTCAAGACTGCCTTAGAGAGAAAAGATTGCCGGTCTGGTGGCATACAGTAAAGCTGGGGCTCATAATTCTTAGCAGGTGTGTCGAGACATTTGGCAAAGAGTGCCCTTCTGCTTCTGTTGGAGCTGCTGGTCTTGCAGTGCCATTTACAAGCCCTTTCCATCAAAGGGAGGCTGTCAGCACAGCTCCTGAAATCACGTCTAACTCGAAGTAGTGAGAACTTGGTGGGGCGAGCTGCCAAAGAATGAGCCAGTTAACAAGCTCTCTCTGTGATTCATGTTTACCCCCCAAAGACAGCTGATTAACCTACGTGGTGAGGGTGGATTTGCAGCCAAAGACAGCTCTCATTTTAACGTTTAATGCTGCAATTTATAGAGTGCCTCTAACAACCTCATCCTAAGTCACAGCGGCCATAAAACAAACTCACACACGCTTTCATTACGGAGAAGGCTGAACGTCTAGGAAAACTGGCCACTACTCCGTATGGTTTACCACAATGATGAGCTTTAACAATACGAAGAGTGAGCGGGAGGGAAGACATCATGCAGACGAAGAGGGCTGGAAGTGTTTGACTTGAAGAAGAAAATTGCTCCATATGGAAGCCATAATGGAGAAAGAGTTGGTGGTCTCGTTCTAGATCACAGAGGACGGCTAAATGTGTACCACTCACGAAGCACAATGATACGCTATCAATTCACATAGGATGGCCAAGTATAATGAATGCCCACCGGTGGTTTTGGTATTATCTTAAATTCACTGTCTTCTTTCACACATATTTGTTCTTCTAAAATAAATAAAAAACCTAAAAACAATTATTGAGGGCAAGGCCAGTTAGGGCTTGTGAATCCATGCGACTATACTGCCAGAGCTCTGAAAAGTCATCTGCGGTGGATCGTTTTTCAGAGGATGATATGCCACCTTCTTACCGCCTGCTTTGACCCTCAAAATGCCGACCCAGTAAACTGCAACCATTTGCATTGAGAGGTTGCATTTGGGTGTAAAGAAGAAGTGTTGCGCTAAAGTGAAAAAACATGTTATATGAAGTATCACATACGTGATAAATATATTATACCAAGTGTATACAGTGACAATTGTGAAATAATTTGTATGTTATAATTTTAAGCAATTTCCAATGTGAACATATATAAAGATATAAGAAAAAAAAATGTCTCTTAGTGAAAAGAAAAGAAAAGATGGTCACAGTCCCTTTTAGTGTAGTGGAACCAACTAGATATCTTCCAATCTGTCGAAATATTAGATATAAACACCCTGGTGCCGATACCACCACCCTGTGCAGGTGCAGGCTTACCGACTCTCTTGGACCCAATTGAGCATACGCTCAAGGGGTCAATTTTTGCTTTAGTCTGAAACGACTGTGAGGCATTCAGGGCTACCCACGTTTTGAACTTGAGCTTCAACAACAGAAATCGTTTCCAAAGCCAGGCTGTGCCCGAAATCAGTACCGACCAATCACAGAACAGGTCACACTCCCCACGAAGACCATATAAAATAAAAATGGGGCCAAAAATAGCATAATTCCGTAAAATCAATCAATTTATTAAAAAGGTTATCAAAATCACATTTCAGCAGTTGATACAAGCGCTTATCACATAAAAATGGCAGCAGTAGAGTCCTCCCAACGCGTTTCGTCTCCTTGGACGTCGTCTGGGGTTTTCTGTGGTTTTGATAGCACAGTGTTTTTGGGCTTGATTTGAGGTTGCATTTGGGTGAGTGGTCGGGTTTTTACTGCTATTCGGGGCTCTATTAGGGCTCTTTCACACTGACAGCTGTGCCTATGGCCCTCCGGTTTAGCAGCAGCTGACAGGCATTTAGGATGCGATCCTACCATGTCCTGATTGTCTATTTTTTCTGTTTTCTTTTTAATTTCAAGGGAAATTTTATATTTAAAAAAATCTTACCGTATTTGGCTTGTGGCTGTAGTGCACTTCCATTGGACTCAGGCCAAGCTAAAATGACATAACGTACAGAGTACAGGGGTCAGGAGTGCATAATTTACAGACTGCAGGGGACATGCGTGTGTATTGTACAGAGTACAGGGGTCAGGAGTGCATAATTTACAGACTGCAGGGGTTAGGCGTGTGTATTGTACAGAGTACAGGGGTCAGGAGTGCATAGCACACAGAATGCAGGGGTCAGGCGTGTGTATTGTACAGAGTACAGGGATCCAGAGTGCATAGCACACAGATTGCAGGGGTCAACAGTGCATAACACACAGAGTGCAGGGGTCAGGAGTGCATAATGTACAGAGTACAGGGGTCACCAGTACACATCTCACAGAGTACATGGGTCAGGAGCACATAACGTACAGAGTGAAGGGGTCAGAAATGCATAACACGCAAAGTGCAGGGGTAAGGAGTGCACATTTCACAGAGTGCAGGGACCAGAAGTATATATAACCATAAGATAAAAAGTGCAGGGATCAGGAGAGCATATTGCACAGTTCAGTAAACGGGCAGCATGGAAACCGAATTTCAGGAATTCCTCACCTGCATTACAAATAGGTACTCAAAAAGGGTTTCCTAAATTACCTTCATCGATTTCCCCGTCGATGTGTGAAGGACGTTGCTCCAAAAGTCATCCTGAATCTTTTCTGGTCTGTTGGTTGCCAGAAGGCTCCAAGCCAAGAATTTCCTGAAGATAGACTCTTTGAAGACTTTAGATCGGCGATGCAACAAGAGAGTTTGATTGACTGCGCTGGTAATGACATAACACTGCTATTTATAACTGGCCTTTGTATGATGTATGGAGTTTGTGAGGAAGGATCTATGTCAGTAATATCAGATGAACAGGGCTGATGTAACCAAAGGTGCCCTCTTGACATTCGTCAGAATGCTGAATGAGTATCACAAGGGCTCCGGGCACTTATGTGTTTTAGGGCCCCGCTGACAGAAGTGGGGCGGCTGACTGACACTCCATCCAGAGCGATGGGATGTATAAAGGTCATGCAGTAAACGTGTCCTCTCCTTCACTTTAGACCTTCCATCCAAGCCAGGCAGAACCTGCCAAACGGATAGACAACCTCACCGTTTCTCAGAGCGAGCCCTTTAGAAAGGCTTTACTCAAAAAAGGAGAGGGTTTATTTATAATTTACAACTCATATGGCCTTGCAACACTTTTGAAAGTCTTGGTTCCATGAAATTTGGTCAGGCTAAAGGTGGTATTTAGAAATTTGAGCCTATTCATTTTTAAAAATCTGAAATATTTACAGTAACAAAGTGTTATACAAATACTATGCAAATACCCCTGCACCCCCCACTACCCCTCAATCTGCACCCCATGCATACCCTATTACACTGCACTCTGCACCACCCACATCTCCATACCTACTCTAACTTTACCCTCATTATACCCCACATTATACCCCCCCCCCACTACCACACACTCTGCATTCTCTACATTCCCCATTATCCAACACTCTGTTACCCCTATTACACAGCACTCTGCACTACTCACATCTCCAAATGTACTCTATCCTTATCCTCATTACACACCAAACTACACTCCCCCCACTACCACACGTTATGCATCCCCTGCTTCCACCATTACGCTACTCTCTGCATTCCCTACATTCCCCATAATCCCACTCTGCACCCCCTGCATTCTCTGTTACTTCATACAGTAACACTATATACAGAGCACAGCAGTCAGGAATTCATAACACATAGAATGCAAGGATGTCAGGATTAAGTAACACATAGAACGCAGGGGTCAGAAGTACATATTGTACAGAGTATAGGGGTCAGGAGTACATAATACACATAGTGCAGGGGTCAGGATTAAGTAACACATAGAGTACAGGGGTCAGGAATCTCCTTGTATCCCTCATTACCCCACATTCTATGCCCTGTACCAGCTGTGTCCCCCATTACCTCATATTATGCAAGCCCTGTGCATCTCCCATTATATACTACTCTGCACCACCCCATCCTCTAATACACTTCACTCTGCACCCCCTGAATCCCCTGACACACCTCCCCCATTCAGACAATATTTGGACCCTTCTTGTCTCTGGGATTTAACGTGAAGCTTCACCTGGAGGGTCTGTGTCTGCTGGTCCTCAAGGAGTGGTTATGGTGCCCTCTGTAGGACTCACAGCTCATCCTTCAAAGTTTTTGTGTGGCAAGCTCTTCCCAGTCATGCCCCCATCTACGGGGCACAGGAGATTCCTGAAGTTGTTGTCTCGGATGACGACTGGAAAGAGAGGGTACCAGGGGATTTTGAAAGATGGTGGACTGTAAGTAAGCGGCCCACGGATGGCCCCTGCAAGACTCCTGCTAATCCGATGGGGCCCAGACCCAATACTGGAGGGTTGCCTGTAACCCCTGCATGGTGGCTCTGCATGTATGATATATACAGTAGAATAATATTCAGTAAATAAATCAGCTGTCAGAGACAAAGGATTTTTGTTTATCTTATTTCTGCCAACAGTGGAACCATCAACCGCAAGTCCACTAATTGCTGGCTCCTGTAAAGATGTAGAGTAGGGATATGCAATTAGCGGACCTCCAGCTGTTGCAGAACTACAAGTCCCATGAGGCATAGCAAGACTCTGAAAGCCACAAGCATGACACCCAGTGGCAGAGGCATGATGGGACTTGTAGTTTTGCAACAGCTGGAGGTCAGCTAATTGCATATCCCTGATGTAGAGGAAGAGCAGGAGGAACTAGTGAAAGCTGTGTGGGATTCTCCCAGAACCGTTTGTTGCCCAGCAGTTTGTGTACCTTTTAGGGTGGTCTCCGTCCTGTCTACAGACAGATTGGGTTGGTCGTCCTTTGCCCTTGATGGGTATATATACTATGAGTGGAGCTGCTAGTAGTGGTGGTGCATGGAAATAAGGAAGACAATGGAGAGGTCCAGCAGGTGTTAAGGTGGCCATGTGCTTCCCCTTAGTGGGCCATTCCTTGGACCTAATTCATTCAATCCTAGGAGGCTTTGAGTGTAGCCCATGGCCAATGGGACAAACTTTGATCATGGAATGTTATATACTTCTGAGCAGGATTGTTCGGTATACAGTTGTGTGAAAAAGTATTTGCCCCTTTCTGATTTTTTTTTTGCATATTTGTCACAATTAAATGACTTAATTCTATTACACAAAGATAACCCGAGTAAATACAAAATGCAGTTTTTAAATGATGGTTTCATTAATTAAGGCAAAAAGCTGCCCAAACCTGCCTGGCTTTATGTGAAAAAGTAATTAACCTAATAACCGGTTGTGACACCCTTGGTGGCAACAACTGCAATCAGGCGTTTGCGATAACTGGCAATGAGTCACATTGCTGTGGAGCAATTTTGGCCCACTCTTGTTTGCAGAATTGTTTTAATTCAGCCACATTGGAGGGTATTCCAGCATGAACGGCCTGTATAAGGTCATGTTGCAGAACCTCAATTGGATTTAAGTCCAGGCTTTGACTAGGCCACCCTAAAACCTAAATTTTGCTTTGTTTGAACCATTTGGAGGTTGACTTGCTGTTGTGTTTCGGATCATTGTCCCGCTGCATAACCCAAGTGCACTTGAGCTTTAGGTCACAAACTGATGGCCGGACATTCTCCTTTAGGATTTTCTGGTAGAGCTCAGAATTCATGGTTCTGTAAATTATGGTAAGTCGTCCAGGTCCTGAAGCTGCAAAGCCGCCCCAGACCATCATGCTACCACCACCATGTGTGACTGTTGGTATGATGTTCTTGTTATGAAATGCTGTATCTGTTTTATGCCAGATGTAACGGGACGCACACCTTCCAAAAAGTAAAATTTTTGTCTCATCAGTCCACAGAATATTTGCCCAAACGTCTTAGGGATAATCAAGATGTTTTTTTGGTAAATGTGAGATGAGCCTTTGTGTTCTTTTTGGTCAGCAGTGGTTTTGGCCTTGGATCTCTCCCATGGATGCCATTTTTGCCCAGTCTCTTTCTTATTGTTGAAACATGAACACTGATCTTACCTGAGGCAAGTGAGGTCTGAAGTTCTTTAGATGTTGTTCTGGGTTCTTTTATGACCTCCTGGATGAATCGTCGTCATACTCTTGGAGTCATTTTTGTAGGCCGGTCACTCCTGGGAAGGTTCACCACTATTCCAAGTTATCTCCATTTGTGGATAATGGCTCTCCCCGTGGTTCACTGGAGTTCCAAAGCCTTATAAATAGCTTTGAAACCCTTCCTAGACCGATACATGTACATTACTGAGGTGTGGCTTTTTGTGATCTGTTAGCGTGCTTCACTTTGTCAGACAGCTTGCATTTATGTGATTTCTTGATTCAACAGTTCTTGCAGTAATCAGGCCTGGGTGTGGCAAGTGAAATTGAACTCAGCTTTCCAAAAAATTGTGGTTAATCACAGTTCATTCATGATTCAACATGGGAGGGGGTAATTACTTTTTCACATAAGGTCAGGCGTTTGAACAGCTTTTTTCCATTGATAAATGAAATAATAATTAAAAAACTGCATCTTGGATTTACGCAGGTTATCTTTGTGTAATATTACAATTTGTTTGATAATATGAATAATTTAAATGTGAGAAATATGCAAAAAAAATAAAAAATCAGGAAGAGGGCAAATACTTTTTCACACAACTGTAATAGGAGTGATGTTGCTGTCCTTGAAAATCATGCTATGGACTCTGTAGTGCTAATTCAACTGTTCAGTAAAAAGACGGAAAATTCCCTGTCTGGACATTGCATTGCTGAGTAAGGTGGGATGAGTGTGATGCAGTGCATGGCGTGAAGGGTTTAGGAACCCTTGTGGCATCTTGTAAGCAGCTAGGGCAGGTAAAATGGTATCTTCTCCCGTGGTCCTCAGGGTGTCAAGCAGAGTATTGAATACTTTGCTGTTGTCCTGGATTATAGGGGAAAGACTTTCCTGCGGATGTTATGTGCACATTAGGTCTCTGTATAGGTACAGTTAACCCAGGTAAACTACCTTATAAAGCTGCTGCTTTGGGCCAAGTGACCATCTGAAACTTGGCAGGCCCTGGAGGTCTCATAATGGTGACGAGTTCCCCAGCTAAAAGTGGCCCAACCACTCATGCTTATGCTCTGCAGTAGGCACCCTGGCGCAGGGCGTGGCTGATCAACCACCACTTGAGGTTCTACGTGTAGCAGGGTGTAACGGGGAAATTGTGTATGGCATCTTTTACTGTGGACCATCTCCTAGAGATGCCCAACAGAGTGATCCTGGGTGGGACTGTACCCTGGCAATTGCTCAGTACATAGAAAACAGGACAGTCACGTGACTGCTGCTCTGATTAGTGCACTAGAGGGAATCTTGACTGACTTGTGCTCTGCACTAGGCTCTGTGTTGCCATCTTGGGGAATGGGTCTGCTAAAGACTCAGGATTCAGTCAAGATTTGGCAGCAATTTTGGCGTAGACTTGATTTATAAATGTCACGTGCTGTGTCCAAAAGGGGTCCTTTGGTGGGAAAAGAGAAGCACCAGCTGACATGTAGAGCAGAGAGAGTGTCGCATGTGGTCACACCTAACGAAAGTAGACTGCTCCCCCAACAATTGAGAGCCTCTCAGGGATGAGGGGAACAGAGTACAAGGATATGGAATACCAGGTAAATCCATTATGGTGGCTTCCCCTTTTTGGGGCAAGCTGGAGATCCCCGTAATAGAACAAGATGAATGCTATGGTACTGTGAGCACCCATGCTGGAAAGGCCTTTGCCTTTGGGGTGGGAAAGTCACCTGGGAACAGGACAGAAGGTCCATGTCTGAGAGACAACTGAGCATCCGTTTCAAAGTAAGAACCTGAGTTCTTATGGAAGAAGTTAACTCCATTGAAACTTGCCTTAAGTTGCCATGTTGGAAATACCTCCTTATGACAACAAGTTTATTGAAGTAAAGCTTTTAATATGCAATCTGAACCTAATAGGAATCTAATAGGACATGAGCTTGTAATGTCCTGGGTTGAAAAGAGAGTAATGCCACGTACACACGACCCGACTTTTTGACAGCAAAGGTCCGACGGAACGAGTCCGTCGGACAATTCGATCTTGTGTGGGCTCCATCGGACCTTTGCTTGCCAAAAATCTGGCGGACTTTAGAAATAGAACATGTTTTACATTTTTCCACCGGAACTCCGCCGGACCCAGTTCCTACCGAGAAATCCACTCGTGTGTATGCTAGTCTGACGGACAAAAACCGAAGCGGGGGCAGCTATTGGCTACTGGTTATGAACTTCCTTATTCTAGTCCGGTCGTACGTCATCACGTTCGAATCCGTCAGACTTTGGTGTGATTGTGTGTGGCCAAGTCTGTTCATTCAGAAGGTCCGTCAGCACTCCACCGAAAGTCAGTCGGACCTAGTCCTTCGAAAAGTCCGGTCGTGTGTACGCAGCATAAGACTGCTAATGGGCTTTGCTGGGAAGACATTGATTAAAGCTCTTGGGTCTTCCATTAGCAGAGGAGGATCCTCCACTCGAGGCTGCAGTGTCCCGCTGGCCTGGTGAAGCATCAGCCGCTTGTACAGTGTCTGAAGCGTGAACCAAAGTGTAACCTCCTGCTCTCAGGTTTGGTTCTTAAAGATAGGGCAGACTCTCTTCATGACTGGTCTGGCAGGTATAGCGCACAAGCATCTTGCTGCCCTCTCAGGTCTCTGGGTATCCTTACGACACAACACAAAGGAGGGCATACTGACCTAGTGCATTATCATAGCACAATTTTATTAGCCATATATAACGAGTGAATACTTACATGTATGCCGTTCTTAAAGCGGGAGTCCGCCGGGACTCCGCGTTTTTTTTTTTTTTAAAGCCAGCAGCTACAAATACTGCAGCTGCTGACTTTTAAAATAGTGACACTTACCTGTCCAGCGCGCCCGCGATGTCGGCACCCGAAGCCGATCTCTAGATCGTCTGTCGGGTGCTGCCGCCGCCATCTTGGGTATGGGAATCAGGAAATGGAGCCTTTCGGCTTCATTTCCCGGTTCCCTACTGCGCATGCGCGAATCGCGCTGCGCAATAAGGACGGTCCCCGCTGCCTCTGGGATCTGTGTGTTTCCCAGCAGGCAGCGGGGCACTTGCGGAAAGGGGTGGGCACTTGCGGAAAGGGGCGTAATCTACGCCCCTTTCCGCAGAGAGCTATCCCGGAAGTGGGTGCAGAATACCTGTACTGTACAGGTATCTGCACCCCCTCCCCCCTGAAAGGTGCCAATTGTGGCGCCGGAGGGGGGGAGGGTTCCGATGAGCGGAGGTCCACTTTAGGGTGGACCTCCGCTTTAAGCATATCTAAAGATACCGATGAGACCGCCTCAAAATCCTCACTACTCAAGTAACAGCATGTGAAGACCTCATAGCATCCAAAATGGCTAACTTGTTTAAAAGGGTTCAAAATACAGTGACATTTCACTTGTCTTGTATGAATGTTTCTGATAATCTTTCCATAAATGTTTTTAACCCTTTCATGACTAAGCCTATTTCTGGCATTTGGTGTTTACAAGTTAAAATCCATATTTTTTGCTAGAAAATTACTTGGAACCCCAAAACATTATATATATATATATTTTTTAGCAGAGACTCTAGAGAATAAAATGGCGATTGTTGCAATATTTTATGTCACACGGTATTTGCGCAGCGGTGTTTTAAACGTAACTTTTTGGGAAAAGGGACATTTTCATGAATTTAAAAAAAACGAAACAGTAAAATTAGCCCGATTTTTTTGCATAATGTGAAAGATAATGTTACGCCGAGTAAATAGATACCAAACATGTCACACTTTATAATTGCACGCACTCGTGGATTGACGACAAACTACAGTACCTAAAAATCTCAATAGGCGACGCTTTCAATTTTTTTTACGGTTACCAGGTTAGCGTTACAGAGGAGGTCTAGTGCTAGAATTATTGCTCTCGCTCTGATGATCGCGGCGATACCTCACATGTGTGATTTGAAAACCGTTTACATATGCGAGCGTGACTTCCTTTACGTTTTCTTTGCTTCGCGAGCGTGCGGGGACGTCGGGCGTTTTAAAAAATTTTTCTTTTTTTTTATTTATTTTAAAATGACTAAATTGTTTAAAAAAAAAAAAAATTGATCATCAATGTAAACATCCCTTGTGACAGTAATAGGTGGTGACAGGTACTCTTTATGGAGGGATCGGGGGTCTAAAAGACCTCCATCCCTCCTTTACACTTCAATGTATTCAGATCACCGGAAACAGCGATTCTGAATACCGTACATTTTTTTAAAACCGGCGCCATTGGCAGCCGAGTAAACAGGAAGTGACGTCATGACCTTGCTTCCGTGTTTACTATTAGGATACTGGAACGAAGCCGATTACGGCTTCATTCCAGTTCCTCCCCAGCAGCCGGAGGCAGCGGATGTGCAATCACTTTTATTGCTGTCACAAGGAATGTGACAGTAATAGGTGGTGACAGGTACTCTTTATGGAGGGATCGGGGGGTCTAAAAGACCACAAATCCCTCCTTTACACTTCAATGTATTCAGATCGCCGAAAACAGCGATTCTGAATACCATATATTTTTTTAAAACCGGCGCCATTGGCAGCCAACTAAATGGGAAAAGACGTCATGACGTCGCTTCCGTGTTTACTATTAGGATACTGGAACGAACCCGATTACGGCTTCATTCCAGTTCCTCCCCAGCAGCCGGAGGCAGCGGATGTGCAATCGGTGCTCCCGATCGAGCGGGAGCACCGGTAACAGCGGCGGGAGGCGGCGGGAGACGGCGAGAGGGGAGGACGTCCCCTCCCGCTCCTCCGGCATAACAGTCGAGCGGCTTTTAGCCGCATCGGTTGTTATGGCTGGATAGCCAATCGCCCGCTGGAAAAAACGTTACCGGGATGATGCCTGCAGGTGCAGGCATCATCCCGGCATACCCCCCGGAAGCTGAGTACGCAGATCTGCGTACACTCGGCGGGAAGGGGTTACATAGACACCTTAATCTGGAAAAGGTTGCTGACCCCACAATATATACATCTGAAGTTGTGAGCTCATAGGGTAAAATTAGGGATTAAACTTTGGCTTCACAGGTATCTGTATGCGTATGCATCAAAAACCTCTGCTTTTTAACCTAAAATATAAAAAAAAAGCTTTTCATACAGGCGAATGTTTGTATAGCAGTGGTTGTCATGTTCTATGCAGCGCTTTCAGTTTTGGAAAAAGTAAAACTTGCACAGCTATGTCTATTATAGACTGAGATGGTCTTTCTTGCTCTACGTCTAATCTCTCTCCCAGCCTCAGCTGTAAAATTGATGTTCTAAATAAGCGTGACAGTCATCACCGAGGTTGTTGAGCCCCGTGGCGAGGTGGCGACTCTAGAGAAGAGTTGGGGATGATACGCTTTGCCTTTTATTGGCTGGTGGGAATCTCCCGGCTGCGCGCGGTAACACAACCAAATCCATCAGCCTGTCTCTCTCCCACGTGGTTTCTTGCTGAGCGGGGACTTCGCAGTCCATGAAACCGCAGGCCACCGGCTACTGGTGTGGGCCTGCAGCATCTGTTTTCCTTAAGAAGGAATTTATTAGACCCGGCTGGAATAAGGTTTCCTTTAAAATCAGCAGGATGATTAGTCTAGGACAACGTATTCTCAGGGCTTCGCAGGACAGTAAAAAGAGGAGTTTGTGTTGGGCGAAGGTGGAGAGTGACTGTAGGAAAGCAGAGTACTGAGCAGAACGATGTCTGAACACAGCCGAGGTGGCAAATGTCTCACTGAAAATTATTTGAACGTTGAAGGGTTTTATTTAAATCTGACGTCTGGTTTTCCCTTCAGTCTTGCACAGTTGTACAGGCTCCTCTTCTGGACTGAAATGGCTTAGCCCTTGTACACACGGTCGGAGATTCCGTCGGAATGTGTCCGATCAGAGGGTTTTGTCGGATATTCCGACTATGTGTGGTCTGCATCGGACTGTTTCCGTCTGAATATCCGTCGGACCAAATTTTACAACTTGCCGGAAATATTTTCCAACAAAATGCTCCGATCGGACATACTCCGATCATGTGTAGAGAATTCCGATCGCATCAAAGCTATTGGCTACTAGCCTGAACGTAGTCCCATCGTAACGAAATTACGTCATCACGTTCTGAAAGATCGGATTTTCTGACAACTTTGTCCGACCGTGTGTATGCAACAGTTTCGGACAAGATCCGACGAACAAAATCCGACGGACAAAATCCGACGGATTTGGTTGTTGAAATCTCAGACCGTGTGTACAAGGCCTTACTCTGATTTCACTGCACACTGAGCTTTTCACAATGCGCATTAAAATTGCAGCATGTCAGATAGAGCCTATCTCATTTCCTGGCTGGAGAAAGTCCAGCATCATTTCTCTCCTCAGCCTGACTGTCTCCGGCTCACCCCTTTAAATCATGGAAGCACCACATCACAAGTGGGCATTACCTAGGGCGGTCTGCATGCAAATACAATCTTCTTAGGAAGCCTCTAGACCAGGGTTCTCCAAAATTTCTAAACAAAGGATTATCCTTTCCGACTTTGGGGGGGCTGAACTGTTGCCATCGGGAGTAGAAAGTCACAGAACCTACCTGTGGTGGGCCTGTCTATCCAGGGGCTCAGCTGACAGGGGTTACCTACTCCCAATTCTGTGGTGCTGTTGGCTGCTGGTTGCTTGGCTGCTGGCTGTGTTGAGGCTTCTCCATCCTGTTGTGGTCTTTCTGTCTCTCCTGTGTCCTGATATATGTGTAAGCCCTTGTACACACGGTCAGATATTCCGATGGAAAATGTCCGATCGGACCGTGTTGTCGGATAATCCGACCGTGTGTGGGCTTCATCTGAATTTTTGCGTCGGAATGTCCGACCAACAAAGTTTGAGAGCTGGTGTAAAAATTTTCCGACAACAAGATCCGATCGGACTTTGTCCGATCGTTTGTAGTGAATTTCGATCGGACAAAGTGCCACGCATGCTCAGATCAAATTCCTAGACCAAAGCTATTGGCTACTAGCCTGAACGTAGTCCCGTCGTAACTAAATAAGGTCATCGCGTTACGAACGATCGGATTTTCCGACAACTTTGTCCGACTGTGTGTATGCAACATCAGTTTCGGACAAAATCTGTCGGACAAAAGGTTCTGCTGTCCACTTGTTTCTGATTCTCTGTTCACTCCCTTTCCTGCTGTCCTAGCCATGCTCTCTTTCCTGGGACACGTGTACCTATCCTATTTATATAGTTACATAGTTGGGTTGAAAAAAGACACAAGCCCATCTAGTAATTGTAGCGCTGGCTTCTGAAGAGCACGCGCTATGTATTTTTCAAATTTTAAGGTTACACCTGAACTGTAGTTTCGTTTGGGTACAATTGTCTAAATTTGGACCTCAGCATCAGTCTGACTGGACTATGAGATGTTCAGCCTGACCACAGGGGGCACTGTCTCTTCTGGCAGGCATGAAACTATGGTCTGGTTCGGTGCTTTAAGTTACTCTCAGAGCTTGCCCAGTGGGAGTGGTGCTTTTGCTGTGCTTTCTGGGAGAGGGTATTTAAGATGCGGATGTCACATGGTTCGGGGGTTTCCAGTCCAGAAGGATGTACTGACTTCATGGTCCTGGTCCTCCTGACCAGCCCCCAGGAAGGCTATGGCCTGGGGTGCGGATCCACCCGATCTTGTTGTCTCAGGGCTGGCTATCCAGAGGCAAGGAAACTAAAGGAGGATTCTGAGGTGTTTGGGTGCCGTCTCCGGTTTGGGAGAGACCCAGTGACTTCACGCTATCCAGGGGAGGACTCTTCAGAAGAAGGCCACGTATGGGTTGATTTCTTAGCAAGAGCCTGGAGGAGCGTAAGTACCCAAGAGAATCCGGTCTCGTGGATATCACCAAGCTGGCTGAAAGATCCAGGTATCACATGAGTGTTCTACAAGTTTAGTTTTCCTACGTGTTCTACAACAATGTCTGTGGCAGAGACTTGTTCCTGAGTAAGCGCCTTGTTGGCTGCTAGGCCTTGTAAGAGAGGGATTATCCAACTTGAGTGAACATCCAGTTGTGAATGGCTATTCTCTGGATGCAGTCAAAGTAAGCAACTTCTTCAATATTGACGTTGATACTAATGCCGCGTACACACGATCGGAATTCCGGCCAGAAAAAGACAGATGAGAGCTTTTCATCGGAAAATGCGACGGTGTGTATGCTCCATCGGAAATTTAGCTGTCCGAATTTCCACCAGCCAAAAATTGATAGCATGTTCTCAATTTTCCCGACGGAAAAACTTTCTATCGGTAATTCCGATCGTGTGTATGCAATTCCGACACGCCAAAAATCACGCGCGCTCAGATTCAACTACGAGACAGAAGCTATTGGCTACTGGCTATTGAACTTCCTTTTTCTAGTCACGTCGTACGTGTTGTACGTCACCGCGTTATAAATGATCGGAATTTGATGTGACCGTGTGTAGGCACGACAGCTTGACCCGAATTCTTTCGGAATTCCGTGGGGAAAACCATCAGAGCTTTTTCCGATGAGAATTCCGATCGTGTGTACGCGGCATGAGAGTACCTGAACTTCCTTTCCAATCCTCTGATCCCATTTTAAGGGACTGTTCATTGTCTACGTTTTTGCAAATAAAATCCCTTTAAGTGGATCTGTCGTCAGTCTCTCAAGTTACTGGGCCATCTACCACGGGACACCCCTAGATGTGAAGTGAGGAAGAAAAAGAAGGTAACGGTAAGCACAATCTAACCAGCAGCTCCTTCGGGGGTTAGTGCTACATAATAAGACTCTAAGCCCTTGTACACACGATCGGAGATTCCGACAACCAAATCCGTCGAATCTTGTCCATCGGATTTTGTCTGACGGATTTTGTCCGAAACTGTTGTATACACACGGTCGGACGAAATTGTCAGAAACTCCGATCGTTTAGAACGTGATGACGTTATTTCGTTACAAAGGGACTACGTTCAGGCTAGTAGCCAATAGCTTTGATGTAGGAATTTGATCTGAGCATGCGTGGCACTTTGTCCGATCGGAATTCTCTACACATGATCGGAGTATGTCCGATCGGAGCATTTTGTCGGAAAATATTTCTGGCAAGTTGGAAAATTTGGTCCGACGGATATTCCGACTGAAACAGTCCGATGCATACCACACACAGTCGGAATATCCGACAAAACGCTCCGATCGGACACATTCCGTCGGAATCTCCGATCGTGTGTACAAGGGCTTAGTAGTTGATGTCTCCTTTGGTCCCCTCACTAGTTAGCTCCTGACTTCCAGGGGGTGGAACTCTCATATCTGGTACCGTAGTTTCCCATCCCCTCAAATCTTCACCACCAGACAGACAGGGAAGAAACCAATGACCATTCCATGTTTAGGTGGGAAATTGTGATATATCTCCAACCTCCCTTATTGAACAGATTACATAATTGCAAATTAAATTTAGATGGCTAAAACGATGGCAAGGCAAATTTTCCATTGGTCTAATCATGAAAAATCTTTTGCACATAGATATGCCTTTTCACGTACTGTATGCAGAGCCTGAAATGCAGAGAGTGGCCTCTTACAGAGTACCTGTTGAAACACCCCTGGGAATTGAGACAGGGGGGTTTGTTTACTAAAGGCAAATCCACTTTGTACTACAAGTGCACTTCACTTGAAAGTGCAGTCACTGTAGATCTGAGGGGAACCTCTGAAATGAGGGAAAGCTCTTCTGATTTTATCATCCAATGATGTGCAAGCAAAAATGCTGTTTTTTTTTATTTTTCTTGCATGCCCCCATCAGATCTACAGTGACTGTAATTCCAAGTGCACTTGTAGTGCAAAGTGGATTTGCCTTTAGTAAATAAACCTCAGGGTCTGCAGGGGGGAAAGAAAGGCACAAGTGCCAAGGACTACACACTGTGAGCATGAACTTGGGAGCTCTGGTATCTTATCAGAAGTACAACTGACGGTGCACCGTTAAGAAGCCAATTGATGGCGCAATCAGGTGCCACACTTGGTTAAGTGACAGTCAAGTGGAAGGATAGCAGGATGTAACCAAAATCAAAGTCAGGAACAGGAAGTCAGGAATCAAAGTCAGGAACAGGAAGTCAGGAATCAAAGTCAGGAACAGGAAGTCAGGAATCAAATTAAGGAACAGGAAGTCAGGAATCAAAGTCAGGAACAGGAAGTTGGGCAGTGAGGTAGAGATTCACTAGGCAGTAGCGTGGTCCATAATCCAGGCTGGAGTTGGTAGTGAAGGCAGACAGCAAACATGGGCAGGCAAGGGTATTCCAAGAGCAAGCCGAGTCAGTAACAGGATCAAGGATGTGTATCATGAATTGGATCACAGGAACAAGGCTGAAGACCATACAGCAAGCAACTGGTGCAGAGTTCAGATTTAAATAGGCCGCTTGGTGACAGCAGACATGCATGCACATTTGCGTGTGCTCATACATGTGGACAATGATGCACGTGCAATATGATTTCTTGGCTCACAGAAATATGCATGATTATGCAGGGCTCAAGTGCTGCGGGAACGCATGGGAACGGAGTTCCTGTACTTTTTCCACAACAGGAACTCAGTTTCCATTAGCAGCCGTGTCCTGCAAGACTTTGAAGTATACGAGGTGTGTGGCAGGTGCTACACCAGCAGCTGCCGACACAGCTCCCAATAGTAAGTGCTGCGCACCTCACCATTCAGGCATTGCCAGTAGGGGGCCCCATGACAGCTTCCGCTTCGATCTACCTGTCAATCACAGCTAGCTGACGGGTAGATCAGGTCTAGGTCTAGCTGACAGGTAGATTAGGTCTAGCTGACGGGTAGATTAGGTCTAGCTGACGGGTAGATCAGCTATTCTGCTCACAGGACATGCAGGGAGAGAGGTGAGCTGAGGGAGGAACATCAGTTTGGGGTGGTAAGCTGAGCACAATACCTGGCAAAGTTTAATCCCAGGAGGGAAGTTTATGTGGAAATATGTGAAGGGTTGGAATAGCAGTGAGTGCGTGTTGGAGCCCTGCAGAGTTTGCAGCCCCCCCAAGCTGACATACATCTCCTAAGCAGGAACACATCACTATCTCCCCAAGCATTCTGTCCAGATAATGTGCAGCTCATTTATGACCTTTCTGTTTAAACCTGTGTTATCCAAACTCTGTTTAATGAAAAGTGTAAACTCACCACATAAACACTCTATATACAAAATAACATTCCCCAATAAAGATCAGAACATGATGTTCACATTTGCATGGAAGCACAATTGAATGAATGCTGATTATTCAGAGAATTACTGTATTTATGTTTATTGAGGATTGTTTTTTTTAATGTACTAACAGTTAAGCTTCATACGCACAATACGGAAATTGGATGAAAAATACCACTTTTGAAGCGTCGTGCATATCAGCGTATCATTTTTTTTTTTTTGGTGGGGGAATGGATCTTGGGTGGGAGTTCCTACACTTTTTTCCCCAGGACTTGACCCCTGTGCTTATGCCTACCTGTAAGCTCATTAGCCAGACAAGCTTTAGTCTGATCTCTGGCACCATGTTCCTGACATGCCTCATTTCTCTTTACTAAACTGCTTCAGCTCAGACACATTTGTAGGATGTTTGGTGTGAACAGCTCTCCTGAGGCCAATCTATAGCAGGGGTCTCCAAACTTTCTAAACAAAGGGACAGTTTACTGTCCTCCGGACTTTACATGGACTGGACTGTGGCCATGGGGAGTAAAAATGATCCTGGCGTCAGTGGGAGTAAACAACATCTTTGGTATTAGGTGGAGGAATAGTGCCCTATCGCTGGTGTCAGTGGGACAAATAGTGCCCCATCAGTGGAGGCAGTGGGAGGAATGGTGCCCCATCATTGGTGTCAGTGGTAGAATTGCCCCATCATTGATATCAGTAGGAATAATAGTGCCCCATTGTTTGTGTCAGTTTGAGGAATAGTGTCCCATCATTGGAATCAATGGGAGAAATAGTACCCCACTGTTAATGTCAGTAGCAGGACTATTGCCCCATTGTTGGTGTCAGTAGAAGTAATTGTCTCTTGTATCAGTGGAAGGAAAAGTGCCCCAAGGGACGGATTAACAGAAGCAAAGGGCTGCAGTTTGGAAACCCCTGTTCTACAACTTCTCTATGGGGTTAAGTTCTGGGCTCTGACTGGACCACTCCAAAAGGTAAATTTTCTTCTTCTGAAGCCAGTCTGTGGTGGATTTATTTTGATGCTAAGAGTCATTATCCTGCTGCATTAAGATAAGGCTTTTTGAAAATCAACACTCACTATTTGTTAGCACCACACTGGGTAATGATCAACATGCCCATGTGCTATCCCTAAAGTTGCAGACCCACAGGTGTATTGTGAGGTCTCAGGGCCTGGTATGCTCAAGGAGGGGGAACCCACGCCAATTTTGTTTCATAAATTTGGCGTGGAGTTCCCCCTTGAGAGCTCATTCTCTGATTGGCCACGGCAAAAGTCGCCTGGCCTGGGGCGACTTAAAGTCATGTTGTAAGTCGCCCCAGGTCGTGTTTAAGTCGTCTCCAAGTTGCCTCACAAAGTCGCCCTGGAAGTTGTGTCGCCCCTGTGTGAACCGGCTCTAACGGTAGTCACCTACCTACACTGACCTACCTACACTGACCGACCTACCTACACTGACATTTACCTACACTGACATACCTACACTGACCTAAACACACACTGACATTAACACACACTGACCTACCTACACTGACATTTACATACACTGACCTACCTACTCCAACCTACCTACACTGACATTAACACACACTGACTTACCTACACTGACATTTACATACACTGACCTACCTACTCCGACCTACCTACACTGACATTAACACACACTGACTTACCTACACTGACATTAACATCATACACTGACCTGTCTGAGCCGTGGTGTCACAGCAGCCAGTCCTCAGAGGATTAGCCAAGGAGGAGAGCGGCTCACCCAAGTGCCAAGGATGTGGCGCGGCAGCCTCTTTGTAATTACTGCCTTCTGGAGCCAACAGCGCCTATGATGGACGTCACACGTCCCGCTGTCCCGGCATTGGACCAGTGGGATGTCCATCATAGACGTGCAGGCTCCAGAAGGCAGTAGGCTTGTGCAATTCGTTTCGTAACGAATCGAAAATTCGGCCGAATTTTGCATCTTTCGAACATTCGGATGCATCCGAATGTCCGAATAAAAAAAATTACAAATTACAACGAATACGAAAGAAATATAACGAATGAATTTGAATGAATTTGACATGATTCGACATTATTTCAACTGCATTCAAAATGATTTCTAGCTATAAGTGACCCCGAGATATGTGGCCCCAAAATCGGGTCGCAAAATGTTATTAGTTATTAGAGCAGAGAATGACATTTTGCGACCCGATTTTGGGGCCACATATCTCGGGGTCACTTATAGATAGAAACCCCAAATTTGGTATGCAAACACAATAATACTAGCACTACAACATATCCAAAGTGACCCCGAGATACATGGCCCTAAATTCGGGTCACAAAATATTTTCGAATGTGGTTGAAATAATGTCGAATCATGTTGAAATCATTTCGAATCCGGTAGAAATATTTTCGAATTTGGCCGATTTTTCGAATTCGGTAGAAAACTAAACGAAATCCGAAAACGAATTTAAGGAAGTTAACGAATATAACTAAACGAAATTAATGAATTAACGTATTAAAACGAAACGAAACTAAACAAATTTTTTCCTTTTGCACATGTCTAGAAGGCAGCACCTGCTCTGGCACTTGGCTGCGCTCGGCCACGCTCGGCCGCACTCGGCCACGCTCGGCGGCGCTCGGGATCAGATTGGTCCCGCCGCTCTCGCCTACCCTGCAGAGCTGACACTCGGGGCTATAGGGGGACACATTCGGGAGGCTTCAGCCACCCCCTACCGACGCCCCTGGTCTAAGGCGAAGTGAACAGTAGTGGCTACATATCAATTGATATGTGAGTATGGGACCTAGCATTATAGCTTATTCAAATTCTAATTTTAATTGAAGTAATTGTTAATACTTATTCAAATATTCTTTATGTTCAGTTACCCTGTACATCCCCACATCCTGACACGTGCCTATTTTATGGTCGTCATCCAGCACCAGTGTCCCCAACTGTCTTTTGGAGGGGGTCGTCTTGCGGTCACGATCTTCCTGGCGTAGGTGAGCGCTGAAATGCTTTGTTTAAGAACCATATTATTGGTGAGTTCATGTATAGTTTTTGTATACATATGCACACTTGTATCTTGGTGCAAAAATTGTGTACTTTATTCTAATTAAAGTATGTCTTTCTAACTAGAAATATTGAAGCTCCTGAAGAAGCGACAGTTCAGGCCCCAAAACATGTAGAGCGAGCAATTCTTTTTAATCTATGAGGACTGTGGGAACAACCAAGAGGAATACATACATCTCAGTGTAGGCATTTTCTCTGTATTGCTCCACGGGAAGTATATGACTCAAGTATATCCTCTAGGACAGTGATGGCGAACCTTGGCACCCCAGATGTTATGGAACTACATTTCCCATGATGCTCATGCACTCTGCAGTGTAGTTGAGCATTGTGGGAAATGTAGTTCCAAAACATCTGGGGTGCCGAGGTTTGCCACCCCTGCTCTAGGACAAACCACTGTGTCCCATAACCTTTTATAAACAATGTGTTGTATATGTATGAATTTTATGTGAACTATTAAAATTTGTTATTTTTATACGTGCCTACAAAATCCATTATTCTCAGATTTCAGCATTCATAGGTTATGTAGGATGTGGCACATTTATACCAAAGGTGTTTGATTGCCACCTGAGGGCAATGCAATCAATTAACCACTTCCCGACCAGCGCATGGCGATGTACGTCGGCAGAATGGCACGGGCAGGCAAATGGGCGTACCTGTACATCCCTTTAAATTTGCCGCCCTGCCATCGCGAGCGCGCCACCGGTGGCGAGCTCATGTGCCGGTCGGGACCCCTGTGAGTCCGGTCGCAGGTCCCACGGACTCGATCGCCGCGAGCATACCTGCGATCGTCTCACGGAGTGGCTGAACTAGGAGATGCCGTTGTAAACAGCATCTCCCCGTTCTGCCTAGCAACAAGTGACGCTAATCTCTGCTCCATGTGATTGGAGTAGAGATCAGTGTTCACTAAAAGAAAGCCCAGCCCCCAACAGTTAGTAACAAGCCCCTAGGAACACTTAACCCCTACACTGCCACCCACTGGTTAACCCTTTCACTGCCAGTGTCATTTACACAGGACTCACTGCATTTGTATAGCAGTGATTGCTGTATAAATGGCAATGGTCCCAAAAATGTGTCAAAAATGTCAGATGTGTCCGCTATAATGTCGCAGTCACAATAAAAATCACCATTACTAGTAAAAAAAAAAAAATATTAATAAAAATGCCATAAGACTATCCCCTATTTTGTAAACGCTATAACTTTTGCGCAAACCAATCAATAATCGCTTACCAAAAATATGTAGAAGAATACGTATCGGCCTAAACTGAGGGAAAAAATAATTTTTTTAATATATTTTTGGGGGATATTTATTATAACAAAAAGTAAAAAAATAATGCGTTTTTTACAAAATTGTCGCTCTATTTTTGTTTATAGCGCAAAAAATAAAAACCGCAGGGGTGATCAAATACCACCAAAAGAAAGCTCTATTTGTGGGAGCTACATCACACGACCGCGCGATTGTCAGTTAAAGCGACGCAGTGCCGAATCACAAAAAGTGGTCTGGTCTTAAGCCAGCAAAATGGTCCAGTCTGAAAGTGGTTAAACTTCACAGGTAAATTTACTAGGTCGTAGGAAACTGTAGAAGGCCCGGTAGATGGCCGCCTGGATGACTAGGCTGGGCAAAGCCTCAAACGGAGAAAGAGTAAGGATTTCAGATAGGTCTCTGAAGAGAGCACTCGTGATAGGTAGGCATTTGCCACTGACTACGGGTTGGTGCTTCTCTGTGCCCTGTAGGAGGGACTTGACTGCATGGGCCGAGAATACTGACGGTTTACTGGGGTCCTGTAAGGACCGGAAATGCTGGACGCTGGCTAGGTATAGCCTGATAGTATTGTGAGAAAGGGCCAGCTGCGTGTGGCAATACGTTATGAAGGCTAGAATGTGTCTAACGTCGCCTATCGCTGCTCTGGGGCAAGAGGCCAAAAACTTGCTGTAAATGTTCCAAGCAGTGCGATAGGCCTTCAGTGTGTTGCCTGCCAAGGAGTGGTTAATGAGCTGGGTAACGGTGAGATGCGACTTCAGTCCATCGTCAGCAATGACCAGGGTGGGACAGGAGTAGTTGTTGGATTGGCTCCTGCTGGAAAAACAAAGTAAGGTTGAAACGGGACTACAGAAGATATTAAAGTGGTGACAGAGTGACAGTTGTGCAAGCTTGCACAGAAAGGACATGATGGGGAGTGACTTGGATCTACCTTTATTGATGTCAGCCATGGCCTAATTGTCCGTGAAGAGCACAGTCTGTCCAAAATAAAAAGTGAAGCTGGCCGGCTCGCTGTAACTGCCCGTAGTTCCGGGACTTCCGTGTATAGCGGTGATGTCAGCACGTCGCTCCTCCCTATGCGTTTCGTCACACCTGACGTCCTGGGGCACGTGCAGTTAGAGAGAGCGAGCCGGCTGGCTTCACTTTTTATCTTGCCTTACGGAATGTACTTTGCATGAGATGTTATCACTTAAATGTAAGTGCAATATCTTTTATTTTTGTATTAATTTTTTTTTGTTTTTTTACGCTATGGGGGCATTCTCTTTATGATTTCTTCTGGAAAATATATCTGCCACTTACCTCCTGATTGAGCCACCAACCCCTGAAAAGGCGCTGGGATCCTGATCGAGAGCAACTATAATTAAGAGATCCATATAAGCTGGTAAGCGGCAATCTGTGTGAAGGTGGAAGACAGATCCTTTCCTGTATCACTGCTCCTGGGTGTTGTGTGTGATAATCACACCGAGGATATTGATCAATTTGGATGGACTCTTAATCCTTTAGTATTTGATTAATCAAATTTTTTTGTATAAATTTGCACCCATTCGCAATACTATATTTATCACTTGTCTAGTTTATAGCATGGCTTAATATTGGAAAATTGTTTGTGTATGCGTGCAAAGTCGCAGCTGTTTACGTTTATAACTATTTTTGTATTCAATCACATATCTGATGTCACTTTAACTATAGGATGGCACAGTAAGCCCCCTTACACACGGTCGGACATTCCGACAACAAAATCCGTCTGATTTTCTCCGATGAATTTTGTCCGAAGCTGGTGTTGCCTACACACGGTCGGACAAAGTTATCGGAAAATCCGATCGTTCGGAACGTGATGACGTTTGCTCTTTGGGACGGGACTACATTGCGGCTAGTAGCCAATAGCTTTGGTCTCGTTATTTGATCTGAGCATGCGTGGCACTTTGTCTGATCGGAATTCTCTACAAACGATCGGAAAAAGTCAGACCGGATTTTGTTGTTGGAAAATCTGAGGTCCTGCTCTCAAATTTTTTCCATCTGAAAAAGTCAGATAGAGCCCACACTCGATTGGATTTTCTGACAATATAATCCGATCTGACCTTTTCTGTTGAAATTTCCGACCGTGCGTACAGGGCATAATTATAAATTATACCTACATCACAGGAAGCACCTGCATGGTTAAGAGGGCAGAATTAAAATTAGACTTGGGAAACTTAACATTAATAAATCACCAGGACCAGATGGCTTGCATCTGAGAGTACTTAGGGAACTCAGTCAAGTAATTGCCAGACCATTGTTCCTAATTAGGGATGAGCCGAACACCCCCCGGTTCGGTTCGCACCAGAACTTGCGAACGACCCCCGCGTTCGGCACGAACGTTAGAACCCCATTGAAGTCTATGGGACTCGAACGTTCGAATTGGAAAGTGCTAATTTTAACGGCTAATATGCAAGATAGTGTGCTAAAAAGGGTTTGGCGATCTGCCTCCTGCCTCAGGGGACATGGGTCACTGCAAAAAAAAGTTTTAAAAACTACCGTTTTGGCGGGAGCACTGATTTTAATGACGATTAAAGTGAAAAAAAAAAGTGAAATATTCCTTTAAATATGGTGCCTGGGGGGTGTCTATAGTATGCCTGTGAAGTGCCACGTGTTTCCCGTGTTTAGAACAGTCCCTGCACAAAATGACATTAAACGGAAATAACACCATTTAAAACTGCTTGCGGTTTTAATGTTATATCTGGTTCCTGTAATATGGTTGAAAATCATTCAGAAAAATGGCATGGGTAGCCCTCCCTGCCCATTACCAGCCTATTTGGGTCTTGTACGCATATTAAGGGGAACCCCGTACCCATATTAAAAAAAGGAAATGCGTGTGGCCCCCAGGCCCTATATACTCAGAACAGCAGTATACAGGCGGTGCAAACAAGACAGGGACTGTGTAGGTTTGTTGTGTTAAGTTGAATCTGTTTGTCATTTTCAACCGGTACATTTTTAAAGTGTAGCTCCAGTCAAAAAAAATATCTTTAAGCTTTTTGGAAAACATAGGGAAGGGTTATCACCCCTGTATAATTTGTTTTGTCGTCCATCTTTTTTCATCTCACTTGCTGTTGTCTCCTTCCGTTTGCAAGTAGGAGATGTTTGTAAATTGGATGTTTGAAAGTAGGGGCCTGCCCTATATGCTCTGCAGAAATGGCGGAACAAGGTGTTGGTTTTGCAACAACATTGTAAGCCCTCAAAGTGACTCTTGGTGGCCGCTGGAGCGCCCTGCTGTGAACGATTATATCAAGAATTGTAATTACATGCCATTGTTGAACAGTGGTAGAAAAATTGACCTTTGGTGGTTGTGGTGCTGGTGCCACAACACTATAAGTCCTCACAGTTACTCTGGGTGGGCACAGGAAGGGGCCCTCCTGTGAAATATTATATCAAGAATTGTAATTACATGTCCCTGTTAAACAGGGGCAGAAAAATTGGGCCTTAGGCACTGGTGCCATCACACTGCAACCTCTGCCATACACTCTAGTTTTATTGCAGGAATTAGCCCTGCTGCAAAGCATTGCATCAAAAATTGTACTTAAACGCCCCTGTTAAACAGGGGCAGAAAAATTGGGCCTTAGGCACTGGTGCCATCACACTGCAACCTCTGCCATACACTCTAGTTTTATTGCAGGAATTAGCCCTGCTGCAAAGCATTGCATCAAAAATTGTACTTAAACGCCCCTGTTAAACAGGGGCAGAAAAATTGGGCCTTAGGCACTGGTGCCATCACACTGCAACCTCTGCCATACACTCTAGTTTTTTTGCAGGAATTAGCCCTGCTGCAAAGCATTGCATCAAAAATTGTACTTAAACACCCCTGTTAAACAGGGGCAGAAAAATTGGGCTGCTGGCATCACCCGGAACCAAAAATGTTCTTCCAACATATCAGCGGAGGAGGAAGAGGATAGACAATCAACATAACAGGACAGTCACTCAGCATCAGCATAGGCAGTCTTGAAGGGATGTGGTATTTCAAAAAAAATTATTCGGTTACATCAGCTTCAGGTGCTTGGTAGCTGTGGGTGATCCAAGACTGATTCATCTTGATGAAGGTCAGTCGATCAACTGATTCGGTGGACAGGCGCACCCTGTGATCGGTAACGAAGCCACCAGCAGCACTGAAGGTGCGTTCCGAAAGAACGCTGGATGCAGGACAGGCCAGGAGCTCAATTGCATACTGTGCAAGCTCTGGCCAGTGATCCATCCTCAAGACCCAGTAAGCCAGAGGATTTTCAGTGGGAAAGGTGTCCAAGTCTGACCTTGCCCCTAGGTATTCCTGCACCATGTAAATTAGACGCTGGCGATGGGTGCTGGAACCAATCATACCTTGGGGCTGCGGACTAAAAAATTGTCTGAACGCATCAGTCAGACGGCCACCTTCTCCACCGCTCCTTCTGACTGATGCCTCAGCAACACGTTGTCCAGGACCAGGAGTTTGTGACCTCCCAGTCTCTGGGAACGCGTTGCACAGAGCTTTCTGCAAGGCCTCCCGGAGATGTCTCATCCTCTGCTCCCTCTGCGATGGCAAGATAAGGTCGGCAACCTTACCCTTGTACCGTGGATCAAGGAGAGTGGCCAGCCAGTAATGGTCCCTCTCCTTGATCCGAAGAATACGAGGATCCTTCCGCAGGCTTTGCAGGATCAGGGAGGCCATGCAGCGTAGGTTAGCTGAGGCATTCGGTCCGGAGTCCTCTGGGTCACTAAGGACAACATGATCCGCAGCTACCTCCTCCCAGCCACGTACAAGTCCACGTGTTTCTTGGGACTGTAAATCATCCCTATAAGACTGCTGCTGCTGATGCTGAGTGCCAGCCTCCACCTCCATGCTGACACAATCATCCTCCTCCTCCTCTTCCTCCTCCTCACCCTCTTCCTGTGTGATGGGTGGCACAGCAGGAACACTGTCTGGATAAAGGGGGCCTTGAGAGGCAAGGAAGTCCTCCTCTTCCTGCCTCTGTTCTGCCTCAAGTGCCCTGTCCATTATTCCACGCAGCGTATGCTCCAAGAGGTGGACAAGAGGTATAGTGTCACTGATGCATGCACTGTCACTGCTCACCATCCTTGTGGCCTCCTCAAACGGTGACAGGACAGTGCATGCATCCCTGATCATGCCCCACTGGCGTGGTGAGAAAAAACCAAGCTCTCCTGACCCTGTCCTGGTGCCGTAGTCGCACAGGTACTCATTGATGGCCCTCTGCTGCGTGTGCAGCCGCTGCAGCATGGCCAATGTTGAGTTCCATCTGGTGGGCATGTCACATATAAGGCGGTTCTTGGGCAGGTTCAACTCCTTTTGGAGCTCAGCCAGCCGAGCACAGGCATTAAATGATCGGCGGAAATGCACATAGACTCTCCTGGCCTGTTTCAGGACATCCTGTAAGCCGGGGTACCTGCCCAAGAACCGCTGCACCACCAGGTTAAGGACGTGAGCTACACAGGGCACATGGGTCAGTTGTCCCTGTCGGAGGGCGGAGAGGAGGTTGGTGCCATTGTCGCAAACCACCATTCCTGGCTTAAGCTGGCGTGGCGTCAACCACCTCTCGGCCTGCCCCTGCAGAGCTGACAAAACATCCGCCCCAGTGTGGCTCCTGTCCCCCAAACAAACCAGCGCAAGCACGGCATGGCATCGTTTTGCCTGCGTACTTGCGTAGCCCCTGCAACGCCTACGGAGCACCGCTGGTTCTGAGGACAGAGCACTGGAAGAGGCCGTGGAGGAAGAAGAAGAGGAGGGGGTGGAGGAGAGAGGTGTGTCACAACCAATAGTAGCATTTTGGAGGCGTGGTGGCGGAACAACCTCCAATACTACTGCACCTTGTCCTGCATCCTTCCCAGCAGCCAGAAGAGTGACCCAATGGGCCGTGAAAGACAGGTAACGTCCCTGTCCATGCCTGCTGGACCATGAGTCAGCGGTAATATGCACCTTACCGCTGACCGCCCTGTCCAGCGAGGCAAGGACATTGCCTTCCACATGCCGGTAGAGAGCCGGAATTGCCTTCCGTGAGAAAAAGTGGCGTTTGGGGACCTGCCACTGAGGAACCGCACATTGTACAAACTCACGGAAGGGGGCCGAATCTACCAACTGAAAAGGCAGCAGTTGATGTGCTAGCAATTTAGCCAAGCTAGCATTCAACCGCTGGGCATGTGGATGGCTGGGAGTAAATTTCTTCCACCGGTCCAGCAGCTGGGGCAGGGACATTTGTCTGCTATAATCGGACGTGGATGTACCACTAGCAGAGTTCCCGGAAGCACTTGGCTGTGACACACCTAATTCTACACCTTCATTCCTCTCAGAGCAGGTTTCAGAGAGGACTGAAGGTCTAGTGGGGTTGGAGATGCCAGCTGATGAGGAGCAAGGAGAGGTCCGCTTTGTTCTTTGGTGTGGGTCTTTGAGGTATGCTTGCCAACGAGCTGCATGGCAGGTCAACATATGTCTGGTCAAGCATGTGGTGCCCAAGCGGCTGATGTTTTGGCCACGTGAGATACGCTTGAGACATATGTTGCAAATAGCAGCGGTGCGATCTGATGCACTCGTCTCAAAAAAGGCCCACACCAAAGAACTTTTAGAATAACGCGCAGAGGAAGCGCTCTGCGCAGGCGGAGCTCTGCGGTGTGATTCAGTCGGTGTGCTGCCCCTAAGCTGGCCCCCGGAGGGCATCCTGCCTCGTTGGACATGTGCCTCCTCCTCCTCCTCCTCCTCCTCCTCCTCCCTCCTTCCAGGCACCCATGTGGAGTCAGTGCCCTCATCATCCCCTCCCTCTTCATCGCTGTAGCAAACCTGGCAGTATGCTGCAGCTTGTGGAACATTACTGCCAGATTGCTGTCCTTCTTGAGCATCCCCTCTCTCTGTGCTCACGCTACTGCCTTCCTCTAGCTGAGTGTCATCATCAGAGCCCACCAAACACTGGGCATCCTCCTGGAGCATGTACCCAACACTGTGCTCAAAGAGTTCAGGAGACTCCTCAGGAGGACGTGGTGGGTCTAGGGAAGGAGTCACTGATGATGACATTGAGAGGAGGGACGACGATGTGTTGGCAGCTGCTTTTCTACTACCCTGAGACTGGGTGAGAGAGGATGAGGAGGATGAAGAGGGCTTGGTCATCCACTCTACCAAGTCGTTGGCATGTTGCGGTTCAACATGTCCAGCTGCAGAAAAGAAGGACAAGCATGTCCCATGGCCACGTGCTGATGACAATGCACCGCGTCCCCGACCAGCACTGTTGTCTCTAGACACAGAGCCTGCTTGCCCTCTTTTATCGGCTCGCGCCTGTCTGCCTCTCCTTGCTGGCCTTCCAGACATGGTAATGGCCTGAAGGGAGTTGGGTAAAACAGTAGTTGGGTAGTTTATATTGTGCTGGAGGCACACAACACCCACTAACTCCTGCAGATGCCTTTTTTATAGAACAGCAGAGTTAAAGGGGTATATACAGATGTATACTGTGCTGTGCTGGAAGCACACACAACTTCCAATAACTCCAGCAGATGCCAATCGGGCCCAAATACAGAACAGCTATGTAGGTGGATAATAGCGGTATGTACTGGGTACAGAGCAGGCACACAGCACGCACTATCTCCTGAGTGACACTGCTGACTGCAAGCTCTATTGTTAAAGATGGACCACTAGCTATATAGGTGAGGTGAATATCACGGTGTATACTGCGGTCAGGGCACGCAGACAATAACAAGAAAACAGCAGAGTTAAAGGGGTATATACAGCTGTATACTGTGCTGTGCTGGAGGCACACACAACTTCCAATAACTCCAGCAGATGCCAATCGGGCCCAAATACAGAACAGCTATGTAGGTGGATAATAGCGGTATGTACTGGGTACAGAGCAGGCACACAGCACGCACTATCTCCTGAGTGACACTGCTGACTGCAAGCTCTATTGTTAAAGATGGACCACTAGCTATATAGGTGAGGTGAATATCACGGTGTATACTGCGGTCAGGGCACGCAGACAATAACAAGAAAACAGCAGAGTTAAAGGGGCATATACAGCTGTATACTGTGCTGTGCTGGAGGCACACACAACTTCCAATAACTCCAGCAAATGACAATCGGGCTCAAATAGAGAACAGCTATGTAGGTGTATATAGTGGTATGTACTGGGTACAGAGCACGCAGACAGCACGCACTAACACTACTGACTGCAAGCTCTATTATTAAAGCTAGATCACTAGCTATATAGGTGAGGTGAATATAGTGGTGTATACTGCGGTCAGGGCACAGACAGTAACCACTACACAAGAGCAAAATAGTAAATCAGCCAAAAACGATTGGTGTGTAACTGTGTTGAAGGTACACAGAACACCCACTGCTTCAGATGCTAACAAACACTACACGAGGCCGCCTGAAAGGCAGCTTTATATAGTGTGGGGCGTGCACTACACTGTCTGAGCTATGATTGGCCACAGGCAGGATGCCTGTGACCAACCATTGCTCTTCCCGCTACTGGCGCTGCGATTGGCCAAGCATGCGGGGTCACAGTGCATGCTTGGCCAATCGTGAGACAGCAATGCATTGCGCCATCGCAGTGCATTGTGGGCCACACGAATTTTGCCGCGAACGGCCCAAACGTTCGGAATTCGGCGAACGCACGAACGACCGATGTTCGAGTCGAACATGCGTTCGACTCAAACACGAAGCTCATCCCTATTCCTAATTTATACTGACAGTCTACTGACTGGAATGGTACCAGGTGATTGGAGAAAAGCCAGTGCAGCACCAATATTTAAAAAGGACCCTAAATACATCCCTGGGAATTGCAGACCAGTTAGCCTAACATCAATAGTATGTAAACTCTTGGAGGGGATGATAAAGGACTATATACAAGATTTTAGTAACGAGAACGGTATCATTAGCAGTAATCAGCATGGATTCATGAAGAATCATTCTTGCCAAACCAATCTATTAATTTTCTATGAGGAGGTGAGTTGCCATCTAGATAAAGGAAGGCCTGTAGAGGTGGTGTATCTGGATTTTGAAAAAGCATTTGACACAGTTCCCCATAAATGTTTAGTGTACAAAATAAGGTCCGTTGGCATGGACCATAGGGTGAGTACATGGATTGAAAACTGGCTACAAGGGCGAGTTCAGAGGGTGGTGATAAATGGGAAGTACTCAGTGGTCAGGGGTGGGTAGTGGGGTCCCCCAGGGTTCTGTGTTGGGACCAATCCTGTTTAATTTGTTAATAAACGACCTGGAGGATGGGGATGGGGTAAACAGTTCAATCTCTGTATTTGCAGACGATACTAAGCTAAGCAGGGCAATAACTTCTCCGCAGGATGTGGAAACCTTGCAAAAAGATCTGAACACATTAATGGGAAGGGCAACTACATGGTAAATGAGGTTTAATGTAGAAAAATTTAAAATAATGGATTTGGGTGGCAAAAATATGAATGCAATCTATTCACTGGGGGGAGAACCTCTGGGGGAATCTAGGATGAAAAATTACCTGGGGGTCATAGTAGATGATAAGCTCCGCAATGGCATGCAATGCCAAGCTGCTGTTAACAAAGCAAACAGAATATTGGCATTAAAAAGGGGATCAACTCCAGAGATAAAATGATAATTCTCCCATTTAACAAGACTCTGCTCCGGCCGCACCTGGAGTATGCTGTCCAGTTCTGGGCACCAGTCCTCAGGAAGGATGTAGGTCTGGAGGATACTAGTTATGAGGAAAGGTTGTGAGCACTGAACTTATTCTCTCTGGAGAAGAGACACTTGAGAGGGGATATGATTTCAATTTATAAATACCATACAGGTGACTCCACAATAGGGATATAAATAACTATTATAAGCACCTGAACGACCACAACATACAGGGATATACAATGTAATACTGACATAAAAGCACACACCTAGGTTAGACTTGATGGACTTGTGTCTTTTTTCAACCTCACCTACGATGTAACTATGATATTATGATACGTTTTGCAAGGGTCTCAAATGAGTGTCAGGCTGCAGAGACAATATTGCATGACTGCAAGGGTCTCAATGGGTGTCGGGTTTGCAGAGACGATATTGCGTTTGCAAGAGTCTAGATGAGTGTGAGGCTGCTGAGATGATATTGGGTTTTGCAAGGGTCTTAACAAGAGTGTCAGGCTGCTAAGATGATTTGTCTGGCTGCAAAGGTCTCATTGAATGTCAGGGTGCTGGGGCGAGACTGCATGATCACGAGGGCCTTGATGAGTGGGAGGTTGCTCAAGATGATTTTGCATGGGTGCAAGCGTCTCAACAGGTATCAGGTTGCTGGGCCAAGATTGTGTGGAGACAAAGGTTTTATTTATTTATTTATTTATTTTGACAAGTGAGAGGTTGCGGAGACGATATTGCATTTTGCAAGGGTCTCAACAAGGAGTTCCAGGCTGCTGAGACGATTTTGTGTGGTTACAAAGGTCTCAACAGGTGTTAGGTTGCTGGCCTGAGATTGAGTGTTGTCAAAGGGGTTATTTTTTTTTATGAGTAAGGGGTAGGTGAGATGATATTTTGCGTTTTGCAAGGGTCTCAACAAGAGCGACAGGCTATTGAGACGGTTTTGCATGGCTGCAAGGGTCTCAACGAATGAGAATTGGGTTAGTGAGAAAAGGATAGAAAAAGCTGGTTTGTTTGGCAACTTACCGTACCCCTAAGCGGGCAGTATAAGGGATAAGGACAATGTCCATTCGATTCGTAGGTTCCGTAGGGGGGGAACAACAAATGGTAATGATTAGGTCATGATACGAATGTAAAGTAACGACTCCTACCTGTGACTGCGAGTGAGATTTGAGCGAAAAGCTACGAATAAGCAACCGCAACACACTGTATTCGGGAACAACAGACTCACGAACACGAAGTGAGCTGAGGAGTTGGCCTGCTGACGTAACGGATTGCACACTGGAAATGACAAAGAGCATGGGCAAGTGGGCTGCTTAAATACCCTCCGGGCTCCTCCCATAAATTCAAACCACCATGCTGGCATATATGCTCAAAATGGTAAATGAATACAAACAATAGATACAAATAATAAATGTCAAAGTGAGTCCCAAAACAGAACTTGTATTCAGTGTTCCAAGCTTCACCCGTGCACCAAAATATTATATGTGCTCCACTCTATGTGCCAATCAACATATACTGCACTCAGCAGACTAAGTTGACCTCTTGTATATACAAGAAAGTCAAATTACACTTGTTGGTATAATGTACACCTCAAGACCAGAGATGGAGACCAGGGTCAATGTGTGGTCAATTAACCACTTGCAGACCGGACCATTTTGCTGGTCAAAGACCAGACCACTTTTTGCGATTCGGCACTGCGTCGCTTTAACTGACAATTGCGCGGTCGTGCGACGTGGCTCCCAAACAAAATTGACGTCCTTTTTTTCCCACAAATAGAGCTTTCTTTTGGTGGTATTTGATCACCCCTGCGGTTTTTATTTTTTGCGCTATAAACAAAAATAGAGCGACAATTTTGAAAAAAAACGCATTATTTTTTACTTTTTGTTATAATAAATATCCCCCAAAAATATATAAAAAAACATTTTTTTCCCTCAGTTTAGGCCGATACGTATTCTTCTACATATTTTTGGTAAAAAAAATTGCAATAAGCGATTATTGATTGGTTTGCGCAAAAGTTATAGCGTTTACAAAATAGGGATAGTTTTATAGCATTTTTATTAATAATTTTTTATTATTATTTTTTTTTACTAGTAATGGCGACGATCAGCGATTTTTATTGTGACTGCGACATTGTGGGGGACACATCGGACATTTTTGGGACCATTGTCATTTATACAGTAATCACTGCTATATAAATGCAGTGATTCCTGTGTAAATGACACTGGCAGTGAAGGGGTTAACCAGTGGGTGGCAGTGTAGGGGTTAAGTGTTCCTAGGGGTGTGTTACTAACTGTGGGGGGGTTGGGCTTTCATTTAGTGAACACTGATCTCTGCTCCAATCACATGGAGCAGAGATCAGCATCACTAGTTGCTAGGCAGAATGGAAAATGCTGTTTACACAGCATTTCCTCTATTCGGCCGCTCCGTGAGACGATCGCGGGGACGCCCGTGGCGATCGAGTCCGCGGGTCCCGCGACCGGACTCACGGGGGTCCCGACCAGCACGGGAGCGCGCCGCCGGCGGCGCGCTCCCGATGGCAGGGCGGCATTGAATATTGGACGTACCTGTACGCCAATATGCCTGCCCGTGCCATTCTGTCGACGTACATCATCATGCGCTGGTCGGGAGGTGGTTAAAGAAGTTGCCAAAGATGCTGTTTTCCACCAATCCTACTATGCCTAATATATCCTCCCAGAGCAATCAATTATATGCAGCATCCAGGACCATTAAGAAGAAAAAGGGGGGAAGCCTTCCATAGTGTAATAACGTTTTATTAAATCATCAATCAGAAAAGAAAAATTGCACTTACAATGTGTTAAGTGCATCTAGGAGCCTGAAGACGTCGTCCATAAATGACGAAATGCGTAGGGCCCAGACTTCCGGTTAAGTCATTTCTGGGAACCAGCGGCATTTCTGGTTTTACTACTGCGAATACCTGGCACACGATGGAGTGGAGCGCATATTGTTTTGTGGTGCACGCGTGAAGTTTAGAACACTAAATACTAAGTTCTGTTTTGGGATTCACTTGGACATTTATCATTTGTATTCATTTACAGTTCAGTTGACTATGTGTGAGCACTATTTTTTAGTTTTCCATAAAACATTTGGTAGATCACAACAGCAGCTGCACATTATAACCACTTGCCAACCAGCGACGTACCCATACGTCACTGGACTTTAGGTGGTTATAACGGGGTGATGCCTGCAGCTGTTTTAGACTGGTTAGCGATCAAGATAAGAAACCCATTGATGCACTGGAGTACGGCTAGCAGGATGGGATATCTATTAGGTATAGAATATGTAAGCTGTTAAAAATAAAATGAAAAATACACAAAAAAGTACACACATAATAGAATAGATTAATAGTTACTTTATTATAAATTTTATAGACAAACAAAAAAAAAAAATCATAAACAAGAAAAAAAATATATTTCAGAAAATATTTTAATTAGATTTTTTTTTCAGACAAATATATATCAAAATAAATAGATTGCTTTGTCAAGGTTGGCTAGGTACAGTTTTTTTCTTCTAAGAGACTTAAAATCTATCGACCCGGTCATACCACCCTACCTATCTCCTGCCTGCAAGAAGGTCCACCCCTCCGCCCCCCTCCCCCCCCCAAGCCTTCAAAGCGAGTATTGTACAGAAGATACAGAATATGATAGGAAGGCTTCAGAGCTGGATAAACATTCCTCTAGTCCTGAATGATCAGAACCTATGAAGAGCCAACATCATCGAAGGACAAATCAGGAAAGGATAAGCTAACATTCTTTTATGTTCCTGATACCCACACCTTCTATACTCAGTATATATCACTATACAGTCTGTAGAAAATTAGTTAAGCCTCCTTAAAGGGGTGTTCCACTTAAGCGTGGAAGGAATTTTCAAAATGACCACCTGTCTTTCCCTAATGGATTTCTGTGTTTAGTGACATAAAGCCAGGCAATGGCCGATAGCTCCTTTTCGAAGAGGTTTTGAAGAAGGTCAGCAACGGTAGGCTGTATTTTTCTCAGCACAGGCTTGCTTTCAAATTTTGTGTCCATTATACTTGTTGACCAGTTGGGTTGAAGGTGGTGGTGGATCCTAAAGTTGCCTATTTTTGATAGTTGATATTTCAAAGTAAATATAGTGGACCATTTGAGGACCTTGGGTCCTTTTCAAGATGTTTTGAAGAAAGGTCAGCAGTGGCAGGCTGTATTTTTCTCAGTACCGGTTTGCTTTCAACTCACAAATGTTATTAGGAGCTGGAAATGTGATTAATGACTTAGTCCACAGCCCATGGGTTGGCTAAAGCTGGTTGATGGGTTGCCCGTTCAACTATACAGGAGTTCTCTGCGTGTCATTACTACTGATTGACCAGTTGGGTTGAAAGTGGTGGCGGATCCTAAAGTTGCCCATTTTTGATGGTTGATATTTAAGGGTGAATAGGGTAAACCATTTGGGGACCTTGGGTATAACTTTAAAAGACAATGGAAAGCCAGTTTACTAGGATGCTCAGATATGATCTTCCAACACATTTTAGTGGTTTCTCTCACTTTTCAGGGCTTTAGATTCAACACGTGTTGTCTGATAGTTGATATTTCAGAGGAAATATGGTAGACCTTTTGGGACCTTGGGTAGAACTTTAACTTAGGAAAATACAATGGAGAGCCAGTTTATTAGAATGCTCAGATGTGATCTTCCAACACATTTTGGGGGTTTCTCTCACCCTTTTCAAGCTTTAGAGTCAACTTGTGTTGTCTGATACTGCTGTGATAATGGACAATTGTGGTTAGTGACAGATCAGGATAGAAAGAGTAGGGAAGGGCAGTAACTTGATGTCTAGTGTCTTTTAGGTTCTCAAACACACACTAACCACATCTGTTCCTTGTCATACAACAAAAGCAGATTGGAAAAACCCAAGACGTGTTGGCAACTAACTTAAAAAAATAAAATGGATGAAATCGGAATCGGTTTTTGGTGTTCCATTGTCTTTTCTTGTTCAATATTTCTGGCCTGATTTCTATGTTCCAATAAATATAAAAACAACTGAATGAGAGCCTGTGTGTTGTATACAAGGTGGGGGTCATGATGGCAAGGGGTGTTCCCTCTTACAAGTGAATGGCTGCCAAACCCCCCATCATTCCCCATTGCAAAAAGTTCCCCCTTCTTGCAGCCCATCCATCTTTTAAGGTATTAAGAGAGCTAGTGCATGGACTTTCCCTTTACATATGGCGGCACTCTGTGAGCCCCGTTATATCTGAATGCACAGCCTGTGCTTGCCAGAGCAATGTAAGCAATAAAGGAACAACCCAAGTTACTACAAGCCTTTCATTTTAAATTTGTTGGGGTACATAATTTGTAGTAGAACTAAATAAATAAGATAAATAGAATCCCATAAGGGAACAATACCCCTGGCATTGTAAAGTGGACCTGTCATTAACAGAAATTATTTTTTGCTGAGCAGGCTTTCCACAGCCAATTCACCGAGATCTAGAACCAACAGAGAGGCACAAGGAAAAGATCTCTGCCCCCTCGCCCTCTGTTTGTCCCACTATACTTCCAGATTGTGGATGTTCTCAATTCACTGGGTAAATTAGTACTACTACTTTGGGATGAAAATGAAGCCAATGCACAAAGTTTCACCCTGTGTGTCACATGTGGAGCTTATTGTCGAGAATTGCGAAATGTTATGAAATTGCTAAAAAGCGAACCTCTCGTCACTTCAACAAAATCCCAAAAGCCACCCTCAACCCTACACTAGGTACCCTCCAGTCCATCTACTTAACAAGAATCTTCACCCGTCTATTCCCTCTTTTTTTTTTTATCCCTGCTTACTGGGTGGTGTTGAGTACATTTCAGATACTCACCCACCCAGAGTATCCAGCATTCTCACTTCTTCCACTGCTCGGTCCCATGCCGCCATATTGTTGATGTCATCAAGAGGCCTGTTGGCTTTTTCGGTTTCAGCCCCCATCCTCTTTTGAGAATGAAGGGCTATGCCTCCTGGGATATATGCGACATACCTATCCCAGGAGGCATAGCGAGCACCGTGTATGCCATTCGCCTATGCCAGGCATGACCAAAGTCCGGCCCACGGGCCAATTAAGGCCCGCATTCGGGTTTAATACGCCCCCCCGCCCGGGTGATTTGAATCTGTATATCTTTTGTGGCCACAAAAAAATTATATAGCGTATTTATCAGCGTGGCCTCGGAGGGGGCGGGACAAGCGCCGTCAGAGTACATACAGGATAATCTCCTGTAATAGGAAGTCTCGTCTCCTGGGCTGCCATTGGACGACTGTTTTGTCTATCATAGGAGGCGGGACTTTGTATTAAAGAGGCCGCTGAGTAAACAGGAGATTCTCTGGTATGTAATATGTTGGTGCTCGTCCTGCCCCCCTCCCTGCCCCCTCTGAGGCTGCAGATGGGCATGGGTTAGGCTGTACTGAGGCAATGGTGAGGCTGCATTGATTGCAATGGTGAGGCTGCATTGATTGCAATGGCGAGGCTGCACTGATTGCAATGGTGAGGCTGCGGGTGGGCACTGACCCTTATTTTGCTTCACAGTTCTTTATTTAAAATTCATTTTTTTTTCCTGACACTTCCTTCTTAAAGTGAAGGTGCGTGTTATACGCTGATAAATATGGTATATCCAAGCTCATTCTTAGTCCTGAGCGGCGCTTGGGGATTCGTTGGGGGCCACAAAAGAGATAGATAGATATAGAGAGATATATGACAAATAACACGCCCAAGCTCGTCTCTTCACCACATACAGCCACAAAGGCAAGAGAATTCTTTTTGGGCAGGGTATTAGTGCTCGGACGAACACATTTAGACCAAATTTTAATGGTTCAAAGAATGTCAGGCAAAATGGTCGGCCCTCACAAATGTTCATCAAATCTGGCCCCCTTTGAAAAAAGTTTAGACACCCCTGGCCTAGGCAAATGATGTGCATGGGGAAAGGGGGCGGGGCTGCACTTTATTGGAAAAAAAAGGTATATAAAAAAATAATAATAATAAAAAAATCATGTGCAAGAGGGGAAGGGGGGGGGGGTGGAAAGGGGGTGAAGACCCACTTTAAAGTGGTTTGAAAAGTTTTTTTTTATGTTAATGAATTCTCTCCAATAAGATAAGAAACCTTCTGTGTTCTGCCCCCCCCCCCCCCTATACTTACCTGAGCCAATCTCAATCCAGGTCTGTGCCTGAGAGCAGCGTCTCTCTCTCTCTCTCCTTACTGGACATGGAGGCAGCAGCAGGAGCCATTGGCTCTTGCTACTGTCAATCACAGCCTATGAGGAGAGAGCGAGGGGCGGGGCTGAGCTGCACTGTGTTTGTGTCAATAGACTCGGGATTGAGACTGCACAAGTAGCCCCATAGCAATGGGTGCTCAGAAAGGGGGGGGGGGGACAGTACGCTGGCAGGAGACCCCAGAAGAGGAGGATTGGGGCTTCTCTGTGCAAAACTAAAGCATAGAACAGGCAAATATGACATTATTGTTATTAAATAATAAAAAAAAATTCTTTACAATCACTTTAAGTTTACCTCTGTTCCCCCTACTATTCTAATGCTGCCCTAGTAAGGTCATTGAAAAATGGTCAATACCCAGTTGACAACTGCAAGTTTATGGCACGCCTCATTCACCGTGCCTTTACAAAAGATGGATGCCACCCTCCAAGCTCCGGTCTCAATGGACGTGGCATCAATCTGTTGACAACACATGTGCATAGAGTGGGGAAGCACCAGAGGAGGAGAGGGAGGAATAGTGCCTCAAAGGCCGGATAAAGACAAGCAAAGGGCCACAGCTTGGAGACCACTGGTCTAGTGTGATGATATCGGCAAGATCAGCCAGAGACCGCTATGTAGAGCGGCTTTGGTGGACCATTGGTTAGTGGGATGGTGGAGTAAGGCAACAGTGTAGGGGCAGCTATTTTAAATATTTTAAAAATGTTAGGCTTTGTGTTCAGACCGGTGATGCAATGAGATAGGCACTTGAGAAAGGTCTCACCCAAGTCTTGGGTTTTGTTCCTTAAAGCGTCGTTAAAAAATATGAGTAAACCAATTTGAAAATCAGAGGGTGCGAGGAGTCCATTGATGGATGTGAATTTGGCAGTCATGATGATAAGATGAATGCAATTGTTTTTATGTGTTAACCTCTCCCAATTCCAGCTCAGCAGGGAATCACTGAAGTGCAGGATCACCCCAAAGATGGGGGAAGCCTGGAGAGCACACAAAGGATCTTACAGTTTATTTCCTCTTACTCCCAAAGAAGTTTTTTTTCCGGCCCGCAGTCTATGGCTCTCTGGTCAGGTAACAGTCGAGACATCGGCCATCTTGCTTAAGACTTTCCAGTGCTGCAGCCGGTTCTCTGGGTTACAGCCACCTCTTGTGTCGGGTTGGTTAGAGGTTGGCTTGAAAATGGTTCTCATCTCTTAGTATTGGGGGCTGGACATCAGTAGAACGTTTTATTTCCCACTACAATGCTTCAGTCTGCATTTCAGAAATCTCCGTTATGTTCAGTTCAGGGGGCTGTGGCCTGAAAATGTTCCACTGACCTAAATAGAGGAAAGAACAGAAAGCAAAATTGGATGTGTTCAAAAGTATAGGTAACACAGAACTCCAGCCAAACATATGATAAAAAATTGATTAAAAGATAAAATAAAATAAAAATATGCAACGTTAACCTTCTATCCAGAGATTTACCTCACAGAACGTTTGATGTCCAGAGTCTAATGAACAGCATCAATTAACCCCTGCCATCTGAGCCCAGGTTATCCTGAACCTTGCCCAGATTTTGACTGGGCAGTGCAAGAAGAAGTGGCACGGTGTTCAAATCATGTCTCCATCACTCAGCTTTCTCCTAAAAGCATGCTTCTTGTCAAGATAAACTCAAAAATTGCAACTTCAAAAAAAAAAAATTGCCATGCCTCTTACTAAATACCTTAGACTGTTTTCTTTCCAAAAAGGGGCAATTTGGGGGAGGGTATTTGTACTGTCCCGGAATTTTGGGGCTATCAGTACATCAAGACAGATCAATTTATATATATATTGAACTCCCTTTTTCTCAGCTGGTCGTACGTCTTGTACGTTACCGCGTTCCCACGCTCGTAATCGTCGGCCAACATTTGTGTGACCGTGTGTATGCAAGACAAGTTGGAGCCAACGAACTTCGAACAAAATTCCACGGTTTTGTTGCCGGAAATGTCCGATCGGGTCATTAGAGTTTTTTTTATTTTATTTTTTAACCAAAGACATGAAGCAGAATACATTTTAGTTTTTTTCATTTATATCACAAAAAAAAACAAAAAAAAAAAAAAACAGCAGGTGATCAAATACCACCAAAAGAAAGCTCTGTTTGTACACTGAAATTTATAGCATTTTTGTCCCGACACAGAGTTGCATGACCGCGCAATTACCAGATAAATTAGCACAGTGCTGTACAGCAAAAATAAATAAAAATAAAACGGTCTGGTCATGAAGGGGGTGAAACCTACCGAAGATCAAGTGGTTAATTTCTAACAAAATCAGGTTTTTTGCACTTCTCAAACAGATAAAATAATATAGAAATAAATAAATAATATAAATAAAATATTTCTATTGATATATTTACTAAACTAAAAAAAAAAAAAAAAAAAAAGGGAGCAATTAAAATCCAGTCGTTGTTAAGATGAACATACACTTTAAGTAAGAAGAGAAGAATAGCCATTAAACATGTTATGGAGAGAATACAGAAGGCCGGTCTCAGTGAAACCCGAGAACGTGTCATTATTTTTGCCTGCCCGGTGCCACCGTCTATAAGGCAGTCATTTTTCACCCTTCGCTGTGAAATTGGCACCGTCTGTCCCGCCAGCTCTGGCACAGTCCCGTCTGAATCGTTTTATTTATTTATTTTTATATTTTTTTTTTGAATTTTCTGGCTGTTACAAATTTTTACAAGTGGTGTCACAGCTTGCAGCGGCGAGGCCGTCGGTGAAAAAAAAAAAAAAAAAACACACAGGCTGATTTATGGACGGCCAGGGGTAGTGTGCTCCACACTTAGGCTAGACTTCCTTACACTTCATAAGGGACCTATAAAAGTCTGCGCAGAGGACTGCGGTTTGCCCCCGTCGTAAATTAGAGATTTGCAGCGCGAATGATGTCATCTTAGAAAAGCACAAACATCCCCGCGCCGGGGAGTGAGAACTGGAGTCCGAAATCCAATGCCCTTCGCCAAAACCCAAAAGAGAGAAAGGCGGTGAAGGCCGAGCCATGAGAGTGGGTTAAACATTAAAAGGTCAAAGGTGGGGTGTGGGTGGGGGGGGGGGGTGAAAGTTTTGGCGTACTTTTATGTCACTAACTGATGCAACCGAGCTCCACCTTCTGCACCATTCAAGCCCGGGTTGAACCGTTCCGATTTATTTCGGTGAAGCAGCCAGGCTGCATACTGTATAGTCTCATAAATCTGGTCTAATTTCACAGGTTTTACACTTGAATGTGCTGCGGCAACCATAAAATAGAATAAAATGGAGAGTCGGGAATGCTGCTGTCCAACACAAGGCAGCGGTTCCTCCGGCACATCCCCCCCCCCCCCCCCCCCAAGTGCACCAATCAACACCTCGGCTCAGATAAACTCGCCGGCCACTTTATTAGGTACACCTGTTCAATTGCTTGGCAACTCAAACTGCTAATCGGCCAATCACGTGGCAGCAACTCCATGCATTTAGGCATCTAGGCGTGGTGAAGTTCAAACCGAGCAACAGAACGGGCAAGAAAGGCGATTTATGTGGCTTTGAACGTGGCATGGTTGTTGGTAGCAGACGGGCCGGTCTGAGTATTTTTCAAGAACTGCTCATCTACTGGGATTTTCACACACAACCATCTCCCGGGTTTACAGAGAATGGTGGGAAAAAAAGAGAAAATATCCAGCGAGGGGCAGTTGTGTGGAGGAAAATGCCTCGTTAGTGTCAGAGGAGAATGGGCAGACTGGTGGGGGATGATAGTCAAAAGTTTGTAGATTTCACCTCCGTAACATCTCTAAAATTCGCCCCTTTTTAACAAATGAAACCTCCAAGCTCCTCATTCACTCCCTTGTTATTTCTCGTCATGACCATTGCAACTCCCTTCTCATTGGCCTGTCTCTCCATAGGCTCCTCCCCTCTTCAGTCTATCATGAATGCTGCTGCCAGACTTATCCACCTTACCAACCGCTCAGTGTCTGCCAACCCTCTCCTCCAACCCCTACACTGGCTCCCAATCACCCAGCGAATTCAATTCAAAATACTAATCACAACATATAAAGCCATTCACAACTCTGCCCCGAGCTCCATCACCAATCTTGTCTCCAAATATCACCCAAACCGTCCCCTCCGTTCTTCTCAAGACCTCCTACTCTCAAGCTCTCTCGTCTCCTCCTCTCATGCTCGTCTCCAGGATTTCTCCAGAGCCTCTCCAATCCTCTGGAACTCGCTACCTCCACTGGTCCGGCTATCCCCTACTCTTGCTACCTTCAGGCGATCCCTGAAAACTCATCTCTTCAGGGAAGCCTATCACGTCTCCAACTAATCTCCTACCACTTCCAGCAGCTCATTCCCCACAGTTATAACCTTTTGTACCACCTGCCCCACCCTATTAGATTGTAAGCTCTTCTGAGCAGGGCCCTCTTAATACTCTTGTATTTTAATGTATTGTAACTGTATTGTCTCCTTTTTATATTGTAAAGCGCTGCGTAAATTCCGAATAATATTAATAATAGAAAGGCAACAGTAACTCAAATAAGGAAAGGTTTCTAATACGGAAAGGTTTCTTCACAGTAAGAGCTGTGAAAATGTAGAATAGACTCCCTGCAGAGGTGGTTCTGGCCTTCTCAGTAGATTGCTTTAAGAAGGGCCTGGATTATTTCTTAAGTGTACATAATATAACTGGGTACTGACATTTATAGGTAAAGTTGATCTGGGGGAAAATCCGATTGCCTCTCGGGGGGATCAGGAAGGAATTTTTTCCCCTGCTTTAGCAAACTGGATCATGCTCTGCTGTTTTTTTTTTTGCCTTCCTCTGGATCAACTGTGGGTATAGAATTGGGTATATGGGATTGTATGATATTATTATTATTTATTTATTTTTTATTTTTTGTGGTTGAACTGGATGGACTTGTGTCTTTTTTTCAACCTGACTAACTATGTAACCACTCGTTACATCCAAGGTATGCAGAATACCATCTCTGAACGCACAACATGGCGAAACCTTGAAGCAGATGGGCTACAGCAGCAAAAGACCACACAACAGATGCCAATCCTGTTTAGCTAAGAACAGGAAACCGAGGGTACAATTCGCACAGGCTCACAAAAATTGGAAAATAGAATATCGGAAAAACGTTTTTTGCGTACACAGAAAAGAAACACTCTTACGCATAAGCGAACCACCTGACCGGCAATACAGTGGCACAGGCCTTGCTGCCCTCAAGAGCGGGGGAACCCTAGAAGTCAGAAATGGAAGAACAAAGAGGGCGCACCGGCCATGTGCATTATCCATGGGTTACATTTATTAGAAAGGTAAAACGAAAACTACTCACAAAGGATATTATTCTTGCAATATGAGTAGTCGACAAGCAGCAGCAGCCAGTCACAGATGAACGATACTTCTCCAAAATTTCATTAAAAAAACGAAGTCATTGCCAGCCGACGCGTTTCGATGGGCACATCCCCTCTTCCTCAGAGCTCAGCCGTGAGCACCCCTTCAGCAATCCCAATATTTATAAAAGCACACCCACATACAAACACATGTGTATGCACATTGACACCTGTAGTCAATTAGTCAATCAGCCAGTCAAAAAAAACCAAGGCCTAAACACCTCCCACTTTCCCCGGGGGGCTGCCCCCCCCCAAAAAAAGCAGCCTACCAGGGAAAGTGGGAGGTGTTTAGGCCTTGTTTTTTTTTTGACTGGCTGATTGACTAATTGACTACAGGTGTCAATGTGCATACACACGTGTTTGTATGTGGGTGTGCTTTTATAAACATTGGGATTGCTGAAGGGGTGCTCACTGCTGAGCTCTGAGGAAGAGGGGATGTGCCCCTCGAAACGCGTCAGCTGGCAGTGACTCTTGTGAGGTTTTTTTGTGACGTTTGGAGAAGTATCATTCATCTGTGACTGGATGCTGCTACTTGTCGACTACTCATATTGCGTCTCCGTCTAGGGTTTCCCGTGGTAGATGGCCCAAAGAAATGTGGAAACCGACACTGAAACTTCTTCTGGGTGATTTATTTGAAGCAACAACAGAGTCTCTCAGTTTAGGGTAGAGGGTTAGGAATAAGTTCAGGTACTTTGGACTGCAGAAAAATGATGGAAAGTCTCTTGTAGGAAAAATCCAGAGAACCACAACCGTGATTTTACAACCCCCGGATAGACCTCATATCACTAGGCCTAGCAGCCGGTAGGGTGCTAAGGAAAGTCTCTGCCACAGACTTGAGCATAAAATACTTGAGAAAGTCTCTGCCACAGACCTGAGTGTAGAATACTGAGGGACGTAGACAAATTTAAAGAACTATCATACGGTACCAGTATCTCTCAGCCGATCCGGCGATACCGTATGAGTGTAGATCCATGTAGTGTCCTTCAACCAAACCTCCAGGCTCCTTCTGAGAAACCAGCCTTGCGCACGGCCTTCTCCCGAAGAGTCCTCCCCTGGGGTTTTTCCAGTTTCTGGGCCTCTCCCTTAGATGAGGCGGCACCAGACCACCTTTGGACCAATCTATTCAGGCCTGTCCCTGCAGTTACGTTGCCTTGGGCTCGCCAGCCCCGAGACTTGGAAACTCATGGTTCCGCACCCCAGGCCAGGAGGGCCAGGGGGCTGGTCAGGAGGACCAGAACCAAACAGGCAGACAATATTCTCCGTAACGGAACCCCAACGCACGTGATGTCAGTACCTTAAATGCCATCTCCCAGAATGCACAGCAGAAGAACACTCCCACTGGGCTGGTTCCGAAAGAAACGTGGCATTCAATACACCCAGCTAAAATGCGTTCTTACTCTTGCCGGTGGTGACAGCGACACCAGTGGCCAAGGAGAACCCCGTGCAACCCAGCTGGACTGGCACTGAAGCCATAAATTTAGTAAATTAGCCCAAAACCAAGCTGTGGTTTCAGGAAGGTTTAACTTTGAAAAAACATATAGCGCATGCTCGTCAGGAGCCAGCGCTGCACTAATAACGATAATGCACATGGCTGGTGCGCCCTATGCGTTCTTCTTCCATATCGGAAAAACGTTGCCTGGTCTGATGAGTCTCGATTTCAGCTGTGACATTCAGATGGTGGGGTCAGAATTTGGTGTAAACAACATGAAAGCATGGATCCATCCTGCCTTGTATCACCGGTTCAGGCTGGTGGTGGGGGTGTAATGGTGTGGGGGGGATATTTTCTTGGCACACTTTGGGCCCCTTCGTACCAATTGAGCATCGTTTAAAGTGGTTGTAAACCCTTTTGTGTTACTTTTATCTATAGGGGAGCCTAGAATAAGTCTTAGCTATAGGTAGCTGAAATATCTCCTAAACGTGCGCCGTTTAGGAAATATTTCACTTGTAGTGCGCCGATGACATCATCGGCGTATGCACTGTGAAGAAACGGACCATTGTGTCGTTTCTTCCCCCAGCGTATGCCATGACTGACGTAAGTGATGTCACGCGGCTCTGGCCAGTCACAGAGCCGGAGCCCGTGGCCCCAGAAGGAAGAGGGGTGAAGATGGACGCTGCCTGCACAGGGGACAGTGCGGGCTTCGTTTGCAGGCAAGTGTCATTTGATGGGCTAATATGTGATGCATACTAGCCCATTATGCTTTTAATTTGCAGGCCTTGCGGGGAGCAAAAGAGGAAATAAACCCATCGGGGTTTACTTCCTCTTTAAACCCCACGGACTACCTGAGTATTGTCGCTGACCATGTCCATCCCTTTATGACTACAGTGTCCCCATCTTCTGATGGCTCCTTCCAGCAGGATAATGCTCCATGTCACAAAGCTCCAATCATCTCACCACTGGACAATGAGGTCCCTGTCCTCCAATGGCCTCCACACTCACCAGATCTCATCCAATGGCCTCCACACTCACCAGATCTCATCCAATGGCCTCCACACTCACCAGATCTCATCCAATGGCCTAAACACTCACCAGATCTCATCCAATGGCCTTCACACTCACCAGATCTGGATCAGGAGATTCACATCATGGATGTGCAGCCGACAAATCTGCAGCAACTGTGTGATGCTATCATGTCACTATGGAGCAAAATCTCTGAGGAACGTTTCCAACACCTTGTTGTATCTATGCCACCAAGAATGAAGGCAAAAGGGGGTCCAACCCCGGTACTAGGGAGGTGTACCTAATAAAGTGGCCGGTTTTCTGCTCGTGTGATTGTATCACCGGTTTTCGTAAAGTCTGCATTAAAGAGGCGTTTCATTCATTTCTGTGTTTATTAAAAGTCCGCAGCTACAAAAAGTATAGCTGCTGACTTTTACTAAACCGACACTCGCCTATCACAGGATCCAGCAATGAGGCCGGCTGCCCAAAGCCTCGCTCCTATCCCCCGCCTCTCCCCACCAAACCGACAGTGGGGCCTTCAGGCTTTACAGCCGGTTTCCTACTGCGCATTTGTGAGTCGCACGGCACTTTGTGAATGGCCAGCTCGTCTTCTGGGACACACACACACAGGTCCCAGAAGGCAGCGGAGGAGGGCGCGCCCCAGAAAGACGTGATGTACTGCGCGGCCGGGCTTGGAAGGAAATAAAATGTATTCTTTCTAAAAAGGTAGGTAAGAAAAAAAATAATGTATTTCCAAAAACGAGGGGTGGAGGTAGGTATTTTAAGACCACCTTGTAAAAGTGGTATAAATGATTTATTCAAAGACACATTTAAAAGTCCACATGTAATACAGAAAAAAGAAAATATATGAGACATCATCATATTAGTAACTTTTACATTCGTGTGATAAACCTTTCCACGAGGCCTGGATATGTCACAGAGATGACCGTCAGTGGTCTGGAATAGCTGTGCTCAGTCTCGATGCGTTTCACGTCGAGACAGCTATTGCAGACCACTGACTCCGCTTGCGAAATGCGTCGAGACCAAGTACAGCTATTCCAGACCACTGACTCCGCTTGCAAAATGCGTCGAGACCAAGTACAGCTATTCCAGACCACTAACTCCGCTTGCTAAATGCGTCGAGACCAAGTACAGCAATTCCAGACCACTGACAGTCATCTCTGTGACATATCCAGGGCTCATGGAAAGGTTTATCACACGAATGTAAAAGTTACTAATATGATGATGTCTACTATATTTTCTTTTTTCTGTATTACATGTGTTTTTTTTTTTAAATGGGTGTTGAATAAATCATTTATAAATTTTACCTGGTACGTCCTGAGGTGTGCTTTTTAAAAGTCCCATGGGCAATTTTGCTTTTTGTTGTGTGGCTCTTAGGGGGTACTGCGTGTCTTTTGCATAATGCATAATTTAAGATAGGCCATTTCATTCCCGTCACATCTTTCAGCCAGTTAGTGTGTTCTGCTCTGAAAAAAAGACCATTTGAAGCAGATTTCCACAGCTCCACCCATTTCCTTCTTGAGGAACTTCCTTCTTGAAGAACTAACCTGTCTCCTGAGTCTACACACCTTTCTTCACCTCATACCAACTTCCAATTGGTTTGCGGAGACTTAAAAAAAAGGACTTCATTTGGTCTGCACATAGCTCCATGACAGAGCTCAGATTATGGTTTCTTGGGCGTGGGAAGTTTTTCCTTCCTTTGCTTCCAGGTGCCAAAACGTAGTTGGTTTTAAGACTTCCAGTTGTGCTCCACCTGTATCGACCTCAGCCTGAACCTTAGTTTTAACTCTCACCTCCTTATATGGATTTGAATCCTTGGTCAGGTGACTACCTGGTTACGGAGAGGCAGGCCACAACGGTCATCAAGCCTAATCAATGATTGAACCCTACACCTCCAGAGCCTTCCAGCAGCTAACCCCATAGACCAGCCTTTCTCAACCTTTTCAACACAGAGGAACCCTTGAAATAGTTCTCCGGTCTCGGGGAACCCCCTGCTAAAAATTAGAAATCTACAACTCATGATACATTAGTGTGATGGTCAGTGAGAGGAATGGTACTTACAATTGTGGCCAATGGGAAGAATTACCTCCTTACAGATAGCTAAAAAGATCAATGGTGTGAGTGGGAACTTATCTGAGAGGCAGAAATTGCCCAATGCTGAAGGAACCCCTAGCAACCTCTGGAGGAACCCCTAGCAACCTCTGGAGGAACCCTAGTATTCCACGGAACCCTGGTTGAGAATCACTGCCATAGACTATAACTGTGGGCCTTTTTGAAGGAAATTATGCTCATTATTGTGTTTACTAAAGCATGTTTTGATAGATTAAACAAAAAAAAAAACTTGCAGAAGCATCCTGAGCTTCTCTAAGCATCACCCACAAAGAGGACAAAAATTTGCGGCGCTGTTAGCCCCCCCCCCCCCACACTGAGGCAAACAATGCTAGAAACCATACTGATCTTACATTAATAATTTTGAGAGGCAGTGCCTCTTCATTTAGGTTCATCATATTAGTTATGTTAGAATGATTTGTTTTCGCAATTTGTTTCGTTTATATTCGGATTAGTTTCGCTCATTCAGCTAGTCCAACCCACAAAAAGAAATGGAATGAGCTGATTGGACGATATCCAAAAGAACGAATGGAACAAAATTAATTTCAGATTCATTGGTTATGTTCTTGGTTACAAAGAAATGCTGATATTCGAAGGAACAAAATTAATTTCAGGTACGAATTCGAATAGACCAACTAACAAAGAGAAATGGACTTAGCTGATTGGATGATATTGTCAGGGCTGGCTCAGCCCTTCCTTATCTGGGCTGGCTGCTCAGCTGTTGGCTAATTGCCAGCTCTCATCTCTCTCCACAGTTACCAGCTGTTCCTTATCATGCTCGTCTGACCTGCCTACTTAAAGCTGTCCAGCTCACTTCATCTCTGCCTTCACCTTGGTCACATCACAAGAAACCATCTCCTGCGGTTCTGGTTAAAGACTGGCTTGCTGACCTCCCTTCTGGCTCCTTATCCTGCTTGCTGTTGCTTCGCTTGGATCCCTGACTTCTGGCCTGGCTGATTACCCGATCTGGTTATTGAACTCTGGACGGGCTGACTACTCGATCCAGTTACTAGACTCTGGCTATGCTTTGACTATGCTTACTCTATTTACCTTTTTATTTTTTATTAATAAACAAGTGTGATTTAACCACTTGCTTACTGGGCACTTAAACACCATTCTGCCCAGACCAATTTTCAGCTTTCGGTGCTCTCACACTTTGAATGACAATTACTCAGTCATGCAACACTGTACCCAAATGAATTTTGTGTCCTTTTTTTTCCCACAAATAGAGCTTTCTTTTGGTGGTATTTGATCATCTCTGGGGTTTTTATTTTTTGCGCTATAAATGAAAAAAGACCGAAAATTTTGAAAAAAAACGCATATTTCTTTGTTTCTGTGACAGAATTATGCAAATTATTAATTTTTCTTCATAAATTTTGGCCACAATTTATACTGCTACATATCTTTGGTAAAAATAACCCAAATTAGTGGATATTATTTGGTCTTTGTGAAAGTTAGAGAGTCTACAAGGTGTGGTGCGAATCGCACAAAATTGATCACATCTAATGTAATGGTGGACTATCTCGCTTCTTGTGACCCGAACAAGTCAGGAAAGTACAAATACCCCCCAAATGACCCCTTTTTGGAAAGTAGACATTCCAAGGTATTTAGTAAGAGGCATAGTGAGCTTTTTGATGTTGTCATATTTTTCCCACAATTCTTTGCAAAATTAAGATTTTTCATTTTTTTTTCTCCACAAAATTGTCATTGTAATAGGTTATTTCTCTCACGTGGCATGTGTATACCACAAATGACACCCCCCAAAAAATTCTGCTACTCCTCCTGAGTATTACAATACCACATGTGTGTGACTTTTTCACAGCCTGGCCACATAGAGAGGCCCAAAATGCAGGTAGCGCCATCATGTGTTCTAGGAACATAAATTACACATCTAACTTGTTGACTATTTATTACACTTTTGAAGCACCAGGACAATGACACGTGACACTGATGACAGATGGCACTGATACGTGGCAATGATGACACTTATACGTGGCACTGATGACAGGTGGCACTGATGACAGATGGCACTAATATGTGGCACTGATGACAGGTGGCACTAATATGTGGCACTGATGACACGTGGCACTTATACGTGGCACTGATGACACGTGGCACTTATACATGGCACTGAAGACACGTGGCATTAATACGTGGCACTGATGACAGATGGCACTAATACGTGGCACTAATACGTGCCACCGATGACAGATGCCACTAATACATGGCACCGATGACGCGTGACACTGATGACAGATGGCACTGATAAGTGGCATTGATGACACGTGACACTGACAACAGATGGCACGTGACACTGACAGGTGGCACTGATGACAAATGGCACTGATACGTGGCACTGATGACAGATGGCACTATGTGGCACTGATGACACATGGCACTGATGACACGTGGCACTGACGACAGGTGGCACTGACGACAGGTGGCACTGGGGGCAGGTGGCACTGGGGGCAGGTAGCACTGGGGGCAGGTAGCACTGGGGGCAGGTGGCACTGGGGGCAGGTAGCACTGGGGTGGATGGCACTGGGGGCAGGTAGCACTGGGATGGATGGCACTGGGGGCAGGTAGCACTGGGGTGGATGGCACTGGGGGCAGGTAGCACTGGGGTGGATGGAACTGGGGTGGATGGCACTGGGGCAGATGGCACTGGGGCGGATGGCACTGCTGGGGTGGATGGCACTGCTGGGGCGGATGGCACTGCTGGGGGAGGATGGCACTTTTTATTTTATTTTTTTACTTTTTTTTTTTTTCTTACTACAGGCAGAACGGCTGCCGCTGCAGCCGTTCATCTCTCCCCTCTCACACTGTCTGTGCGAGGAGGGAGAGCGGCGCTGAGAGATGATCTCATATGTTTACATATGAGATCATCTCCCATTGGACACGCCGATCACGCTGTAAACGGCTGCTGTGATTGGCCGTTTACAGCGATCTGTGTTTGCCTGTCCCCAGGTGACACGGCGAACACAGAACTTCCGCGATGCGCGCATTGCGAAAGTAAACATCAGGCCGTCCAGGGACGACCACCCGGACGAACGCGCCTGCTCTACGGCCGTCATTCGGCTATAGGGCGGGCGCGAGGTGGTTAATTGTACTTCTGTCTCGGTCTGGTTCATGGTTTCTGACAGATATCCAAAAAACATACTGGAACTAACATTTATTTCATGTTCATTCGTTAATTCATTTGTTACAAAGAGAAATGAAATGAGCTGAGCGGATTGGACGATATCCGAGAAAACAAATGGAGCAAATTTAATTTATTTCATATTCTAATTCTGCTAGTTCAACCCACAAAGAGAAATGGAATGAGCTGATTGGACGATAGCCGAAAAACAAATGGAATAAAATTCATTTTGGGTTAATTTTATTATGTTCATGAATTACAAAGAGAAATGGAATGAGCCGATTGGATATCTGAAAGAACGAATGGAGCAAAATTAAATTCCATATTTGAATTCAGCTAGGCCAAACCACAAGCAAATGGAATGAGCCGATTGGAAGATATCCGAAAAACAAATGGAATAAAATTTAATTTGGATTCATTCATTATGTTCATTAATTACAAAGAGAAATGGAATGAGCTGATTGGACGATATTTGAAAGAAAAAATGGAACAAAATAAAATTTCATATTTCAGATTCGGCTGGTCCAACCCACAAAGAGAAATGGAATGAACTGATTGGGTGATATCTGAAAAAACAAATAGAGCAAAATTTATTTCAGATTCGAATTCGGCTAGCCCAACCCACAAAAGAGAAAAAAAACAAATGTAACTACATTTATTTCAGATTAATTAGTTACTTAATCTGTTACAAAGAGAAATGAAATGAGCTGATCGTACAATATCCGAAAAGCAATTGGAATGAAATTAATTTTGGATTTATTCATTAATTACAAAGAGAAATAGAATGAGCTGATTGGATGATGTCCGAAAGAATGAATGGAGCAAAATTAATTTCAGATTCAAAATTTGGCTATGCCAACTCACAAAGAAATGGAATGAGCTGATTGGACGATATTCAAAAATGAATGGAATTAAATTAATTTTGGATTTATTCATTACAAAAAGAGAAATGAATTGAGCCGATAGGAAAATATCCAAAAAACAAATAGAACTAAATTAATTTGGGATTTATTGGTTAATTCATTAAAGAAAAATGGAATGAGCTGATTGGACGATATTCGCAAGAACAAATGGAAATAAATTAATTTTGGATTCATTTGTTATATTATTTTTCGGATATTCTGATGGATCCTGATGGATCCACCTCCATCCAACCCAAACACAATAAGTAGGAGACTGGACTCATCTTATTTCACTTTGATTCCTTCCTTTATTGCAATATATTTCCATTTCATATGTGCTTTTTTATATTTATTTTTTTATAATAATAAAAAAAAAAGTAACGCAACATAAAAATGAATTGGATCCGAAAGAAGGAAGGGAACAAAATTACATTATGCTGTTATTTTATTTTGGATGCTTCGAACATCAAAAGGTGACTATCATATCATCGGAATGAAACGTATGAATATGAATGATATTCGTTGTTTCGTTATTTATTTCGAAATTTGTTGAAATTCGTTATTGTTGTAACTTTTTACCATCCTCACCACTGTCTGAAATGCTATAACATGAATACTGGGCGTTTGCTCATCTTTCTTTGCTCATTTTTTCGGTAAGCCCAACCTGGAAGACCTTAATTCCAACCACAGCGCCTCACAGGTTAAAATCGTAATAAAATTCTTCCACCGAAATCCAACTGAAAAATGTTACTTGCGTAATAAGGAGCTTCGGGTCTGTTTATTTGTGAAAGGGCATGGTGAAATAATAACGGAGAGGAGGCCATGGAACTCAAACTAATAAATGTCTCAGGCAAATCCACACTCTCCACTCTTGTGTGGTCTCTTCTCACCACAGAGTGATAAACATTCCAATCTTCAGTTGCCCTGAGCGGACAGCCTCATGAGAAAGAATTATGGATGGTCCATCAAGAAGAGTTCAACAAGAAGCCAACGCCACCACTAATGCCACCATGGTGGAGACGTCATGGAGCACCAATCTCATCACTATAGCCTTTTACACTCACCGGACACTTTATCAGGTACAGCTTGCTATTACCAGGTTGGACCCCCTTTTGCCTTCATTCTTTGTGGCATAGATTCAACCAGGTGTTGGAGACATTCCTCAAAGATTTTGGTCCATAGTGACATTATAGCACACAGTTGGTGCAGATTTGTCGGCTGCACATCCATGATGCGAATATCCCCTTCCACCACATCCCAAGTGTGCTCTATTGGACTGAGATGTGGTGAGTGTGGAGGCCATTGGAGGACAGGGACCTCATTGTCCAGTGGTGAGATGATTTGGAGCTCTGGGACATGGTGAATTATCCTGCTGGAAGGAGCCATCAGAAGATGGGTACACTGTAGTCATAAATGGTTGGACATGGTCAGCAACAACACTCAGGTAGGCCATGGCATTTAAACAATGCTCAATTGGTACTAAGGGGCTTAAAGTTTGCCAAGAAAATATCCCCCACACCCTTACACCACGACCACCACCACCACCAGCCATATTGGTTGATACAAGGCAGGATGGATCCATGCTTTCCTCTTGTTTACATCAAATTCTGACCCTACCATCTGAATGTCACAGCTGAGAGCGAGACTCATCAGACCAGGCAACGTTTTTCCAATCTTCTATTGTCCAATTTTGGTGAGCCTGTGCCAATTGTAGCCTCAGTTTCCAGTTTTTAGCTGACAGGAGTGGCACCCGGTGTGGTCTTCTGCTGCTGTAACCCATCTACTTCAAAGTTGGATGTTTTATGCGCATTCAGAGACGGTATTCTGCATACCTTGGGTGTAACGAGTGGTTATTTGAGTTACTGTTGCCTTTCTATCATCTCCAACCAGTCTGCCCATTCTCCTCTGACATCAACAAGGCATTTTCCTCCACACAACTGCCGCTCACTGGATATTTTATCTTTTTTCGGACCATTCTCTGTAAACCCGAGGGATGGTTGTGTGTGAAAATCTGAACATTTTGAAATACTTAGACCAGCCCGTCTGGCACCAACAACCATGAAACATTCAAAGTCACTTAAAGTGGTTGTAAACTCTTCCATATATGTCCAGTGAAGTGAACAGCCTCACACTGAGATGAAACAAATCTCCTTACATAAGTTTTACATGTATATCTGCCGTCTTCAGCTTTATATATCGTTTAGAAGGTGCAGATTGTGAAAGCCCTTGTAAACACGGTCAGACATTCCGACAACAAAATCCGTCTGATTTTGTCCGAAACTGGTGTTGCATACAAACGGGCGGACAAAGTTGTCGGAAAATCAGATCGTTCGTAACGTGATGACGTTATTTCGTTACGACGGGACTACGTTCAGGCTAGTAGCCAATAGCTAGGAATTTGATCTAAGCATGCATGGCACTTTGTCCGATCGGAATTCTCTACAAACGATTGGACAAAGTCCGATCGGATCATGTGAATGAATGAATGAAATACTTGTATAGCGCACAATGCGCACTGAATCGCCTCTAGGCGCTGTGGCGAGCTTTGATCATCTGCTAAAAGAGGAAGGTCTTGAGTTTTTTCCTAAAAGCCAGGTGATTTTCTTCCAGGCAGATGTTGATTGGTAGAGCATTCCATAGCCGAGGCCCTTGGACAGCGAATCTCCGATCCCCCTTGGATTTATACCGGGCTTTGGGCAGGAGGAGGAGGTTTTTGTTGGCTGATCGAAGACTGCGGTTTGGTGTGTAATGATTTATTTTCTCCATTAGATATTGCGGAGCTTCTCTATGCACGCATTTGTGGGTGAGGCAAAGGGTCTTGAACGTGATCCGATTTTTTACGGTTAGCCAATGTAATCTCCTCAGCGAAGGAGAGATGTTGTCAGAAAATTTTACAGCCCAGCTCTAAAACTTTGTTGGTCGGATATTCAGACGGAAACAGTCCGATGGAGCCCACACACGGTCGGATTATCCGTCAACGAGGTCCGATCGAACATTTTCCATCGGAATGTCCGACCATGTGTACAAGGGCTTAGAATTTTCACATCCTCATTCTGCCCTGTGAGAGAAGTCTTGGATTACACTGGGGGACAACTGATTGGAGGAAAGGCTCACACCTACCTTCAGATGGGCAGAGACTTTCAGAGCTGTCCTGTGAGTAAAGCAGCTTTCTGCCAATTTATAAAACCCTCCCTGACACAAAATTTCAGATGCTTTTATCTCCGGTGCCGGAGAACTTGTCAGAAGTTATCAGGCTGATAACATAAGAATGGAGCAGGAGAAAGCCACAGGACGTAGGGCTGTGAAGAGAGATAAGAAAACACTGCGGATATATCTATATGTGCCCAGCTCAAAATTTCATGAATTGGGTTTACATCCACTTTACATCTCCTTTGTGCCTCATTCCGATGCTCGGTTTGAGCAAGCCATCTTCACTACGGCTAAATGCATTGAGTTGCTGCCATACGATTGGCGGATTAGCAATCCGTGTTATCAAGCAATTGAACAGGGTGTACCTAATAAGGTGGCCGGTGTGTGTATATCCAGCTGACCTATTGATTCCAACCATCAGGCAGGCTGAGGTAATGGCTTTGGATAGATCATCGTAAGGTTTTTTCACATTACACAAAAGTTTGGAAACTGTCGAAGGTGGGAATTTCCAATCAGGACGACCATTTTGTTTTCTCCCCATGCGTCACCTCACAGCTCTACACACAACTACCTCCGTACACATATAATACATCCCATCATCTGTTTCTTCTCATAGGGGGAGGGGTTTGGATTAAGGGGCACCTTAGCTAAAATGTTTACTGTGATTTCATAATGATGGTAGTCTTCTGCCCCGTACACACGAATCTTGGATGGTTCTTCAGACGGAATTCCGCTCAAGCTTGGCTTGCATACACACACTCGCTCACACAAAAGTTCTCTGAACTTTCGACTGTCAAGAACGCAGTGACGTACAACACTACAACGAGCCGAGAAAATGAAGTTTCGATGCTTCCGAGCATGCGCCGAATTGTTTCCGAGCACACGTAGGAATTTTTGTGCGTCGGAATTGCTACAGACGATCGCAACATTTTCTGTTGGAAAAATAGAGAACCTGCTCTCGATCTTTTGCTGGTGGAAATTTTGCCAGCAAAAGTCGGATGGAGCATACACGCGGTCGGAATCTCCGACCAAAAGCTCTCATCGGATTTTTGCTGGCGGGATTTCCGATCGCGTGTACGGGGCTTAAAGCGGAGGTCCACCCTTCCGCTCATTGGAACCCTCCCCCCCTCCGGCGCAACAATTGCCACCTTTTGGGGGGAGGGGGGTGCAGGTACCTGTACAGTACAGGTATCTGCACCCACTTCCGGCGTAGATTCTGGAGAAGGTACGCCCCTTTCCGCAGAATCTACGCCCCTTTCCAAAGGTCCCCCGCTGCCTGCTGGGAAACACACGGATCCCAGAGACAGCGGGGACCATCCTTATTGCGCAGCGCGACTCGCGCATGCGCAGTAGGGAACCGGGAAATTAAGCCACAAGGCGCCACTTCCTGATTCCCATACCCAAGATGGCGGCGGCAGCACCTGAGAGACGATCGAGAGATCGGCTTCGGGTGCCGACATCGCGGGCGCGCTGGGCGGGTAAGTGTCATTATTTTAAAAGTCAGCAGCTGCAGTAGTTGTAGCTGCTGGCTTTTAAAAAAAAAAAAAAACGGCGGACTCCCGATTTAAGTTCTGAACAGGATAACACAACTGTAAAAAAAAAAAAGATCCACCCAAAAGCCATGAATTAGCCATTAAATACAATTCCCATCAGATTCAGAAGTGTTACTTTGGTGCCTTCAGTGCTGTCAGATTGCTTGGGCTTCCATCTTCCTTTCTGGTCCACGATGACAGGTCACAGACAATGCACATGGACCTACAGTATATATTGGCTTTAGCCTCAATAGCCAAATGTCCTCTTTCCGTCACCCATGAGTCAACAGGCCCATGTTACAGCCACTCAATATGAGGTACATTTCCTTATGGGCATCTACATTTTTTTTTTATACTAGTAATAGTGGTGATCTGTGATTTTTTTGCGTGACTGCGACATTGTGGCAGACAGATCGGACACTTTTGACACTTTTTTTGGGACCAGGGACATTTATACAGCGATCAGTGCTATAAAAATGCACCGATTACTGTATAAAGTTCACTGGCTGGGAAGGGGTTAACACTAGTGGTGATCAAGGGGTCAAATGTGTTCCCTAGGGAGGTGTTTCTAACTGTGGAGGGGAGGGGACTGACTGGGAGTACAGAGAGCCATGGAGAAGTGTCCCTCTGCCCTCCCCCCCCCCCCCCCCATCTCAGCAGTTGGCAGCAAAGAGGACTGAACTCCTCCCACCGATCCTACACCCTCGATGCAGCTGCAGCACCCCCTCATCTCCACTTCCTCTGTTTGCTCTGGCCTCAGCATTCAGCAGACTCCAGCCCCCCACTGGTCCTCCTCCAGACCCTGCACTTTCTGCTTCCCAGCTCCACCCCCTAACTTTTTCTCAGCAGCAGCACAAGGTAAGGGGAGGTGGGGTAGGGTGGGGGACTCTTGACTTCAAATGCTGGTGGGGATTGGACATCTGATGCAAGATGAGTGAGCTGCTCCGAACATCTAGTCTTACAGATGCAACCGGCCCTTTGGACGACAACCATAATGCGGCCTGCAATTAAATGGAGTTTTGAAACCCCCGTTTTGTAGATTTCCATGCGTTTTGTCTTTTTTTTTTTAAGCTGCAGGTATATAAAAACACCTGTTTAATCTGAGAAAAGCCCGGCGAGCTCCTAACTTGTAGTGCGCCAACCTCCTCAAGAGACCTCTCCTCCCTTGCTGGACTACAGAACGCCTTTATATGTGCCCGGAGCCCGTCTTTATCACGCCTCCGGATATACAGATGTTTCCCGCCACTGACCCGAGGCCTCCCCGGAATACAAGCTCTCTGATTTCTGGATCAGTAATACAAACTTTGCTCACGATGTAGACAACCCAAAACGTACCTTCGCTTGTCCTGGTGACCAGCCGGAAGTGCTCTGCTTCTTGTTTGAAATCTTGCTTTGCCACTTTTTTAATCTGTATCAAATGGAAAATTCCTGCAAAAAAAAAAGGGAGGAGGAGAATGTGAGAACCTGCCAGCTTGTTAAGAAATAAGTATTTTGTGTTGAACGGCAAGTACTAAACCATGGAAAGAAGAAAGAAACGGCTGCACATCCAGAACAATGTAACCGACGCGTTTCACACATACATCTTGTGCTTAATCACTGCTATTATTTGGTAATGATGAAGCACAAGATGTATGTGTGAAACGCGTCTTATGTGACCATTGCTGGTGTATTTGGTGTTATCCCTGTGATCAATAAAAGGCAATCTGGAGTTCTAGATGTGCAGCCATTTCTTTCTTTTCAAATTTCCCAGGGAGGGCGGGCCGGGGCTGGCACTCTACCAGACTCCCTTGGTCTCTCATCACACACCTCTCTTGTAAATAGTAATCCATAGTGGGGCCTGGGATGTGGCGACATGACCACCGCTATTGTAGGACACATTCGACACCCTTATGCCCCGTACACGCGGTCGGACATTCCGACCACAAAATCCGTCTGATTTTTTCCGACGGATTTTGGCCGAAACCTGTCTTGCATAGAGACGGTCGCACAAAGTTGTCGGAAAATCCGATCGTTCTGGACGAAGTGACGAGAAACGCGTACGTCGGGACTATAAACGGGCCAGTAGCCAATAGCTTTCGTCTCGTAGTTTATTCCGAGCACGCGCGGCACTTTGTCCGTCGGAAATTGTCTACACGCGATCAGAATTTATGCGATCGGATTTTGTTGTCGCAAAATTTTAGATCCTGCTCTCAAACTTTGTGCGGCGGAATATCCGACAGAAAAAGTCAGATAGAGCCCACAGACGATCGGATTTTCCGACAACATGATCCGATCGGACTTTTTCCATCGGAATTTCCGACCGCGTGCATGGGGTATAAGGCTGCATTCACACCTGAGCGTAGCGTCATTGAGCGCTTTTCCGGCATTTTTTTAAGGTGGTTTTGCACATTTCTAGGCAGTGTTTTTTTTATTTTTATTAGCCAATAGAGAAAACGTATCTGTTGCATCATTTGTTGCTAGGCATTTCAGCTTTTTAAGCTTTTCCATTAGCTTTTATTTCTTCTTTTATTCGTTTATTAGAATACTGTTGCCTCAAGGGTGACCGTACTCAGAAATGGATCTCAGCCTCAAGTTTTCCCCCCCGTTTTGCCAACTGCTGCATAGCAGATAATTAGTGTTCTTTACACTATACAGCACCCTTTATCTAGCAGAAATATCAATAGCTTTGTACTCCGGTCCATCTGGGCCCCTTTTTTGACCGTTCTGTGTGCGCCCTTGGGGCATGCCGCATTAACGTTGGCCTGTATGGAGAGTCTTTGGGAGCTAGAGCCGGCGATGCATATTGTGTTACAATTCATATCCCCTGAAGAAGCCCAAGGTGGCGAAACACATCGGGATAATTACACTATTGCCACCAGCATTATGATAAGATACCGTATTGAATGCCTTCAATAAGCTGTATTGATACTAATGTTTGTCCTTTATGAACAAACCTTTTAAAACGTTTTCTATTTGTGATAAAATAATTACCTTTAAAAAAACTATTTTTATTGGGTACAAAAGGGTGGTACATAAAGCTTTTGTCATATGCCCAAAAAAAAGTATACTACAGGTAGTTTACACATAAGGAAGATCAAAATATATTGCGTGTTTGTTGATTAATTCTTTTTTTCGTAAGTTAACATTAATCTCTATGATTGTTATACATATACAAATCTTATATTGTTCTTCAGACTACGATTCCTGGTAATGTCATTCAGGGTAAAAAAAAAAAAGAGATTGTAAATGTTAAGCCATGGGTCCCATTTTTTTATTATAAAAAATGATTAGTATTCTGTAGTGTGTGGAATATTTTTTCCATAAGATTAATATCGCTTATTCTGGTTTTCAAATGTGTTAGAGGAACTGATGGGGATTTCCAATGGAATGCTATCAACTAGTGTATTGCTACACATATTGTGTGGATCAGTCTCATATTATGGGTGGTGAGTCCAACGATATGCCTGCATCCATGCCTTATGTTGATTGATATTGTAATGATGCCTGTATTGAGAGTCTCTGGGAGCTACGGCCGGTGAAGCATATCGTATTACAAATCATATCCCCTGAAGAAGCCCAAGGTGGCGAAACGTGTCGGGATAATTACACATATTGTCACCAGCATTATGATAAGATACTCCCATAAGGTATTGAATGCCTTCAACAAGTTGTATTGATTTTAATGCTTGTCCTTTATGAACAAAGCTTTTAAAATGTTTTCTATTTGTAATAAAATAATAACCCATTTTCAAACAATTTGTGTCTTAATATCTCAGCACCTAAAAAAATCCCCTCAAATAATCCTTGTGTGTATATATATATATAATTATAATGTTTTTTCGTTAGGGTAAGGGGTTCAAGTTGAGTTTAGGTTAGGATTAGGAGTTGGGGGAAGGGTTATTGATTATTATATTTTTTATTTTATTTATTATTATACGAATAATAACAAATGAATAAATGTAAAATAAATACACAAATAAATAAAAAATAAATAAATTCAATAAATGAATACTAACAATAAATAAATCATTAACCCTTACAAAATAAAATAATAATAAACACCCCAACACAAAAAAAATATTATTATTATTATTATTGTTAATGTATTTTTTTGTTTGAGTCTGGGCGTTGTTATTTTATTAATAATAATAAATATAATTTTATTTAAGGTTATTATTTATTAGTGCATTATTACATATTATTCATTTTACTTATTTATGGTGGTTTTTAGTTATTTGTGTATTTATTTTACATTTATTTATTCGTATATTATTACCATTTTATTCATTTCTATGGGAATACGAGCGACAAAAAAAGCTCCACAACTTGTTTGAGCTTCAGGCGTTTGGCTTCAGGCGACTTGGAGTGGAGAAGTGAACCATCTCCATAGAGAATAATAGATTTTTGAGCTTCAAGCAGATAATGGCTCAGGTGTGAATGGGGCCGAGAGCTCAATGTCCCAAGTGTCATCAGGACCGGATGTGAAGATAAATCTCCTTAGTGGGGGAAACAAATGGCAGCTTCTAAGCCACAGTCTTTCACAGCCGGGGGTTTTGTAGAAGCCTCCCGAGTTCCTCCAGCAGTCGCCGGGGGTTCCCCCGAGGAGAAGGCAGTGACAGATTGATCTCCTGCCTACACCAAACACTAATTGACGGGACCACTAAAATGTTTACTTTCTCGGCTTCTTCTCTGGCCATTATTACTCTTGGTTTCATTTATAGATTATTACTGAAGATAATGTTGTCATATAGATTAGGTGGGGGTTACATACACCCCATTCTTTATTATTTTATTTTAAATTCTCTAAAACCTACTGATCCCACTAATGCACCATGAGCTGTAGGTATAATGGAGTTTTATTTAGTGGGGGTTCCCTTGGACCATAAAATGATTTGAAAGCTTCCTCTAGGGCAGTGGTTTTCAAACTGCAGCCACAGGGCAAGATGTGGCCCTTTGCTTGCTTTTATCAGCCCTTGAGGCAATATTCTTCTCACTGACACCAATGTGACCCCTTTGGGGGAAATTTTCCCTCACTTCCTGTTCATGACACCCTTACAGGAAATAGGTAAGGTAGTAGTCGTTACTGGGACAAGAAGACACAGGCACCATTGTCAGAAGTTCCTGCACTTCCTAATTCTGGTAAAAATGTTCTCATTTATTTGTCCATGTTCCCAGGGCAGAGATTAGACAAAAGCCAATAAAAACCTGAGAGAGGATCTAAATAAGACTTTCTCAACCTTTTCAACACAGAGGAACCCTTGAAATAGTTCTCTGGTCTCGAGGAACCCCTGCTAAAAATTAGAAATCTACAACCATTGATACATTAGTGTGATGGTCAGTGACAAGAATGGTCCTTACACTTGTGGTCAGTGAGAAGAATGGTCCTCACACTTGTGGTCAGTGAGAAGAATGGTCCTCACACTTGTGGTCATTGGGAAGAATGGTCCTCACACTTGTGGTCAGTGAGAAGAATGGTCCTCACACTTGTGGTCAGTGAGAAGAATGGTCCTCACACTTGTGGTCAGTGAGAAGAATGGTCCTCACACTTGTGGTCAGTGAGAAGAATGGTCCTCACACTTGTGGTCAGTGAGAAGAATGGTCCTCACACTTGTGGTCAGTGAGAAGAATGGTCCTCACACTTGTGGTCAGTGAGAAGAATGGTCCTCACACTTGTGGTCAGTGAGAAGAATGGTCCTCACACTTGTGGTCAGTGAGAAGAATGGTCCTCACACTTGTGGTCAGTGAGAAGAATGGTCCTCACACTTGTGGTCAGTGAGAAGAATGGTCCTCACACTTGTGGTCAGTGAGAAGAATGGTCCTCACACTTGTGGTCAGTGAGAAGAATGGTCCTCACACTTGTGGTCAGTGAGAAGAATGGTCCTCACACTTGTGGTCAGTGAGAAAAATGGTCCTCACACTTGTGGTCAGTGAGAAGAATGGTCCTCACACTTGTGGTCAGTGAGAAGAATGGTCCTCACACTTGTGGTCAGTGAGAAGAATGGTCCTCACACTTGTGGTCAGTGAGAAGAATGGTCCTCACACTTGTGGTCAGTGAGAAGAATGGTCCTCACACTTTTGGTCAGTGAGAAGAATGGTCCTCACACTTTTGGTCAGTGAGAAGAATGGTCCTCACACTTGTGGTCAGTGAGAAGAATGGTCCTCACACTTGTGGTCAGTGAGAAGAATGGTCCTCACACTTGTGGTCAGTGGGAAGAATGGTCCTCACACTTGTGGTCAGTGGGAAGAATGGTCCTCACACTTGTGGTCAGTGAGAAGAATGGTCCTCACACTTGTGGTCAGTGAGAAGAATGGTCCTCACACTTGTGGTCAGTGAGAAGAATGGTCCTCACACTTGTGGTCAGTGAGAAGAATGGTCCTCACACTTGTGGTCAGTGAGAAGAATGGTCCTCACACTTGTGGTCAGTGAGAAGAATGGTCCTCACACTTGTGGTCATTGGGAAGAATGGTCCTCACACTTGTGGTCAGTGAGAAGAATGGTCCTCACACTTGAGGTCAGTGAGAAGAATGGTCCTCACACTTGTGGTCAGTGAGAGGAATGGTCCTCACACTTGTGGTCAATGAGAAGAATGGTCCTCACACTTGTGGTCAGTGAGAAGAATGGTCCTCACACTTGTGGTCAGTGAGAAGAATGGTCCTCACACTTGTGGTCAGTGAGAAGAATGGTCCTCACACTTGTGGTCAGTGAGAAGAATGGTCCTCACACTTGTGGTCAGTGAGAAGAATGGTCCTCACACTTGTGGTCAGTGAGAAGAATGGTCCTCACACTTGTGGTCAGTGAGAAGAATGGTCCTCACACTTGTGGTCAGTGAGAAGAATGGTCCTCACACTTTTGGTCAGTGGGAAGAATGGTCCTCACACTTGTGGTCAGTGAGAAGAATGGTCCTCACACTTGTGGTCAGTGAGAAGAATGGTCCTCACACTTGTGGTCAGTGAGAAGAATGGTCCTCACACTTGTGGTCAGTGAGAAGAATGGTCCTCACACTTGTGGTCAGTGAGAAGAATGGTCCTCACACTTTTGGTCAGTGGGAAGAATGGTCCTCACACTTGTGGTCAGTGAGAAGAATGGTCCTCACACTTGTGGTCAGTGAGAAGAATGGTCCTCACACTTGTGGTCATTGGGAAGAATGGTCCTCACACTTGTGGTCAGTGAGAAGAATGGTCCTCACACTTGTGGTCAGTGAGAAGAATGGTCCTCACACTTGTGGTCAGTGAGAAGAATGGTCCTCACACTTGTGGTCAGTGAGAAGAATGGTCCTCACACTTGTGGTCAGTGAGAAGAATGATCCTCACACTTGTGGTCAGTGAGAAGAATGGTCCTCACACTTGTGGTCAGTGAGAAGAATGGTCCTCACACTTGTGGTCAGTGAGAAGAATGGTCCTCACACTTGTGGTCAGTGGGAAGAATGGTCCTCACACTTGTGGTCAGTGGGAAGAATGGTCCTCACACTTGTGGTCAGTGAGAAGAATGGTCCTCACACTTGTGGTCAGTGAGAAGAATGGTCCTCACACTTGTGGTCAGTGAGAAGAATGGTCCTCACACTTGTGGTCAGTGAGAAGAATGGTCCTCACACTTGTGGTCATTGGGAAGAATGGTCCTCACACTTGTGGTCAGTGAGAAGAATGGTCCTCACACTTGTGGTCAGTGAGAAGAATGGTCCTCACACTTGTGGTCAGTTAGAAGAATGGTCCTCACACTTGTGGTCATTGGGAAGAATGGTCCTCACACTTGTGGTCAGTGAGAAGAATGGTCCTCACACTTGTGGTCATTGGGAAGAATGGTCCTCACACTTGTGGTCAGTGAGAAGAATGGTCCTCACACTTGTGGTCAGCGAGAAGAATGGTCCTCACACTTGTGGTCAGCGAGAAGAATGGTCCTCACACTTGTGGTCAGCGAGAAGAATGGTCCTCACACTTGTGGTCAGCGAGAAGAATGGTCCTCACACTTGTGGTCAGCGAGAAGAATGGTCCTCACACTTGTGGTCAGCGAGAAGAATGGTCCTCACACTTGTGGTCAGTGAGAAGAATGGTCCTCACACTTGTGGTCAGTGAGAAGAATGGTCCTCACACTTGTGGTCAGTAAGAAGAATGGTCCTCACACTTGTGGTCAGTGAGAAGAATGGTCCTCACACTTGTGGTCAGTGAGAAGAATGGTCCTCACACTTGTGGTCAGTGAGAAGAATGGTCCTCACACTTGTGGTCAGTGGGAAGAATGGTCCTCACACTTGTGGTCATTGGGAAGAATGGTCCTCACACTTGTGGTCATTGGGAAGAATGGTCCTCACACTTGTGGTCAGTGAGAAGAATGGTCCTTACACTTGTGGTCAGTGAGAAGAATGGTCCTCACACTTGTGGTCAGTGAGAAGAATGGTCCTGAAGGAACCCCTAGCAACCTTTGGAGCAACCCTAGGGTTCCACTGAAACCTGGTTGAGAATCACTGATCTAAATCTTCCACACCAAACCAGCAGTATCAATGTACCATGGAAATTACACGATCAAACATTTTGCTTAGAGTGCTTTTTCCATAAATCTAAGACATTATAAAGAGCACTATTTCCTTCACATTGTGCAATTGGTTTTTGAAGACTCGTTTGTCTAGTTACCCGACATTCAATCCATGACCTGAGGCCGCATGCAGCCATACCACACCACAAGTCAGTAGTGGGACACTGATTTATAAAAGGAATGTAACGACAATATTCTCTTAGCCCTTGTACACACGGTCGGAGATTCCGACGGAATGTGTCCTATCGCAGTGGTCATCAACCCTGTCCTCAGGGCCCACTAACAGGCCAGGTTTTATGTATCACCTTGGGGAGATGCAGACTAGAATACTGCAATCACTGAGCAGCAAATGATATCACCTGTGATGTATTTCAGTTACCTTGCAAACCTGGCCTGTTAGTGGGCCCTGAGGACAGGGTTGATGACCACTGTCCTATCGGACCATTTTGTCAGATATTCCGACTGTGTGTGGTCTCCATCGAACTGTTTCCATCGGAATATCCGACGGACCAACTTGCTGGTAAAATTTTCCGACAAAATGCTCCGATCAGACATACTCCGATCAAGTGTAACCTACTCCGACGGACAAGGTGCCACACATGCTCAGATCAAATTCCTAGACCAAAGCTATTGGCTACTAGCCTGAACGTAGTCCCGTTGTAACGAAATAACGTCATCACGTTATGTACAATCGGATTTTCCGACAACTTAGTCTGACCGCGTGTATGCAACATCAGCTCCGGACCTCTTCCGTAATTAATCCATCGGAATTACTCCGACGGATTTGGTTGTCGGAATCTCCAACCGTGTGTGTACAAGGGCTAACAGAACCATGTTCCATTTCTCTGATGGTGTCCTGCAGAATATCTCCAACCACGTGTTGCATGTCCATAAACTCTGACCATCCCCTGCAGAACGTCTACAATTTCTAACAGTCTTCTGCAGCATTTAATACACTGTAGGGCACCTAGGCCATGTTAGAGGCCACAGTTTAGGTCCCCTTATACCTCCTAAGTTTACCACCACTGCTCTACATAATGGAAGCGAAGACACCGTCCTTGACTGGTGATGGTTAGCATCCAGGCAGGTAGACAAAGCAGCCAGGACTTTTATTAAAGAGTAATTAAATAGGTTCGTTCACAGCTTGGCCCCCGGCTATAGCCACTGATATTCACATGACCCATCTGTTCCATCAAGGAGAGAGCTGTGGGTTGACCACAGTATGAATTCATGCTCTACATGAGGGACTTTGGAATTTCCACTGCTTTTGGCACTTTCCTACCACACGGTTGGGTTACTTTTCCTCACCCGTGACCTTTCAAAAACAAATATGCTGTACACAAGAAGCATGGCTGAACAAATGTTCCCTGCCCATTAGTTCAAATAGTGTCCCTTTGATTAAAAAGTCTTTAAGCAAGGATTATATATATATATATAACCATCCAACGCAGGCTCACCTTTCACCATTTTCCAGACGTAGATCTCCACATCTTCAGACGCTTCCTTCTCTATGGCAATTTTACGCAGGTTTTCCTTCTGTTTTGCGGTGGTGGGTGACATGTACATGTAGACTAGAATCTTGTTGGGGTTCTTCACACACCTGGCGGTGGTGACCTCCTTGGTGGGCTCCACTTTGTCATCTGTGTGTGAAAAAAGAAAGTTTAGCTTCAATCGTTCCATCATTGAATAAATGAAGGATAAACACAGAGGTAAAAGAATGGAGAGAAAATGTTTATAGGTGCTGTTTATGTAGAATTAGCCCTTGTACACACGGTCGGAGAATCCGTCGGAATGTGTCCTATCGGACCGTGTTGTCTGATAATCCGACTGTGTGTGGTATGCATCGGACTGATTCCGTCGGAATATCCATCGGACCCAATTTTCCAACTTGTTGGAAATATTTTCCGACCAACTGGTTCGATCGGACATACTCCGATCATGTGTAGAGAATTTTGATCGGACAAAGTGCCACGCATGCTCAGATCAAATTCCTACATCAAAGCTATTGGCTACTAGCCTGAACGTAGTCCCATCGTAAAGAAATTACGCCATCACGTTCTGAATGATCGGATTTTTCGACAACTTAGTCCGACCGTGTGTATGCAACAGTTTCGGACAAGATCCGACGGGCAAAATCCGATGGACAAAATCCGACGGATTTGGTTGTCGAAATCTCCGACCGTGTGTACAGGGGCTTAGTCTGTAACGAATTCTAACTGTTTTAAGGTTATTACCCTGCACAGCTTTGTATTGTCAGAAAAAAACTGAGATTGTACTATTTATACCAACCTCAATGTTTTTGATGAACGCGTTAAACAGAACCGGTCCCAGGACAGAGCCTTGGGGCACCCCGCTAACAACTCAGACCATTGAGAAGATATATCATTAACCACCATCGACTTTTTGGCCGAGGCCCTGTAACTCATTTTTTATCCAGCTACTATTGACTATGCCAGGGGTGTCAAACTCAATTTCACTGCGGGCCACATCAGCATTGTGGTTGTGCTCAAAGGGCTGGTTGTATCTCTAAGCCCTTGTACACACGGTTGGAAATTCCGACAGAAAAGGTCCAACCGGACCGTGTTGTCGGATAATCCGACCGTGTGTGGGCTACATCGGACTTTTCCGTCGGAATGTCCAAGCAACAAAGCTTGAGAGCTGAATATAAAATTTTCCAACAACATGATCCGATCGGACTTGGTCCGATCGTTTGTAGAGAATTCCGATTGGGCAAAGTGCCACGCATGCTCAGAAGAAATTACGAGAGCAAAGCTATTGGCTACTAGACTGAACGCAGTCCCGTCGCAATGAATGAACGTCATCACATTCCGAACGATCGGATTTTCCAACAACTTTGTCCGACCGTGTGTATGCAACATTAGTTTCAGACAAAATCCCTCGGAAAAAATCTGATGGATTTTGTTGTCGGAATGTCCGACTGTGTGTACAAGGGCTAAGACTCTATACAGTAAATGTACTCAGGGCTTTTTTCTCAGGGAATCTGTGCAGGAACTCAACCATGCCCCCCTCGCCGAACGGCATAGAACAGTGGGAGGATATAAAAGGTGTAAGCCCTTTTACACACGGTCGGAGATTCCGACAACCAAATCCGTCTGAGTAATTCCGACTGATTAATTCCGGAAGATGTCTGGAAGAGATGTTGCATACACACGGTCGGACTAAATTGTCGGAAAATCCGATTGTAGATAACGTGATGACGTTATTTCGTTACGACAGGACTACGTTCACGCTAGTAGCCAATAGCTTTGGTCTAGGAATTTGATCTGAGCATGCGTGGCACTTTGTCCGTCGGAGTAGGCTACACATGATCGGAGTATGTCCGATAGGAGCATTTTGTCGGAAAATTTTACCGGCAAGTTGGAAAACTTGGTCCGACAGATATTCCGACGGAAACAGTCCGATGCAGACCACACACAGTTGGAATATCCGACAAAACGGTCCGATAGGACACATTCCGTCGGAATCTCCGACCGTGTGTACAAGGGCTAATAAATACCAGTAGTGCGTTATGTGGAGTTCAGGGATGCACTACGTACAGCTTTCAGAGTTCAGGGATGTGCTGTGAAAGGGATGCAGTTTCAAGGGTGCGCAGAGCAGAGTTTAGAGGTGCACTAGATACCGAGTGCAGGGTTCGGGGGTGCCCTATGTGCAGAGTGCAGAGCTAGGGGTATGCTGTATACATAGTGCAGGGTTGAGTAGTGCCACCAATGATGTGGCCCTATTGCTCCCACCGACACCCACCAATAATGGGGCACTAATCCTCCCATTGACACCAATGATGGGTCACTATTCCTCCAACTGACAGCTCTGCCTCTCTCTTACTTGCAGGGAGATCATTGGTCGGCACCTGTGCACCCGGGCACAGATAGGGATCCCAGTGCAGCTTACTACAGGATGCCCCATCCCACATGGCAGCTGCATCTCCCTCATCCTGCGAGTGAAGAGCTAGCAGGGATCTCTGACCTGATGAGAGGAAAGCTGTCCTTGTAAAAACAGAAGACAGTGGCGAGCAGGAAGTAGAGAGCAGGAGCTGGAGGTGTCGGAACTCTGTTCCACCATGTTCTGGCTGAATAAAAAAATCCCTGGGTGTGAGGGCCACGTGAAATGGGCTGGTGGGCCGAATTTGTATTTCAAATACTTTGGAGAAATCTAGATAAACTACATACACAGGCCTGTCCAGACTGCAGCTCACTTCCTCATAGAGTGTTAATAAGTTGGCTTGGCAAGAACAATCCTTCATAACTCCATGATGGTTACTATTAATGATCATTTCTTCATCATCTCCTCCAATAGTTTACATACTGTTGATGTTAGGCTGACTGTCCTGTGGTTTCCAAATATGTATCTCAGCCATATTTGAATATTAGTACCATTCATTTTTCACCAATCGGCTGGTACCATTCTGGTAAGCAAGCTGTTCTTAATAACTCTCAAATAAAGCCATCTGGTCTTAGAGAAATGTTTCCATTAAGTTATTCAACTCTTCTTGAAATACTTTCTTCTGTTAGCCACAAGTCTAAAGCCAAGAACAACAATGTAATATATTTCAGCTTACTCCTTTTGGATGTGGTTCTATCAGTTTTCATTTTTTAGGCTAAGCACAGAAAAATACCTGTTGATCCCACCAGAAATCCAGTGTCCTTATCCCTTCCTGTGCTCCACACTGATATCTTAAACAAGGTTATCCCACCTACACCTAAATGTTTACTACCTCCATCAGCTTATCAATTTTGTTATCACTTGCTCCTCCTTTTTCTATTGTAAGATCCCATGAGCAGGGCCACCCTAACCCTTTTGCTTTGATTATATTGATTATATATTATATTATGTTATTATTATTATTATATTCTATTAATTTTGTAAGGTGCTGTGGAAACTGTTAGCACTATAGAATTCCTGCATAGTCTTTCCAGCTTTCTTCTGTAAACTGCAGACCACCTCCTCCTCTCTTAATGCGATGAGAAGGGGGGGGGGGGGTGTGTTAGTAGCCCAAATCAGAAGAGCAGCTTAGGGTAACGGCACCGCTCCTCCATAGATACAGTACACTGAGTGAACGTCGTCATCCTAGGATATTCCTGGCAGGATCACCAGGTGATAAGAAAAAGCCTGAAAAAAGAAAACGAATGAAGCCCCCACATCCAAAGACTGATAAGCCACAATAGAGGACATTCTTGCCTTTTTTGGTTTAGATATACATTAAGACAATTGAAAATACATATAGTACAGTAGAACAAGAGTCTCCAAACTTTCTGAACAAAGGGCCAGTTTATTGTTCTTAAGACTTTCAGTGGGCCAGACTTTGGCCAGTGTGAGTAGAAAATGCCCTGGCATCAATGGGAGTAAACGCTACCCCATCATTGGTATCAGTGGGGGAGGGGGCCATTGCCCCATTGTTGGCATTATGGGAAGAAATACTGTAGTTCTATGTCATTAGTATTAATGTAAGGATTAGTGCCTCATCATTGGTGTTAGTAGGAGGAATCGCGCCCCATCATTGTTCTTGAGAGGAATATTGCCTAATCATTGGTATTAATGGAAGGAATAGTGCCCCATCATTGGTGTCAATGGGAGGAATAGTGCCCCATCACTTATTAATGGAAGGAATAGTGCCCCTTCATTGGTGTCAGTGGGAGGAATAGTGCCCCTTCATTGGTGTCAGTGGGAGGAATAATGCCCTATCATTGGTTTTAATAGAAGGAATAATGCCGCTTCATTGGTGTCAGTGGGAGGAATAGTGCCCCATCATTGGTATTAATGGAAGGAATAGTGCCCCTTCATTGGTGTCAGTGGGAGGAATAGTGCCCCTTTATTGGCATTAATGGAAGGAATAGTGCCCCTTCATTGGTGTCAGTGGGAGGAATAGTGCCCCATCATTGGTATTGATGGAAGGAAAAGTGCCCCATCATTGGTGTCAATGGAAAGAATAGTGCCCCATCATTGGTATTAATGAAAGGAATAGTGCCCCATCATTGGTGTCAATGGAAAGAATAGTGCCCCTTCATTGGTATTAATGAAAGGAATAGTGCCCCTTCATTGGTGTCAGTGGGAGGAATAGTGCCCCATCATTGGTATTAATGGAAGGAATAGTGCCCCATCATTGGTGTTAATGGAAAGAATAGTGCCCCTTCATTGGTGTCAGTGGGAGGAATAATGTCCTATCATTGGCAATAATGGAAGGATGGAAGGAATAGTGCCACTTAATTGCCGTCAGTGGGAGGAATAGTGCCCTATTCTTTCTATCAGTGACAGGAATTATGCCCCATTGTTGATGTCAGTGGGAGTAATAGTGCCCCAAGGGCCGGATAAAGGCAAGCAAAGGGCCGCAGTTTGGAGACCAATGCATTAGAGCCTTGGATTTTCCAAAAATTAGACTTACCCTGGCAGACCTTGCAGCATTTACCCTCCACCTTCTCCGGATAGTCGCACGGATATTCCTCGGGGCACGTGACCCGCTGGCAGTCCTGACTGCCGTCCTTACAGGTGCACAGGATACAAGGAATAGCGCCAAAGTTTCGGAATACGGGGTGCCAGACCTCGCCGTGTGAATACGTCTTACCATTATAAATGCAGGCTGGAGTGAAAGAGAGATGAAGTTATAATATCTACAAGGAGCAAATTATCCAATTCAAGTTATAATGGAGAAGACAAAACCATTCATGTAGAAGGAGAAAAGGTCTCTATAGACAGGTCCTCATTCACCCAGAATGTCTGACGGGCCCACAAAGCAAACAATGGAATCCGAACACAATAAGTGTAAAATAGGTTTACAAAGTCGTTCCCATTATAAAATTCTACACACGCTCTCATATTAGGCCCAAGGGATTTGGTGGCCCAAAAAAGGTACAAGCGGTCTTACAATCAGGCTTAAAACGTTAATTTGGCCTTCCCTGGTTCCTCCCTCCCCCCTCATAAACATGCTACTGAAAGTTTAAAATCAAGCCTCTCCATCTCCAATACATACCTTATTTTAACATCGCCGGTTCTCTGCGCTTCTCTATATAATCCAGGCTAATCTTGGAAAATGGGGAGCGGCAAAAGAGTGGAAGGTTTAGTGCAAAACTAGGGTGCAAAAAGGGGGTTGAGTCACTACAGGCCCACCAACAAGTCCATGCAGTGCATACTTTTTCAGGGTCGGGGCCATCTTCGGCCATTAGGCTTTCCATTGCCATGATGTATTCAAGTATCTGGGCCGATTCCAAAAAGGAAGGAGAAGGTTTTTTTTTTTCCAGTGATGAGATATAGCGACCTTGGGAGCTAACAGGCAGTGTCTTACAATGCTGTTTTTGATCTTTGGCCAGAGAGCAGGGATGGCGAGAACCCCCCCATAATGGGCACAGCAGATGTACAGACCCGGGAACCTCAGCAGAAGGATGGTGGGAACCCCTCATAATGGGCACAGCAGGTGTACAGACCTGGGAACTTAGCACAGAGATGGTGGGAACCTCTCACAATGGGCACAGCAGGTGTACAGACCTAGAAACCCAGCAGAAGGATGGTGGGAACCTCTCATAATGGGCACAGAAGGTGTACAGACCTGGGAACCCAGCAGAAGGATGATGGGAACCTCTCATAATGAGCACAGCAGGTGTACAGACCCAGAACCTCTGCAGAAGGATGGTGGGAACCCCTCATAATGGGCACAGCAGGTGTACAGACCTGGGAACTCAGCACGGGGATGGTGGGAACCCCTCATAATGGGCACAGAAGGTGTACAGACCTGGGAACTCAGCACGGGGATGGTGGGAACCCCTCATAATGGGCACAGAAGGTGTACAGACCTGGGAACTCAGCACGGGGATGGTGGGAACCCCTCATAATGGGCACAGAAGGTGTACAGACCTGGGAACCCAGCAGAAGGATGGTGGGAACCTCTCATAATGAGCACAGCAGGTGTACAGACCCAGAACCTCTGCAGAAGGATGGTGGGAACCCCTCATAATGGGCACAGCAGGTGTACAGACCTGGGAACTCAGCACGGGGATGGTGGGAACCCCTCATAATGGGCACAGAAGGTGTACAGACCTGGGAACTCAGCACGGGGATGGTGGGAACCCCTCATAATGGGCACAGCAGGTGTACAGACCTGGGAACTCAGCACGGGGATGGTGGGAACCCCTCATAATGGGCACAGAAGGTGTACAGACCTGGGAACTCAGCACGGGGATGGTGGGAACCCCTCATAATGGGCACAGAAGGTGTACAGACCTGGGAACTCAGCACGGGGATGGTGGGAACCCCTCATAATGGGCACAGAAGGTGTACAGACCTGGGAACCCAGCAGAAGGATGGTGGGAACCTCTCATAATGAGCACAGCAGGTGTACAGACCCAGAACCTCTGCAGAAGGATGGTGGGAACCCCTCATAATGGGCACAGCAGGTGTACAGACCTGGGAACTCAGCACGGGGATGGTGGGAACCCCTCATAATGGGCACAGAAGGTGTACAGACCTGGGAACTCAGCACGGGGATGGTGGGAACCCCTCATAATGGGCACAGCAGGTGTACAGACCTGGGAACTCAGCACGGGGATGGTGGGAACCCCTCACAATGGGCACAGCAGGTGTACAGACCTGGGAACTCAGCACGGGGATGGTGGGAACCCCTCACAATGGGCACAGCAGGTGTACAGATCCAGGAACTCAGCAGAAGGATGGTGGGAACCCCTCATAATTGGCACAGCAGGTGTACAGACCTAGAAACCCAGCAGAAGGATGGTGGGAACCTCTCATAATGGGCACAGCAGGTGTACAGATCCAGGAACTCAGCAGAAGGATGGTGGGAACCTCTCATAATGGGCACAGCAGGTGTACAGACCTGGGAACTCAGCACAGGGATAGTGGGAACCCCTCATAATGGGCACAGAAGGTGTACAGACCTGGGAACCCAGCAGAAGGATGGTGGGAACCTCTCATAATGGGTACAGCAGGTGTACAGACCCAGAACCTCTGCAGAAGGATGGTGGGAACCCCTCATAATGGGCACAGCAGATGTACAGACCTAGAAACCCAGCAGAAGGATGGTGGGAACCTCTCATAATGGGCACATAAGGTGTACAGACCTGGGAACTCAGCACAGGGATAGTGGGAACCTCTCATAATGGGCACAGAAGGTGTACAGACCTGGGAACCCAGCAGAAGGATGGTGGGAACCTCTCATAATGAGCACAGCAGGTGTACAGACCCAGAACCTCTGCAGAAGGATGGTGGGAACCCCTCATAATGGGCACAGCAGGTGTACAGACCTGGGAACTCAGCACGGGGATGGTGGGAACCCCTCATAATGGGCACAGAAGGTGTACAGACCTGGGAACTCAGCACGGGGATGGTGGGAACCCCTCATAATGGGCACAGCAGGTGTACAGACCTGGGAACTCAGCACGGGGATGGTGGGAACCCCTCACAATGGGCACAGCAGGTGTACAGACCTGGGAACTCAGCACGGGGATGGTGGGAACCCCTCACAATGGGCACAGCAGGTGTACAGATCCAGGAACTCAGCAGAAGGATGGTGGGAACCCCTCATAATTGGCACAGCAGGTGTACAGACCTAGAAACCCAGCAGAAGGATGGTGGGAACCTCTCATAATGGGCACAGCAGGTGTACAGATCCAGGAACTCAGCAGAAGGATGGTGGGAACCTCTCATAATGGGCACAGCAGGTGTACAGACCTGGGAACTCAGCACAGGGATAGTGGGAACCCCTCATAATGGGCACAGAAGGTGTACAGACCTGGGAACCCAGCAGAAGGATGGTGGGAACCTCTCATAATGGGTACAGCAGGTGTACAGACCCAGAACCTCTGCAGAAGGATGGTGGGAACCCCTCATAATGGGCACAGCAGATGTACAGACCTAGAAACCCAGCAGAAGGATGGTGGGAACCTCTCATAATGGGCACATAAGGTGTACAGACCTGGGAACTCAGCACAGGGATAGTGGGAACCTCTCATAATGGGCACAGAAGGTGTACAGACCTGGGAACCCAGCAGAAGGATGGTGGCAACCTCTCATAATGGGCACAGCAGGTGTACAGACCCAGAACCTCTGCAGAAGGATGGTGGGAACCCCTCATAATGGGCACAGCAGGTGTACAGACCTGGGAACTCAGCACAGGGATTGTGGGACTAGTTGGGTAGGCAGTTTAGAGGAACTGGTTTACTACACACAAAAAAACTGCAACATGAACATCCTCACTACTTTGTGTCACCTTTCTTGTGCTTTTCTTTCATCAGTATTTTCACCGTTGTCCCACCTCCTCCCTTCTGCTTGAAGCTTCGAGGGTTGAACCCCAGAGAAGAACTGACAATGGTGGACTCTGTGGCCCCCAAGGACTTCTTGCTGAGCAGCTCGCTGAGGCACTGGTCCTGGGAGTGTCTCTGCAGGGCACAAAGCAGATATTTACACCTTTAAAGGAGAGCTCCACCTAGTGAGCGGTACAGGTAAAGGACATGTGAAAATTGTATTTATATCTACCCTGCTCTTAGGATCTAAAGCAGCGGTCCTCGAACTGTGGCCCGGAGGCTAGATGCGACCCTTTGCTTGCCTTTATTCGGCCCTTGCGGTACTATTCCTTCCACTGATACAAGGGACTGTTCCTCCCTCTGACACCAACCATGGGGCACCATTCTTCCCACTGACACCAACCATGGGGCACCATTCTTCCCACTGACACCAACCATGGGGCACCATTCCTCCCACTGACACCAACCATGGGGCACCATTCCTCCCACTGACACCAACCATGGGGCACCATTCCTCCCACTGACATCAAAGCTTTAGTAAATTACTGATTGATTATTGATTATTGATCTGGACATGCACAGCACATGGAGGGATCAAAACAAACCTGTAAAACTGGTCACCAGGGGTGAAACTCCTTAACAAAGATACAGGCATTAAAAACCTGACAGGGGTTCTAATCCTCCCGTAATCTTTACAAAATGTACCACCTCATCATGTATAATATATGCTCTACATCCCATATTCTGCACCTCCCTATTCCCTACGCCACACTGTCTGTTCCCTATTCTGCAGTGCCTCATTCCATATGCTATGCTGTATATTCCCTATTCCACAAAGCATCATTCCATATACCATTCTGTACATTCTATATATTATATGTCATGCTGTATGTTTCCTATGCTGCACCTCCTCGTATGCAATGCTGTACGTTCCCTATTCCACACCTACTCATTCTGTGCACCATGCTGTATGTTCCCTATTCTGCACGCCATGCTGTAAGTTTCCTATTCCGCACCTCCTCGGTCCATACGCTATGCTATTAGGGTTGCCACCTTTTCTTCAAGCCAAACCCGAACATTTTTGCGGCACAGGGCAATATTTTGTTTATTTTTTCAGTAAACACTATAGGATTATAAAAGGCCTGGGATATATTTGGGTGCCCCAAGGAGAGTAGTAATGTAGCGCACAGAGCGCACCAGTGGGTGTGGCCAAATTGCTCTTGCTGACATCATCAACCCACCCTTCAGTGATGCCGAACCTGACCTCAAACAGCTGCCCGCAGCGGCAACAGATTTGTGTATGACTATCTGGGTTACTTGGGGAGCCACAGCCTGGTCTGAATAATGTGTCCGGGTTTCAGGTGGACTGAAATCCGGACACATGATTCAAAACCCAAACTGTCCGGGTGAATCCTGGACAGGTGGCAACCCTATATGCTGTATGTTCCCTATTCCGCCCCTCCTCATTCCATACAATATGCTGTACGTTCCCTATTCCTCCTCATTCCCTACTCCATGCTGTACGTTCTCTATTCCGCACCTCCTCATGTCCTACTCCATGCTGTACGTTCCCTATTCCGGACCTCCTCATGCCATACGCCATGCTGCAAGTTCCTTATTTCGCAACTCCCCATTCCATAACACCATGCTGTACGTCTCCTATTCCGCACCTCCTTGATCCGTACGCCACGCTGTACGTGCCCTATGCCGCACCTCCTCATTCTGCATGCTATGCAGTTTGTTCCCTATTCTGTACCTCCTCATTCCATATGCTATGCTCTATATTTCCTATTCCACAAAGCATCATTCCATATACTATTCTGTACATTCTATATACTATGTGTCATGCCGTATGTTTCCTATGCCACAACTCCTCGATCCATACGCCATGCTGTACGTTCCCTATTCCACACCTACTCATGCCGTACACCATGCTGTATGCTCCCTATTCCCTACGCCATGCTGTACGTACCTTATTCTGCACCGCCCCATTCCGTACACCATGCTGTATTTTTCCTATTCTGCACCTACTCATTCCATATGCCATGCTGTTCGTTCCCTAGTCCTCACCTCCTCATTCCGGATGCCATGCTGTACTTTGCCAATTCCACACCTCCTCATTTCGTATGCCATGCTGTATGTTCCCCATTCCGCACCTCCGCATTCCACGCTTTACGTTCCCCATTCCGCACCTCCTCATTCCGTATGCCACGCAGTACGTTACCCATTCCGCACCTCCTAATTCCATATGCCATGCTGTTCGTTCCTTAGTCCGCACCTCCTCATTCCACATGCCATGCTGTACTTTGCCAATTCCACACCTCCTCATTTCGTATGCCATGCTGTACGTTCCCCATTCCGCACCTCCTAATTCCGTATGCCACGCAGTACGTTGCCCATTCCGTACCTCCTAATTCCATATGCCACGCTGTTCGTTCCGTAGTCCGCACCTCCTCATTCCACATGCCATGCTGTACTTTGCCAATTCCACACCTCCTTATTTCGTATGCCATGCTGTATGTTCCCCATTCCGCACCTCCTCATTCCGTACCTCCCAATTCCATATGCCATGCTCTCCTTTCCCTAGTCCGCACCTCCTCATTCCGCATGCCATGATGTACTTTGCCAATTCCACACCTCCTTACTTCGTATGCCATGCTGTATGTTCCCCATTCCGCACCTCCTCATTGCGTATGCCACGCTGTACATTCCCCATTCCACACCTCCTCATTCCGTATGCCATGCAGTACGTTACCCATTCCGCCCCTGCTAATTCCATATGCCATGCTGTTGGTTCCCTAGTCCACACCTCCTCATTCCAAATGCCATGCTGTACTTTGCCAATTCCACACCTCCTTACTTCGTATGCCATGCTGTATGTTCCCCATTCCACACCTCCTCATTGCGTATGCCAAGCTGTACGTTCCCCATTCCGCACCTGATCATTCCGTATGCCATGCAGTATGTTACCCATTCCGCACCTCCTCATTCCATATGCCATGCTGTTGGATCCCCATTCCGTTATTCTGCACACAGTGTTTAAAATGGAGTGATGTGGAATAAAATGTGTTGCATTGCCCCAATCGCTCAACAGATCAATTTCCTACTGCTCGGGGGACCTGTGAATTCTAGTTATGCCCTTGACTTTAATATTAAAGTCTTTTATCTAAAACTGCGGCAAAGTTTTTTAAAAGTTAAAAAATATTTTAAAAAGTTGGAGAGAAAGCACCTATTGGTAAAATTGGGGGACTGGGGGGGGGATCTATAGGTTGGAATGAAACTCCTGAGCAGCGATGCCGATTTACACACATGGAAAAACGCCATATTGACCAGTTTTAGCCGGGGGTACGCGGAGTTTTACAGGAGCAGGTGTCCGAGTCTCTGATGAATGCTCGGCCTTGTTCAGTCTCCATATTATGTAGAACTTGGTGTGGTCCGGAGGAGGAGTGACGCCACGTGTGGGGGGCGAAGGTACGGAATGTAAACCCGAGGATTCCGTGACATTGGCGGCGTGAGGTCATTATTTTATGCACCTTTTTACCTTTCTGAGCATTCCTGGGTACAGAATATTGAAATTAGGGCTGAAACAACTAATCGATTATGAAATTAATCGATTACTATTTTCATAATCGATTAATCGGGCAGTAACACAATGGGGTTTAAAAAAAAAAAAATGAGCCCCTTTAGAGTAAAAAAAGAGCAAATAATCGCTACTGTAAATTTCACTGTTGCACAGTAAAAAAAAAAAAAATGAACCCCTTACAATAGCGATTATTTGCTCTTTTTGTACTATAAAGTCCTAAATTATTTTAACCCCATTATGTAACTGAACATCTTAGACCTGGATCACATCTATGCGTTTTTTGGTGCTTTTTGCAGAAACGCACTACAGTTCATTTAACGTTCACATCTATGTTTTTCAGCTGCTCCATATTTGGAAAGTGTCGGGGACTTTTTTCAACACAAGACGGTGCTTTTTTTTTGTTCGATAGACTTCAATGGAGAAGCTGCAGAAAAGCATGTAATGCGTTTTTGCAGCAATTAGTTTTTTTTTTTTTTTATCTGCCCAACAACAAATTGGCCAAAAAAAAAAAAAGGCATAAAAAAAATGCAAAACTGCAGCAAAATCACGTGCACAAAAAATCAAAATGCACAAAAAGCACTGCAGGAATAGATCAAAAGAAAAAAAAAAATAAACTGCAGAGGTGAGTACCGAGCTTTATGCTGGTCACACCGATCAATTTTCAGACCAGAATATTCAGATGAAAAATCTTTGTACATTCACTGAATGAAAGAACGTGGTTTGAAATTTTCACTTGTTTTTAACATTCTGTTTTAAAGCGAATGTAATTTCTGAACGAAAAAAAACGCACACACTGTCTGACAATTCCTGTGACCGAGAAGTTTTCTATTATTTCTAAATTTTCCCATCACTTTGGTTTGAAAACCAACGTCGATTTGACCCCATTAACGATTAGAAAATCGAATGAACATTCTTAAAATGTAACTTTTTTTTGAAGGAAGACATTGTTTTTATATGGCCAGCATATAATATATTACAGTTCTGTTTGAAAATCTGCAAAACAGTCTAACTTTTTTTTCTTTTAAATAAAAAAAATTTGATCTGAGTCAGATATTTACCAGATTCAACCTCTAATAGTATATACAGTATATATCTCCTCTAATAGTATATACAGTATATATCTCCTCTAATAGTATATCTCTCCTTTAATATTGTATACAGTATATATCTCCTCTAATAGTGTATACAGTATATATCTCCTCTAATAGTATATACAGTATATATTTCCTCTAATAGTATATCGCTCCTCTAATTGTGTATACAGTATATCTCTCCTCTAATAGTATATATCTCCTCTAATAGTATATCTCTCCTCTAATAGTATATATCTCCTCTAATAGTATATCTCTCCTCTAATAGTATAAACAGTATATCACTCCTCTAATAGTATATATCTCCTCTAATAGTATATCTCTCCTCTAATAGTATAAACAGTATATCACTCCTCTAATAGTATATATTTCCTCTAATAGTATATCTCTCCTTTAATATTGTATACAGTATATATCGCCTCTAATAGTATATACAGTACATATTTCCTCTAATAGTATATCTCTCCTCTAATTGTGTATACAGTATATCTCTCCTCTAATAGTATATATCTCCTCTAATAGTATATCTCTCCTCTAATAGTATAAACAGTATATCACTCCTCTAATAGTATATATTTCCTCTAATAGTATATCTCTCCTTTAATATTGTATACAGTATATATCGCCTCTAATAGTATATACAGTACATATTTCCTCTAATAGTATATCTCTCCTCTAATTGTGTATACAGTATATCTCTCCTCTAATAGTATATACAGTATATATCTCCTCTAATAGTATATCTCTCCTCCAATAGTGTATACAGTATATATATCTCCTCTAATAGTGTATACAGTATATATTTCCTCTAATAGTATATAAAGTATATATCTCCTCTAATAGTATATCTCTCCTTTAATAGTATATATCTCCTCTAATAGTATATACAGTATATATTTCCTCTAATAGTATATCTCTCATTTACTATTGTATACAGTATATATCTCCTCTAATAGTATATACAGTATATATTTCCTGTAATAGTATATCTCTCCTCCAATATTGTATACAGTATATATCTCCTCTAATAGTATATACAGTATATATCTCCTCTAATAGTATATCTCTCCTCCAATAGTGTATACAGTATATATCTCCTCTAATAGTATATACAGTATATATCTCCTCTAATAGTATATACAGTATATATCTCCTCTAATAGTGTATATACAGTATATCTCTCCTCTAATAGTATATACAGTATCTCACCTCTAATAGTGTATATACAGTATATGTCTCCTCTAGTAGTGTATACAGTATATATTTCCTCTAATAGTATATACAGTATATATCTCCTCTAATAGTATATACACAGTATATCTCTCCTTTAATAGTATATATCTCTCCTCTAATAGTATATACAGTATATCTCTTCTGTCTGTTAGTCTCAGAGTGGATTAAAGATTTTGCACCCTAACCATACAGTTGGTTATTTATATTTACCACTGCATAGAGATATTTAAGAATAAATTGCCTTTTTTTTTAAACTTTACATTTTAACTAAATTATACACCACACTTTTTTTAGTGTTATTAACTGATTAATCAAAACAATAAAATCGGCCAACTAATCAATTATGAAAATAATGGTTAGTTGCAGCCCTAATTGAAATACTTAAATCTTCCATGTGTGGGAGTTCCTCTAGTAAGGCAATAAAAGGATTTTCTGTCAGCCTAGAGAACAATGGAACTTTGTGTTGTGACTTGTATTGTAGAAACCTTACAGGATGTGTAAAGAATCCGGCCGGCTTCCATAATAGATGTTGGCCTTTTTGGGATGTGATAATCTTCCTAAAAGCAGAAAGTGGATAAGTGGCTATCCTTGCAGTGAGGAGGTTGCAGGTACATTTTCTGCTAGGGACACGACCTGCTTTTTTGTTTTCCTACAACCTAAGAAAATACTACTAGGTATGCAGCAGCCCTGAAATATAATGGTGGTCACTGCATACATAGTGCTAGTATATAGTGGTGCTCTGTGCATACATAGTGCTAGTATATAGTGGTGCTCTGTGCATACATAGTGCTAGTATATAGTGGTGCTCTGTGCATACATAGTGCTAGTATATAGTGGTGCTCTGTGCATACATAGTGCTAGTATATAGTGGTGCTCTGTGCATACATAGTGCTAGTATATAGTACTGCTCTGTGCATACATAGTGCTAGTATATAGTGGTGCTCTGTGCATACATAGTGCTAGTATATAGTGGTGCTCTGTGCATACATAGTGCTAGTATATAGTGGTGCTCTGTGCATACATAGTGCTAGTATATAGTGCTGCTCTGTGCATACATAGTGCTAGTATATAGTACTGCTCTGTGCATACATAGTGCTAGTATATAGTGGTGCTCTGTGCATACATAGTGCTAATATATAGTGGTGCTCTGTGCATACATAGTGGTAGTATATACTGGTTCACTCATTACAAACATAGCCCTAGTATATATTAGTACTCAGTGCATACATAGCCCTAGTATAGTATATATTAGTACTCGGTGCATACATAGCCCTAGTATATATCAGTACTCAGTACAGACATAGCCCTGGTATATACTGGTACTCAGTGCAAATGTAGCCCTAGTATATAGCAGTACTCATTACAAACATAGCCCTAGTATACAACAGTACTCTGTGCCTACATAGCCCTAGTATATATCAGTACTCAGTACATACATAGCCCTAGTATACATTGGTACTCAGTACATACATAGCCCTAGTATATATTGGTACTCAGTACATACATAGCCCTAGTATATATGTGTACTCAGTACATACATAGCCCTAGTATACATTGGTACTCAGTACATACATAGCCCTAGTATACATTGATACTCAGTACATACATAGCCCTAGTATATAGCAGTACTCAGTACATACATAGCCCTAGTATATATTGGTACTTAGTACATACATAGCCCTAGTATATATTGGTACTCAGTACATACATAGCCCTAGTATATATGTGTACTCAGTACATACATAGCCCTACTATATATGTGTACTCAGTACATACATAGCCCTAGTATACATTGGTACTCAGTACATACATAGCCCTAGAATACATTGGTACTCAGTACACATATATACTAAGGCTATGTTTGCCCTGACCTAGCCCTAGTATATATTGGTACTCAGTGCAAACATGGACCTAATATATTTTTTATATATATGGGGTATGGCCAGCTTTAATTAGGTTAGCACTGACTGATGCACTGTTGTATTAAATAAACAGGAACTATACTACAAAAAGAAAAAAAAAAATTTACGTACAACACCTCTGTTTAATGGCTCCTCTTCCCCGGATCGCTCAAATGACCCATCTGTAAGACACGGAATACACAAAAGGTGAGAGATCTAGGAAGCTGATGGGACAATTTGTGATGATAATACAAAGGCGTTGGGGTGGGGGGGTCAGCCTGTCAGTGCTCAGACCATTCGCCACACACTGCATCAAAATTGGTCTGCATGGCTGTCATCCCAGAAGGAAGCCTCTTCTAAAGATGATGCACAAGTCTGCTTGTCTTCAGCAGACTAAAGATATAGATTACTGGAACCATGTCCTGTGGTCTGATGAGACCAAGATAATCTTATTTGGTTCAGATGGTGACAAGCGTGTGTCGCGGCAACCAGGTGAGGAGTATAAAGACAAGTGTGTCTTGCCTACAGTCAGTCAGGCATGGTGGTGGGAGTGTCATGGTCTGGGGCTGCATGAGTGCTGCCGGCACTGGGGAGCTACAGATCATTGTGGGAACCATGAATGCCAACATTTACTGTGACATACTGAAGCAGAGCATGATCCCCTCCCTTCGGAGACTGGGCCGCAGGGCAGTATTCCAACATGATAACCACCCCAAACACACCTCCAAGTTCTTTAGCAAGTCCTTCTTGCTAAAAAAGCTGAGGGTAAAGGTGATGGACTGGCCAAGCATGTCTCCAGACCTAAACCCTATTGAGCATCTGTGGGACATCCTCAAATGGAAGGTGGAGGAGCGCAAGGTCTCCAACATCCACCAGCTTTGTGTTGTTGTCATGGAGGAGGGGAAGAGGACTCCAGTGGTGACCTGTGAAGCTCTGGTGACCTCCATGCCCAAGAGGGTTAAGGCAGTGCTGGAAAATAATGGTATACATACACACACACACACACACCTTACATAGAAACACATTTTTACCTTTTTTTCGATTAAAGCTGGCCATACACCAGAATTGCCTTAAAACTTTCATACTGAGAGTTTGAAAAATTGAACAGCATTCGATCTTACCAGCTTTTAAAGATACCTCATTCAACATTTCAATGGAACACTCATTTGAAATTTTATCCAGACCCGTCACTTCAATAGAATCCCCACATATTAAGCAGGGTTCATTACAATACGTAGGATTTTTCCCGAATTAAACCCACATTGCCAGTTATTTTATTCACTCGAGAAAAATTTGCCATCCTGTCACTGTACTTGAAACTGTTAGAAAATCGAGCGAACATTACAAAGTGACACGTTTCGAATGAAATTGTAGTGATGTATGGCCAGCTTAACACAGCCCTACAGGAGTGCATTCATCGATTTATCTAAAAGCTGAACTCGGGCAAATGTAAAAGGCACAAATGAATGTTGGGGTAACTGATACATCATATATATTTTTTAAGTCATTCTTACTTTACAGAATTTCTTCACACCTGCTTAAAATGTTTGCACAGTGCTGTAAGCGTTTTCTGCAAATAGAGAAAATAGCCTAACACTATAGACTAAGGACATTCAACCAATAGAGGAAATAGCCTAACACTATAGACTAAGGACATTCAACCAATAGAGGAAATAGCCTAACACTATAGACTAAGGACATTCAACCAATAGAGGAAATAGCCTAACACTACAGACTGAGAACATTCAACCAATAGAGAAAATAGCCTAACACTATAGACTAAGGACATTCAACCAATAGAGGAAATTGGTTAACACTATAGACTAAGGACATTCAACCAATAGGGGAAATAGCCTAACACTATAGACTAAGGACATTCAACCAATAGGGGAAATAGCCTAACACTATAGACTAAGGACATTCAACCAATAGAGGAAATAGCCTAACACTATAGACTAAGGACATTCAACCAATAGAGGAAATAGAATAACACTACAGACTGAGAACATTCAACCAATAGAGAAAATAGCCTAACACTACAGACTGAGGACATTCAACCAATAGAGAAAATAGCCTAACACTACAGACTGAGGACATTCAACCAATAGAGGAAATAGCCTAACACTATAGACTAAGGACATTCAACCAATAGAGGAAAATAGCCTAACACTATAGACTAAGGACATTCAACCAATAGAGGAAAATAGCCTAACACTATAAACTAAGGCTTTTTCCTCTATTGGTTGAAAGTCCTTAGTCTATAGTGTTATGCCACGTACACACGATCGGAATTCTTGTCGGAAAAAGCTCTGATGGTTTCCCCGTAGGAATTCCAACGGAGTTTCGCTCAAACTGTCTTGCCTACACACGGTCACACCAAATTCTGACGGTCAATAACACCGCGACATACAACACGTTTAGCGGCACTATAAAAAGGGAAGTTTAATATTTCCGAGCATGAGTGGAATTGTTTCCGAGCATGCGTCAGAATTTTGCATGCCGGAATTGCATACACACGATCGAATAATCCGATAGAAAGGTTTTCCGTCGGAAAAATTAAGAACAGGCTCTCAATCTAAAGACAGTCGGAAATGCCGACAGAAAAAGACAGATGGGCGTACACACGGTCGGAAAATCCTATGAAAAGCTCCCATCGGACTGTTTCCATTGGAAATTCCGGCCGCGTGTACACGCGGGCGCACAAAGTTGTCGGGAAATCCAAACGTTCGGAACGAGGTGGCATAAATCAAGTACGACGGGACTACGTAGAGGCCAGTGGCCAATAGCTTTTGCCTCCAAGCTTTCGTTTCTGAGCATGCGTGGCACTTTGTGCCTTGGAATTCTCTACACACGATCAAAAAAAGTCTTTTGTTGTTGGAAAATTTTAGATCCAGCTCTCAAACTTTTTCTGTCGGAAATTCCGACAGAAAAAGTCCGATAGAGCCCACGCACGATCGGATTTTCCGACAACATAATCCGATTGGACTTTTTCCGTTGGAATTTCCGACCGTGTTTATGGGGCATTACCCTATGAACTGAGAACATTCAACCAATAGCAAAAATAGTCCAACAATATAGGCCAAGGACATTCAACCAATGGAGAAAATAGCCTAATGCCACGTACACACGATCGGAATTCTCGTCGGAAAAAGCTCTGATGGTTTTCCCGACGGAATTCGGCTCAAGCTGTCTTGCCTACACATGGTCACATCCGATCGTTTATAACGCGGTGACGTACAACACGTATGACGGGACTAGAAAAAGGAAGTTCAATAGCCAGTAGCCAATAGCTTCTGTCTCGTAGTTGAATCTGAGCATGCGTGATTTTTGGCGTGTCGGAATTGCATACACACGATCAGAATTACCGATAGAAAGTTTTTCCGTTGGGAAAATTGAGAACATGCTATCAATTTTTGGCTGGCGGAAATTCCGATGGAGCATACACACGGTCACATTTTCCGATGAAAAGCTCTCATCGGTCTTTTTCTGGCCAGAATTCCGATCGTGTGTACGCGGCATAACACTATTGACTAATGACATTCAAGCAATAGAGAAAATAGCCTACTACTAAAGACCAAGAATATTCAACCAAAAGAGAAAATAGCCCAACAATATAGGCCAAGGGCATTCAACCAATAGAAAAAATTGCCTAAGACTAAACACTAAGAATATTCAACTAATAGAGAAAGTAGCCTAACACTACAGACTGAGAACATTCAACCAATAGAGAAAATAGCCTAAAACTACAGACTGAGAACATTCAACCAATAGAGAAAATAGCCTAACACTACAGACTGAAAACATTCAACCAATAGAGAAAATAGCCTAACACTACAGACTGAGAATATTCAACCAATAGAGAAAATAGCCTAACACTACAGACTGAGAATATTCAACCAATAGAGAAAATAGCCTAACACTACAGACTGAGAATATTCAACCAATAGAGAAAATAGCCTAACGCTACAGACTGAGAACATTCAACCAATAGAGAAAATAGCCTAACGCTACAGACTGAAAACATTCAACCAATAGAGAAAATAGCCTAACACTACAGACTGAGAATATTCAACCAATAGAGAAAATAGCCTAACACTACAGACTGAGAACATTCAACCAATAGAGAAAATAGCCTAACACTACAGACTGAGAACATTCAAATAATAGAGAAAATAGCCTAACACTACAGACTGAGAACATTCAACCAATAGAGAAAATAGCCTAACACTACAGACTGAGAACATTCAACCAATAGAGAAAATAGCCTAACACTACAGACTGAGGACATTCAACCAATAGAGAAAATAGCCTAACACTACAGACTGAGGACATTCAACCAATAGAGAAAATAGCCTAACACTACAGACTGAGGACATTCAACCAATAGAGAAAATAGCCTAACACTACAGACTGAAAACATTCAACCAATAGAGAAAATAGCCTAACACTACAGACTGAGAACATTCAACCAATAGAGAAAATAGCCTAACACTACAGACTGAGAACATTCAACAAATAGAGAAAATAGGATAACAATATAGGTCAAGAACATTCAGCCAATAGAGAAAACAATCTAAAGCCAGCCATACATGGATCAAAAACTGGCTTGTTCAGCAGGGACCGGACGATTAGGAATCCATGTGTGGGCAGGGAGGTTGTACAGAAGTCAATCTAATGTTCCAAGTCTGTACAACTGCCCTGCTGGATTTTTCCTGGCCGATCAGCACTGCTGGCTATAGCCTGCACTGCTGATCAGTGTTATTGTGACGGTAGGGAAGCCTGCCCCGCTGTCAGAATACAATACTGATCTATGGGCTGCCTGACACTATAGACTGAGAACATTCAACCAAAAGAGGAAATAGTACGACAGAGACCTCTGCACTGTGTACAGTGTGTATGGAGGTTCCTGTGTGATAATTCAGATAGAGCAGAGTGAGCCGCCATACAGAACTCATACAATGTCGCAGAGATGGAACTCTGTTTTACCTTTGGTGATCGGTTGGTTCCGTCTCTGCAACATTGTATCAATACTGCACAGAAGGTCATTATACAGGCAGACACGCCTCCTGTTCTGTTGTCCCGACTTGGAGATCCACAATGTGTGGCGCAACATTGGCGCAACGCACGAAGCGTCATTTTGAGGCTCCATCCATTGTCCAAAGAACTACGAGGGGTAGAGTTTTCAGAGCAGCCAGATGACCGTTTGGGGAAAAAAAAGGTTTACAAATTTTTTGTATTTTCCCCAAATTGTCACACTTATCAATATCATCACGTGTGTCAGAGGACTGAGGTTTACTTTACTAGAGAACACCCATACAGCGCCTTGAAAAAGTATTCACACCCCTTGATATTTTCTACATTTTGTCATGTTACAACCAAATAGTAAATGTATTTTATTGGGATTTTATGTGATAAACCAACACAAAGTGGCACATAAGTGTGAAGTGGAAGGAAAATAACTGGTTTTCAGTGTGGGGGGCATTTGTATGGCGCCCCCCGGAGTCAATACTTTGTAGAATCTCCTTTCTCTGCAATTACAGCTGCAAGTCTTTTTGGGGATGTCTCTACCAGCTTTGCACATCTAGAGAGGGACATTTCTGCCCATTCTTCTTTGCAAAATATCTCAAGCTCTGTCAGATTGGATGGAGAGCGTCTGTGAACAGCAATTTTCAAGTCTTACCACAGATTTTCAATGTGATTTAGGTCTGGACTGTGACTGGGCCATTCTAACACATGGATATGCTTTGATCTAAACCATTCCATTGTAGCTCTGGCTCTATGTTTAGGGTCGTTGTCCTGCTGGAAGGTGAACCTCCACCCCGGTCTCAAGTCTTTTGCAGACTCTAACAGGTTTTCTTCTAAGATTGTCCTGTATTTGGCTTCATCCATCTTCCCATCAACTCTGACCAGCTTCCGTGTCTCTGCTAAAGAAAAGCATCCTCACAACATGATGCTGCCACCACCATGTTTCACGGTGGGGATGGTGTGTTCAGGGTGATGTGCAGTGTTAGTTTTCCCCCACACATAGCGTTTTGCTTTTAGGCCAAAAAGTTGAATTTTGGTCTCATCTGATCAGAGCACCTTCTTCCACATGTTTGCTGTGTCCCCCACATGACTTCTCACAAACTGCAAACAGGACTTCTTATGACTTTCTTCCACCAATGTCTTTCTTCTTGTCACTCTTCCATAAAGGGCAGATTTGTGGAGAGCACGACTAATAGTTGTCCTGTGGACAGATTCTCCCACCTGAGCTGTGGATCTCTGCAGCTCCTCCAGAGTTACCATGAGCCTCTTGGCTCTTCTCTGATAAATGCTATCCTTGCCCGGCCCGGTCAGTTTAGGTGGACGGCCATGTCTTGGTAGGTTTGCAGTTGTGCCATACTCTTTCCATTTTTGGATGATGGATTGAACAGAGCTCCGCGAGATGTTCAAAGCTTGGGAGATTTTTCTATAACCTAACCCTGCTTTATACTTCTCCACAACTTTATCCCTGACCTGTCTGGTGTGTTCCTTGGTCTTCATGATGCTGTTTGTTCACTAAGATTCTCTAACAAACCTCCGAGGTCTTCACAGAACAGCTGTATTTATACCGAGATTAAATTACACACAGATGTACTCTATTTACTAATTAGGTGACTTCTGAAGGCAATTGGTTCCACTAAATTTTAGTTAGGGGTATCAGAGTAAAGGGGGCTGAATACAAATGCCTCCCCACACTTTTCACATATTTATTTGTGAAGTGAAAGGAAAATGATAAATGGTTTTCCAAGTGTTTTACAATGTGCCACTTTGTTTCAGTCTATCACATAAAATCCCAATAAAATACATTTACATTTTTTGGTTGTAACATGAGAAAATGTGGAAACTATCAAAGGGTGTGAATACTTTATCAACAGCACTGTATGTGATGCTGAGCCTCCATGATTGAGAAAACTAAAAAGGGGTGGGACCAGGGACAGGATGGGTAGGAAAGGGCTTAGATGACAAGGGATGTCCTCCAGCCAGGAAATGAGGCAGAGCTCCATCTATGACTTGCTGCAGCTTCTAATGTACATTGTGAGAAGCTCACAGTGTGCGGTGAGATCAGAGTAAGCCATTCCAGTTCATGGGAGGAGACGGCACAACTGGGCAAGACTGAAGGGAAAGGCTGCATTTTATTTATGGCTATTAAAGCAAAAAAAAAGCACAAAGAGATTGATGTTTGTTATGTAGCAGGGCTACTTACCTCGGCACCCTGGGCAGCAGGAGTCTGGTATAGTCATCGGGGAGGAACATACCAGCTCTGGACAGGTAACCAGACCACAGTATATCTGTCCATCCTACAAAACAAGAACACCGGTGATATAAGACACACAGTCTGCAATCACAAAGTTATTATTGTTATTATTATTAGGATGTACAATAATAATAATAATAATAATAATAATAAATGCAAAATAAAAAAAATAAAAAATAAAATCCGTGGGGGGGATAGTAATAATAATAATAATAATAATAACAACAACAATTAAAAAATAAGAAGTACAATAATAAAAGATGCAAAATAAAAATAAACAAAAAAATCTGTAGGGGGAAAAATAGTAATAATAATAATAATAATAATAATAGTTAAAAATAAGAAGCACAAAAAAAAAAAAAAAAAAGCAAAATCATTATTTTTTTTTTTTTTAAAAGCTAAAATAAAAAAATTAAAATGTAGGGAAAATAATAATAATAATAGTAATAATAAGACCCCTGCGCAAATACAGTGTGACATAAAATATTGCAACAATCACCATTTTATTATTTTATTCTCTAGAGTCTCCCCTAAAAAGAAAAAATATGTATTTTATATATATATATATATATATATATATATATATATATATATATATATATATATATATTATATATATATATGTTTGGGGGTTCTAACTAATTATGTAGCAAAAAATACGGATTAACAAATGTCAGAAAGGCATGAAAGGGTTAAGCACCACCGATGGCGCGCTATTGTGTTTTTTTCCCCGTTTATATCACTATACTGGTCATTTATTGACTTTGGTTTACAGTTTATATATTTCGTAATACTTATGTTCTGATTGGCAAGCACAGCGTGGCACTTATATTGATTTGATTTGTTTTGTAATAACAACAATAATAAAAAAATAATTTTTTCCTTTTTTTTGTTTGCGTTGTTGAAGGTTAATTGAAAGAGAAAAAAAAAATGTCAATAAAAATTATTTGCTAAAGTACTAAATGCTAAATTATAATAATTAAAAACGAAAATAAAAAAGCTGAACAATTTTTTTTTTAAAATGTAAAAAGAACAATCAATACGAAATCATCATCATCAAATAAAACATAATAGGGTGAATAATAATAAATGCAAAATTAAAAGCTAAAACAAAAAAAAAAAAAGTAAATACAAAATAATAATAATGACAATAATAATGCAAAACACAAATCCAAGAAAAAACAGCTCCCTTCAATGTATAATTTGTGTATTCAGCTGCTTGCATGGAGTTCAGCTTTAAAGTTACAAAAAAAAAAAAAAATCACAGATGGGAAAAGTTTTGATCATTAAAAGTATATGAAGCGTAACGGCAGCAATACGTGCGCAAACACAGATCACAGTGCACTTTCTATGAGCATTTTACCAGAAATGGTAGAAAATAGAGAATAATCGATCCGATTCATCTGTATAAAAGGCCCACTTGTTCCCTTTCTCCAGCCAGCCCAACACTCGCCCGCTCGCTGAGCGCTGAGGCTGCCCCTCGCCCATGGACCTGTAACCCAATCCTTCCTGAATGTCATGACCTGGCCACCTTGGTGCGGAGATCAGCGTTCCTCTATACAGGAGGAGATCTCACCCCCCCCCCCCCCCCCCATCAACCTGTAGAAATCACAAATATCACCCAGAACGGTGAGCAGAGCCTTGTAAAGAGTCATAGAGGGCGAGTGCCGACTTTCCGGGAACACACCGGCCCAGGCTGGGAAATCACAGAGTCCGGGTTATCCAAATATCGTGGCTCAGCCATGCCTGGAATCACAGGGTGCCTTCACAATGACCACAGCCCACACCCCCCCCCCCCCACAGAGCCCTTCACAGCCCCCCACTTAAAGACCCCCTCCTCCCCCACACTGCAAGGGTTCAATAGGCATTGGACTGAGCTGCAATCATCCCATTCCACCATTCGGTGCAACCCGTCACCCAAACCTTCTTCTCCAAGGTGGTCACATGTCACTCACACTGTGATGTCATCACATGCAATGCAGGACCTGTTATCCTGTATTATATGCAAGAATGGTGAGGACCCGCCCACAACCCAGAATATTGGAGAGTGTACCATGCCCTGCTCAGCAGCCCCATGTCCCTATCACCATTCTCTCTGATCTCTTCCTATACACACCATCCATTGCTCAGCAGCACCATGTCCCTGTCACTATTCTCTCTGATCTCTTCCTATACACACCATCCACTGCTCAGCAGCCCCATGTCCCTATCACTATTCTCTCTGATCTCTTCCTATACACACCATCCATTGCTCAGCAGCACCATGTCCCTATCACCATTCTCTCTGATCTCTTCCTATACACACCATTTACTGCTCAGCAGCCCCATGTCCCTATCACTATTCTCTCTGATCTCTTCCTATACACACCATCCACTGCTCAGCAGCCCCATGTCCCTATCACCATTCCCTCTGATCCCTTCCTATACACACCATTTACTGCTCAGCAGCCCCATGTCCCTATCACTATTCTCTCTGATCTCTTCCTATACACACCATTTACTGCTCAGCAGCACCATGTCCCTATCACTATTCTCTCTGATCTCTTCCTATACACACCATTTACTGCTCAGCAGCACCATGTCCCTATCACTATTCTCTCTGATCCCTTTCTATACACACCATTTACTGCTCAGCAGCCCCATGTCCCTATCACTATCCTCTCTGATCTCTTCCTATACACACCATTTACTGCTCAGCAGCACCGTGTCCCTATCACTATTCTCTCTGATCCCTTTCTATACACACCATTTACTGCTCAGCAGCACCGTGTCCCTATCACCATTCTCTATGATCCCTTCCTATACACACCATCCATTTACTGCTCAGCAGCACCATGTCCCTATCACCATTCTCTCTGATCTCTTCCTATACACACCATCCACTGCTCAGCAGCCCCATGTCCCTATCACCATTCTCTCTGATCCCTTCCTATACACACCATCCACTGCTCAGCAGCCCCATGTCCCTATCACTATTCTCTCTGATCTCTTCCTATACACACCATTTACTGCTCAGCAGCACCGTGTCCCTATCACCATTCTCTCTGATCTCTTCCTATACACACCATCCACTGCTCAGCAGCACCATGTCCCTATCACTATTCTCTCTGATCTCTTCCTATACACACCATCCACTGCTCAGCAGCACCATGTCCCTATCACTATTCTCTCTGATCTCTTCCTATACACACCATCCACTGCTCAGCAGCCCCATGTCCCTATCACCATTCTCTCTGATCTCTTCCTATACACACCATTTACTGCTCAGCAGCCCCATGTCCCTATCACTATTCTCTCTGATATCTTCCTATACACACCATTTACTGCTCAGCAGCCCCATGTCCCTATCACTATTCTCTATGATCTCTTCCTATACACACCATTTACTGCTCAGCAGCCCCATGTCCCTATCACTATTCTCTATGATCTCTTCCTATACACACCATTTACTGCTCAGCAGCCCCATGTCCCTATCACTATTCTCTCTGATCTCTTCCTATACACATCATCCACTGCTCAGCAGCCCCATGTCCCTATCACTATTCTCTCTGATCTCTTCCTATACACACCATTTACTGCTCAGCAGCCCCATGTCCCTATCACCATTCCCTCTGATCTCTTCCTATACACACCATCCACTGCTCAGCAGCCCCATGTCCCTATCACTATTCTCTCTGATCTCTTCCTATACACACCATCCCCTGCTCAGCAGCCCCATGTCCCTATCACCATTCTCTCTGATCTCTTCCTATACACACCATCCCCTGCTCAGCAGCCCCATGTCCCTATCACCATTCTCTCTGATCTCTTCCTATACACACCATTTACTGCTCAGCAGCACCATGTCCCTATCACTATTCTCTCTGATCCCTTCCTATACACACCATTTACTGCTCAGCAGCACCGTGTCCCTTTCACCATTCTCTCTGATCTCTTCCTATACACACCATCCACTGCTCAGCAGCCCCATGTCCCTATCACCATTCTCTCTGATCTCTTCCTATACACACCATCCATTGCTCAGCAGCCCCATGTCCCTATCACTATTCTCTCTGATCCCTTCCTATACACACCATTTACTGCTCAGCAGCACCATGTCCCTATCACTATTCTCTCTGATCTCTTCCTATACACACCATCCTCTGCTCAGCAGCCCCATGTCCCTATCACCATTCTCTCTGATTTCTTCCTATACACACCTTCCATTGCTCAGCAGCCCCATGTCCCTATCACCATTCTCTCTGATCTCTTCCTATACACACCATTTACTGCTCAGCAGCACCATGTCCCTGCCACTACACTCTCCGATTCCTTCACTTACATATGTACCATCTTCCACTCAGTGTGGCATCCCTATCACTATTCTCTCTGACCCCCTTCATAAACATTTGTACCATTCCCTACTCATCAGCACCATGTCCTTGTCATTATCATCTCTGATGACTTCCAATACACACAATTCACAGCTAAGCAGCACCATGTCCTTTGGCAATATTCTCTTGGATCACTTCCTATTTACACCGTCCGTTGCTCAGCAGCCCCATGTCCCTATTCTAAACACTTCTAATACACACCATCCATTGCTCAGCAGCCCCATGTCCCTGTCACTATTCTCTCTGATCTCTTCCTATACACACAACCCACTGCTCATCATCCCCATGTCCCTGTCACTATTGTCTCTGATCCCTTCCTATACATATGTATAATCCATTGCTCAGCAGTACTATGTTCCTGTCCCTGTTTTGTCTGATGCCTTCCTATACAGTACATATGTACCATTCAATGCTCAGCAGTGGTTTGTTGCATTATTCCCCATATTTCCATGTCCAGACAGGAAGTGAAGGAAAATCTCCCCAATGGGTGTACAGAGCTGACCAGAGCGCCATCTATGGGAGGCACTTTTATAACACAACCAATAGGACAGAGTTAGAGCAAAGACAGCGGAGGGAAGGAGAGGGGGAGAGGGGGTCACATACCGAACAGCTGCACTGCACACACTGGTTGGACTGTCGCGATGGGAAGAGCTCGTGGGTGGTAAACATCTCCCCTTGCTGGTAGGTCGTCCCGTTATGCTGGCACACTTTGGGCGGAGCTCGCAGCCCGGAGGGTGTCTCTGCAGAAAGAGGGCACATCATTGTCTGGGGAAAGCGGAAGATACAGACAAAAAACTTTTTTTTTTTTTTTTTCAGCTTTTTTTGATGAATTGTAAAAGGGTTAATGGGAAACAATCTGGCCCATTCACATAGCTCAGCAACTCGGAGATTGGGCCGCAGGGTAGTATTCCAACATGATAACAACCCCCCCCCCCCCCCCAAACACACCTCCAAACACACCTGGCTAACGGCGCGAGTGTGTGGAGCGCACGCCGTCTGCAGTGGATAGTGTGGACACTCTCTGTATTGCAGCTCGCCCTAGAACAACGCCAGCGGCCCCAGTGCCGGGAGAGAAGGCACTTTTACAAGTAAGGAGACATTTGGCTGAGTATTATTTTTTATTTTTTTTATAAAATTGAATTGCGCTATGGAGGCTCTCCATTTTCTATATACCGCACTTGTCTGTGAGGAGGAAGGTTGAAACTATCTACACCAGGGATATGCAATTAGTGGACCTCCAGCTGTTGCAGAACTACAAGTCCCATGAGGCATAGCAAGACACTGACAGCCACAAGCATGACACCCAGAGGCAGAGGCATGATGGGAGTTGTAGTTTTGCAACAGCTGGAGGCCCGCTAATTGCATATCCTTGACCTACAGGTTAAAAGCACGTGAGCAGGCACAACCCTGCAGAGGCGATTAGCGGACCTCCAGCTGTTGCAAAACTACAACTCCCATCATGCCTCTGCCTCTGGGTGTCATGCTTGTGGCTGTCAGAGTCTTGCAGTGCCTCATGGGACTTGTAGTTCTGCAACAGCTGGAGGTCCGCTAATTGCATATCTCTGATCTACAGGTTAAAAGCATGTGAGCAGGCACAACCCTGCAGAGGCGATTACTGACCAACTTTTTCAATAAAGTGGTCAATAAAATCTGGTAAGCTGAATCACATTACAATCACTTACTGGGAGTGGACGATCGAGGCTGCGGTGAAGGATCACGTGAGGAGGGTTGTGGCTACATCTCTCTACACCAAAGATCTGTCATCGTCTTGTGTGTGGCAATCACATCACGTTATAGAGGAACTTTTATTTGGAACAGTCTGGATCACAAGAACTTTTATATTATAGTTGTTGCAGTCACTGTTGGCACTGGGGTGTTATCACATGTCATGTGTGATTTGTTGTATCATTTTTTTATATATTTGGTGAATTTATTATGGGTACTTGCGCATACGATATTTGTTGAAGAGTGGCAAAATATCGATTATTAATGAGAAGGGAATTACTCACATTGATAATAGTTTTTGCTAACTGGCGCCCCCTATATATGTTATTTAAATCTTAACTGAGGAGCATATTTTTCTCTTTTTCAGGGGAGTAGCATTAGAATAATCATTTTTAGGTCTATAGATGTTATTTTTTGGCGCAGAGTTTTTTTTTGCAATTTTTTTACACCTCCAAGACAACCACTGCCTTGCTAAAGTATCTGAGGGTAAAGGTGATGGACTGACCAAGCATGTCTCCAGACCTAAACCCTATTGATCTTCTGTGGGGCATCCTCAAATGGAAGGGGGAGGAGCGCAAGGTCTCCAACATCCACCAGCTCTGTGATGTCATCATGGAGGAGGGGAAGAGGACTCCAGTGGCAACCTGTGAAGCTCTGGTGACCTCCATGCCCAAGAGGGTTAAGGCAGTGCTGGAAAATAATGGTGGCCACACAAAATATTGACACTTTGGGCCCAATTTGGACATTTTCACTTAGGGGTGTACCCACTTTTGTTGCCAGCGGTTTAGACATTAATGGCTGTGTGTTGAGTTATTTTGAGGGGGCAGCAAATTTACACTGTTATACAAGCTGTACACTCACTACTTTACATTGTAGACAAGTGTCATTTCTTCAGTGTTGTCACATGAAAAGATAGACTAAAATATTTACAAAAGTATTTTATATATATATATATATATATATATATATATATATATATATATATATATATATATGTGTATATATATTTTTTTTTTATTGATTTATAATTTTATATATATTATAAAAAATATATATGTATGTATGTATGTATGTATATGTAAAATTATAAATATATAAAAAAAAAATATTTATAATATATACTTTTTTATTTATAATTTTATAAATATACACTGTATATAAAATTATAAATAAAAAAAATTATATATATATATATATATATATATATATATATATATATATATATATATATATATATATATATATATATATATATATATATATAGTTATAATTTTACATATACATACATATATTTTTTTTATAATATATATATATATATATATATAAAATTATAAATCAATAAAAAAAATATATATATATATTATAAAAAATATATATGTATGTATGTATGTATATGTAATATTATAAATATATAAATATATATATTATAAATAAAAAATGTATATATATATATATATATATATATATATATATATATATATATATATATATATATATATATATATATATATATATAATTTATTTATAATTTTATATATATACATATAATATAAAATAAAAAATATATATGTTATAAATAGAAAAAATAAAAAAAATTATATTATATTATAATATATACATATATATATATATATATAAAATTTTACACACACATATATACTGTATGTATAAAACCTGTATGACAATAAGTAGGAACACATAGCAAAGTTCATTTATATGAGGAGGAGACTCCTCCCCCTCTCTGAGGCCACTTACCTACACATCTGGGGCAGCACTGCTGCGGGTCGGTGACGGTGTGGATGCATTGCAGGACCGGACACTTTATCTTGTAGCAGGAGACTCCGCTCTAAAAAAAAAAATAAAAAAAAAAAATAATAAAACAAAAAACCCACAAGGTTTGAGATGAATTGGAACGTTCGGTGTCTCGCTGTTCCTAATAAGATGGAGAACAATCATTGCCATTCATGAGAGCCTCAGGTTATCTCGGATGACAAATGTCTGAATATTGACTGAATGAGATCAGCAGAGGTCAGCCCCTGTATTTACTAAGAAGTCTTACCGGTGTCCTTTATCTCCAGCAGGCTGGCTGAGCACTTCCCTAATCTAGCTCCCAGTGCCTGAAACATGTTAGACTTGTGAAGAAGGTCCAACAGAATTGATTACAGCTCCTAAATCATCATTGCTCCTTTCAGCTGGGGAAGCAAAATTAAATATTGGGTACTTCTGGATATGGGAACCCAGAAAGCCCTCATCACATGTGACTGACCGCAGATTGGCCACAGAGGCACCCAGTGCTGTCACATGGGGGTAGGGAGAACGTCTATATGCTCAATCTATCAGGTAAAGGGGGACTGTGATGTAAAGGGGGACTGTTATGTAATGGGGGTCTGTTATGTAAAGGGGGCCTGTGATGTAAAGGGGGCCTGTGATGTAAAGGGGGCCTGTGATGTAAAGGGGGCCTGTGATGTAAAGGGGGCCTGTGATGTAAAGGGGGCCTGTGATGTAAAGGGGGCCTGTGATGTAAAGGGGGCCTGTGATGTAAAGGGGGTCTGTGATGTAAAGGGGGTCTGTGATGTAAAGGGGGTCTGTAATGTAAAGGTCTGTTATGTAAAGGGGGTCTGCAATATAAAGGAGGTCTGTTATGTAAAGGGGGTCTGCAATATAAAGGGGTCTATGATGTAAAGGGGGTCTATGATGTAAAGGGGGTCTGCGATGTAAAGGGGGTCTGCGATGTAAAGGGGGTCTATGATGTAAAGGGGGTCTGCAATATAAAGGGGGTCTATGATGTAAAGGGGGTCTGCAATATAAAGGGGGTCTATGATGTAAAGGGGGTCTGCAATATAAAGGGGGTCTATGATGTAAAGGGGGTCTGCAATATAAAGGGGGTCTATGATGTAAAGGGGGTCTATGATGTAAAGGGGGTCTGCGATGTAAAGGGGGTCTGCGATGTAAAGGGGGTCTACGATGTAAAGGGGGTCTATCATGTAAAGGGGGTCTATGATGTAAAGGGGGTCTATGATGTAAAGGGGGACTATGATGTAAAGGGGGACTGCAATATAAAGGGGGACTGTGCACACTGATGTAAATGAGAAGGGGGTCTGAGGACACTGATTTACAGGGGGGACTGCGATGTGTTACAGCATAATCATGAGATTAGGACCTCTGCCAGAAGAAAAATTTACAAACTGGACCCATGTAAATTTTAAGACCCCTGTGCTAGACCATCAAAAAAAAAAAAAACCCTCCCCATAGACTGATAATGCTGCTGTCCAAAGTTGCGCCTGTGCTCCTTCATCCAGAGCGGGGCGCTCTAATACAGGAGGTGCGTTACTGACCAGATCACCAAGTGAAAACAGAGGGGAAAAAAGCCTAAAAAAAAAAAAAACGATTGCAGCCGCCACATCTATTAATTGGTAAGCTGCAATACATTATATTTTTGGTTTTGGGCATAATGGCGCTTTCAATTGGCCGGCGTGGGCACAGCACCGCTTCACTTTAGATATGGAAGTGTTGCTGTCAGAATAAAATTGCAATATTATGTTCACATTTGCTGCTAGAGGTAGCTTCACTTTATTCTTGATTTTGCTCCAAAGCGCTTATTTATAGCAGTGTGTAAAATAGAACTAGGAATGCGACCTGTGCCAACACAAACCTGGCACACACTATACGCCAGCCCCGGCAGAAGTGCCCGGCAAATACGGCTAAGAGTTAGAAAAGGTGTCACAAAAATGTTACCAATGTGCAGCAAGCAGTGCCAGCTTCCCTGAGCATCAAATGCCCGGCGGTGTGAGGGCACACTTATAGCCAGACTCTGCTATGTGTGATGGCATTGGGCACACAGGGCGCCATCCCAGGGTAGCACGAGGCTGGATTTTAGGGGCTTTAACCAGTTCTCCCCTTGTATACCCTTCATCTCCTTGCATGGACCCGAGCAGTCATTTCATGTCTGCTATGGACCTGATTGTTCTGGAATAGCTTTGTCTTTATTAAAGTTGAATTCAAGGCTAAATCTGGTCCTAAATTGTTCCCCAACACTTACTGTACCCACTGTACCCACCCTGGTCCGGTCATGTGATCCCATGTGCGGCTGCAGGGGAGAGGAGGGCGAACGGACGGGCCAGAGGAGCCTATGGGGGACCTCACCAAGTCAGGTACGTTTTTTCCTTTACTGATGTGCGCTGATGAGACTGCACTTGAGGGAACTGATTAGGCGGTACTGGTGGGCACTAATGAGGAGGCATGGATAGGTAGCACTGGTAAGCACTGATAGGCAGCAATGATGGGCACTCATGAGGCTGCACTGATAGGTGGGATCAATGGGCACCGATAGGCAGCACTACTGATAGGCGGCACTGATGGGCACTCATGAGGCTGCACCGATGGGCACTGATAGGCAGCACCACTGATAGCCATTACTGATGGGTACTGATAAGCAGCACTGACGGGCAGTCATGGGGCTGTACTGATAGGTGGCACCGATAGGCCGCACTACTGATAGGTGTCACTGATGGGCACTCATGAGGCTCCACTGATAGGTGGGATCGATGGGCGGCAATGATAGGCATTACTGATGGGCACTGATAGGCACTCATGAGGCTGCACTGATAGGTAGCACTGATGAGGAGGAACTGATAGGTGGCACCAATGGGCACTGATAGGCAGCACTACTGATAGCCATTACTGATGGGCACTGATAAGCAGCACTGACAGGCAGTCATGGGGCTGCACTGATAGATGGCACCGATAGGCAGCACTACTGATAGGTGGCACTGATGGGCACTCATGAGGCTGCACTGATAGGTGGGATCGATGGGCACTGATAGGCAGCACTAGTGATAGGCGGCAATGATAGGCATTAATGATGGGCACTGATTAGCCTGCACTGATAGGCGGCACTGATGGGCACTCATGAGGCTGCACCGATAGGTGGCATCGATGAGCACTGATAGGCAGAACTGATAGGCGGCAATGATGGGCACTCATGAGGTTGCACTGATAGGCAGCACTACTGATAGGCACTCATGGGGCTGCACTGATAGGTGGCACCGATGGGCACTGATAGGCAGCACTAGTGATAGGCAGCAATGATAGGCATTACTGATGGGCACTGATTAGCCTGCACTGATAGGCGGCACTGATGGGCACTCATGAGGTTGCAGCGATGGGCACTGATAGGCAGCACTACTGATAGCCATTGCTGATGGGCACTGATAAGCAGCACTGACGGGCACTCATGGGGCTGCACTGATAGGTGGCACTGATGGGCAAAACTGATGAGCCTGCACTGTTAGGCGGCACTGGTGGGTACTTATGAGGTGGTAGTGATGAGGAGGCACTGACAGGTGGCAATGATAGGCAGCACTGATTGGCACTGACAGACAGCACTGGTGGGCACTGGTTGACTTTAAATGCTATTTTATGCGGTATTTGCTGAGCGTTTTTGCTGTAAATACCACACAAAGCGATAGTGAATTGATAGTTTCAGGATCGCATTCGATATTTGGAGAAAATGTGTCGGATCACCTAAATACCGCATGCCATCTGCCTTAGTGCCGAGTGTAACTCTTTTCTTTTTTTTTACTTAACGTTAATGTTATCAAATAGGGAGCCGACATGCAGAATTGAATCACTTCCCCTAGAAAGCTGACAGTCGGCGTTGGCACGCTGATTATTTTAGGTTGGTGACGGGTCTCTTTAAGGACAAGGTTGCTGTAACATCATCCAACACCGGACAAGCCTCGGGATTTTTAATAAAAACGATGAATCTGTCGGAGGACGAGGAGCTGGTGAGCAGGTGATGCCAGCCCCGTCTAGCAGCGAGGGTGCTGTGCCCCCCGGTGGGTGGGAGAGGAGCCATGCCAGTGTCACCCGAGCGCAGTGATGTGGCTTGGCACCTGTGAGAACTAGGGACATCTTTATCAATGAGCTGGCAAGGGTCCATGCCCGGCAGGAACAAGCGCCAGCTCTGCAGCCCCATGAAAGGCTCCTTGTTCCAGCGGCTGAGACACGGCTGGAGCTCGGGAACAGTGGTCAGGGAAAAGGATTAGTAACAAAAATGTTATGGCTTGTAAAAGGAGCGTAAACCGCGTCATGAAACCCTCCACTGCCGCCGGATAATGGAGCAGTGTGTTCCTGAAACTCGGCCCTCTTTATTAGGGGACTTAACACCCTCGCTGCTGGACGCGGCTCAAGGAAAAACCTCCCGGAGAAAACCTGCGCTGCTTCCGTGCCAAAAGACCAATTCCCCGCAGACTCCGGCGTTTAACAAGCAATCTTACGACGCGGCTGCGGGGAGCAGGTAAAACAGATGGCGGCAAAAACAGCTGCAGAGAAAAGTGGAATAAAATGATCGACAAACCTGAAAAAGGGGAGAGAGAGAGAGAGAGAGCGATCGGCCAACTCGTTGTGGAGGAAACGTATCCCTGGAAGGCGAAACCGAGCCTGCCCTTCGTCAATGGAGGACAGAGCAACAGATTCACCCAACCCTGGTACAGAGTCACCCAACCCCGGGACAGATTCACCCAACCCCGGGACAGAGTCACCCAACCCCGGGACAGAGTCACCCAACCCCGGGACAGAGTCACCCAACCCCGGTACAGAGTCACCCAACCCCGGGACAGAGTCACCCAACCCCGGGACAGAGTCACCCAACCCCGGGACAGAGTCACCCAACCCCGGGACAGATTCACTCAACCCCGGGACAGATTCACTCAACCCCGGGACAGATTCGCTCAACCCGGGACAGATTCGCTCAACCCCGGGACAGAGTCGCCCAACCCCGGGACAGAGTCGCCCAACCCCGGGACAGAGTCACCCATCCCCGGTACAGAGTCACCCATCCCCGGTACAGAGTCACCCAACCCCGGGACAGAGTCACCCAACCCTGGGACAGAGTCACCCATCCCCGGTACAGAGTCACCCAACCCCGGTACAGAGTCACCCATCCCCGGTACAGAGTCACCCAACCCCGGGACAGAGTCACCCAACCCCGGGACAGAGTCACCCAACCCAAGTACAGAGTCACCCAACCCCCGGTACAGATTCACCCAACCCCGGTACAGAAACACCCAACCCCGGTACAGAAACACCCAATCCCCGGTACAGAGTCACCCAATCCCCGGGACAGAGTCACCCAACCCCGGGACAGAGTCACGCAACCCCGGGACAGAGTCACGCAACCCCGGGACAGAGTCACCCAACCCCGGTACAGAAACACCCAACCCCCGGGACAGAGTCACCCAACCCCGGGACAGAGTCACTCAACCCCGGTACAGAGTCACCCAACCCCAGTACAGAGTCACCCAACCCCGGGACAGAGTCATCCAACCCCGGGACAGAGTCACCCAACCCCGGGACAGAGTCACGCAACCCCGGGACAGAGTCACGCAACCCCGGTACAGAAACACCCAACCCCCGGGACAGAGTCACCCAACCCCGGGACAGAGTCACCCAACCCCGGGACAGAGTCACCCAACCCCGGTACAGAGTCACCCAACCCTGGGACAGAGTCACCCAACCCCGGTACAGAGTCACGCAACCCCGGTACAGAAACACCCAAACCCGGGATAGAGTCACCCAACCCCGGTACAGAAACACCCAACCCCCGGGACAGAGTCACCCAACCCCGGGACAGAGTCACCCAACCCCGGGACAGAGTCACCCAACCCCGGGACAGAGTCACCCAACCCCGGTACAGAGTCATCCAACCCCGGTACAGAGTCATCCAACCCCGGTACAGAGTCACCCAACCCCGGTACATATAGACACTGCCAGCTCTTCATTCCTCCACTGAAAGATACTCAGTACTTTTGAGTATAACGGAGCATGTGACCCACTCCCCTGCCTCCATAATGCAGCCCTGGCACCAATCGCCAAATCCAGGAATCATTAGTGGGGAGGCTTGCCCTATTGCTGGTATCATGGAAAGGAATAGTGCCCCATCCTTGGTATCAGTGGGAGGAATAGTGCCCCATCATTGGTGTCAGTGGGAGGAATAGTGCCCCATCATTGGTGTCAGTGGGAGGAATAGTGCCCCATCATTGGTATCAGTGGGAGGAATAGTGCCCCCTCATTTGTATCAGTGGGAGGAATAGTGCCCCCTCATTGGGATCAGTGGGAGGAATAGTGCCCCCTTATTGGTATCAGTGGGAGGAATAGTACTCCTTCATTGTTATCAGTGGGAGGAATAGTGCCCCATCATTGTTATCAATTGAAGGAATGGTGCCCCATCATTGGTATTAATGAGAGGAATAGTGTCCCATTATTGGTATCAGTGGGAGGGAATAGTGCTCCATCATTGGTATTAACGAGAGGAATAGTGCCCCATCATTGGTATTAACGAGAGGAATAGTGCCCCATCATTGGTATCAGTGGGATGAATAGTGCCCCATAATTAGTATCAGTGGGAAGGAATAGTGCCCCATCATTGGTATCAGTGGGAGGAATAGTGCCCCATCATTGGTATTAATGAGAGGAATAATGCCACATCATTGATATCAGTGGAAGGAATAGTGCCCCATTATTGGTATTATTGGGAGGAATAGTGCCACATCATTGGTATCGGTGGGAGGAATAGTGCCCCATCATTAGTATTAGTGGGAGGAATAGTGCCCCATCATTGGTGTCAGTGGGAGGAATAGTGCCCCATTGTTGGGGTCAGTGATAGGAAAAGTGTTTGGGAGGAATAGTGACCCAAGGGATGGATAAAGGCAAGCAAAGGGTCTTATCCGGCCCCTGGGCTGCAGTTTGGAGACCACTGCCTATAGGTAAGCTTATAAAAAATATCGTACCTGTCGGTCCCTTGGAACGGCCTCAATTGTTGTCATCTAGTAGATACACATGTAGCACCCTCCTAGGAGAGGAGGCAAGGCAAATTAAGTTGTTGGGTTAGTCTGTAATCAGGAGAGGGGAGACTGATGGCCCAGGTCTGTTCATAGCTCTATTGTAGTTTCCCTACGTCTGGTAAGAACCTTCCAGAGCTTAGGCTGGGAAATTCCAATGCCTAGGCTGAATATTTGGATTGCTCTGCGCAATCCCTGGGGATATGTGCCCAGTAGGTGGTTAGAGAGGTGATAAATTGTCTGGTTCCCTGGTCAGCCTGTTTCCAAGACTGTTCCAAAAGTGAACTGATCTGCAAGTTTCGGGGGGGGGGGGGGGGGGCGGCATTTGTCTCTACACCACTCCTGGACTGGCTGATGGACTACTCTCCTATGGACTTGTCCTACTTCAGGATCTGTGAGCAGTCTCATCCCTGTGCCCCATGTATTTGTGGTCCTCAGCCGTGGACGTGTGGACTGTTCCAGTTTGTTTACTTGTGCTACAAATTAACCTTATGGTCCCCAGCTTTAAGGAGTAGGACTGTTCCAGTCTTCTTATTTCTGATACCAATTTGCCTTGTGGCCCCACCTGCAAAGACACAGACTGTTTGAGTCCATCATTGTCTGTGCTGAACTTGGTCTCGTGGTCCCCATCTATGAGTGAAATGCCACGTACACATGATCAGACTATCCGGCGGATTTCCGCCGGACAATCCGCCCGTGTGTGGGCTCTGGCTGACTTTTTTTCCCAAAAAATCCGGCGGACTTACAAAGAAGTTTTGACTCAAAATTGTCCGCCGGACTGACAATCCGCTCGTCTGTGTGCTATTCCGCCAGACTTTGGAAATGAGCGGACTTGCTAACACGGAGAAAAGTCCGTTAATTTTGAACGCGGCTTCAGGTAGACGGGACTAGCGAAGGAGGTTAATGTCACCTCCTCCATCGGCGAGATTGACACCTCGCTAGCCCCGTCACCTGGTATGGACTTAAAGGGGAAGCCCTATGCCAAAAAAATGGCGTGGGGGTCCCCCCCAAAGTCCATATCAGGCCCTTATTCGAGCATGCAGCCCGGCCGGTCAGGAAAGGGGATGGGGAGGAGCGAGCGCCCCCCCCCCCCGAGCCATACCAGGCCGCGTGCCCTCAACATGGGGGGGTGCCTTGGGGAAGGGGGGGCCCTGCGGCCTCCCCACCCCATAGCACTTTGTCCCCATGTTGATGAGGACAAGGGCCTCTTCCCGACAACCCTGGCCGTTGGTTGTCGGGGTATGCGGGCGGGGGGCTTATCGGAATCCGGGAGCCCCCTGTTAAAGCAAGAAAACTAGGAAACCTGATCCTACCAAGCATATGTACACATGAAAGGTGGCCAGGACGAAATGCGTCAGTCCCATGGTCTGAGGAGCAGCATTGACTGAGGCCTTCACGTGTACACATCCTTACTAGGATTGACTTAGTTGTGTGGCGTTTTCTTGCTTTATTGTTCACCTCTCATTGGAGGAGTCACTTTTGATGCCGGCATCCCTGTAATCCTGAGAACCAGCAGGGCTTCACACCTTAGCTTGGAGCAGCACCACCAAGCACACCTGCTCTAGATTGTTTACTGAGCTGGAGTCATTGGATGGTTTATGTGTGCCTGGCTGTCTCTGCACTGTTTTGGGAAAGATCCTGCCCCTTTGGGGGTAGTGTTACATGCACATGGACGCCAACCAATCACGTCACTGATGCATGCGCAGTACACTCTGTATTTAGGTTATACTGAGTGTGCCCTAAATGAAGAGAGCTGTGCCACGATGGTGACTCCCATGCACATGCACGGGAGTGATTTCATTGCGGCCCGACTATTTAAGAGCGCGGAGGAGAGCGCGAACCTGGAAGGAGATTTGGGTGAAGATGGAAGCGCCAGGAGCAGTGATAGTTTGGCACCGAAAAGGCTCTGTTTGAAAGGTAAATCTGTCATAATGTGCTAGTATGCAGTGCTTTCTAGCACATTATGGCACAAACCTGCAGAGAGCCTATTAATGTTTGTAGAGTTTATGATCGCTTTAAAGAGGAAGTAAACCCTGATGAGTTTACTTCCTCTTTCATTCCATGCAAAGGTAAAGCATAATGAATTACTGTGCATCGCATAGTAGTCCATTATGTGTCACTTACCTGACACAGGAGCCAGCGATGTCACCGATGTCCCCTGTAGTCGGGCGCATCCATCTTCTCAGTGGGTCTCGCTGCTCCGCCGCTGTCATTCTGCGAAGCCGCAATGACGTCACTCCCGCGCATGTGCACGGAAGCCGCCAAGCGTGGCATATCGCCGTTGACGGAGGCGCGCTCAGTGCGCCTGCGCTCCGCTGTCTACGGCACATGTCTTTTCGGCAAATATCTCCTAAACCGTGATATATAGGAGATATTTCTTGGACCTACAGGTAAGCCTTAACCCTTTCCCGCCGAGCGTACGCAGATCTGCGTACTCGGCTTCCGGGGGTTATACCGGGATGATGCCCGCACCTGCAGGCATCATCCCGGTACCGTTTTTTGCAGCAGGCGATTGGCTATCCAGGCATAACAACCGATGCGGCTAAAAGCCGCTCGGCTGTTATGCCGGAGGAGCGGGAGGGGACGTCCCCCCCTCCCGCCACCTCTCGCCGCTGTTACCGGTGCTCCCGCTCGATCGGGAGCACCGATTCGCAATCCGACGCCTCCGGCTGCTGCGGAGGAACTGGAACGAAGCCGTAATCGGCTTCGTTCCAGTCTCCTCATCGTAAACACGGAAGCGACGTCATGACGTCACTTCCCGTTTACTCGGCTGCCAATGGCGCCGGTTTAAAAAAAAATATCCGGTATTCAGAATCGCCGTTTTCGGCGATCTGAATACATTGAAGTGTAAAGGAGGGGTGGGGGGTCTTTTAGACCCCCGATCCCTCCATAAAGAGTACCTGTCACCACCTATTACTGTCACAAGGGATGTTTACATTCCTTGTGACAGCAATAAAAGTGATCAATTATTTTATTTTTAATTTTTTAACAATTTAGTCATTTTAAAATAAATAAAATAAAGAAAAAAATAAAAAAAATGTTTTTAAAGCGCCCGCCGTCCCCGCGAGCTCGCAAAGCAAAGAAAACGCATACGGAAGTCGCGCCCGCGTATGTAAACGGTGTTCAAATCACACATGTGAGGTATCGCCGCGATCGTCAGAGCGAGAGCAATAATTCTAGCACTAGACCTCCTCTGTAACGCTAACCTGGTAACCGTAAAAATTTTTTAAAGCGTCGCCTATTGAGATTTTTAGGTACCGTACTTTGTCATCAATCTACAAGTGCGTGCAATTATAAAGTGTGACATGTTTGGTATCTATTTACTCGGCGTAACATTATCTTTCACATTACGCAAAAAAATTGGGCTAATTTTACTGTTTTGTTTTTTTTTTATCATGAAAGTGTCCCTTTTCCCAAAAAGTTGCGTTTAAAACACCACTGCGCAAATATCGTGTGACATAAAATATTGCAACAATCTATTCTCTAGAGTCTCTGCTAAAAATATATATATAATGTTTGGAGGTTCCAAGTAATTTTCTAGCAAAAAATATGGATTTTAACTTGTAAACACCAAATTCCAAAAATAGGCTTAGTCATGAAAGGGTTAAGCTAGGCTTACCTGTAGGTCAAAGTGTGTTGTATGGGTTTACAACCACTTTAAGGGCCAGGTCACACTGGAATGCCGAATGTGAACCGGCCCTACGAGTTCTTAGTCTTGTGCAAGCTCTGACCAGAGAGACTTAAAAACAAAAAGGAATTCCTCTCCTCTCTCCTACGGGTGAACGGAGCAGTAAGTGAGCAAAGGAAAGGTTGAGTGAAAGCATGGCCCGTTCCTGTCCCACCGGAGAGGACCCCCTTAATGTTCTGTCTCAAAGATACAACAGGCAATGAGGAGACCTCTCCAAAGTGCGGGGAAAACCCTTCTTAGCCCTTGTACACACATTCTGACGGAAAATGTCCGATCGGACCGCGTTGTCGGATAATCCGACTGTGTGTGGGCTCCATCGGACCGACAAAGTTTTAGAGCTGGGCTATAAAATTTTCCGACAACATGATCCGATCGGACTTTGTCCGATCGTTTGCAGAGAATTCCGATCGGACAAAGTGCCACGCATGCTCAGATCAAATTCCTAGACCAAAGACATCAGTCCCGATCACGGCCAGCAATGCAAGGCACCACATGCCACCTGCCAGTGCCCACCTGCCTCCCGCAGTGCCATCCTGAAGGATAAATAAAAGTAAAAGTAAGTGCCCCCCGTCTGTGCCCATAGTGCCCACAGTGCCACCCACAGTGCCACCCACAGTGCCACCCCACAGTGCCACCCACAGTGCCACCCAATCTGCCTCAAAGGTGCTGCACCCCAGTGCCGCCCATCAGTGCCCAGCAGTGCCGCCCATCAGTGCCCAGCAGTGCCGCCCATCAGTGCCCAGCAGTGCCACCTATCAGAGCCACCTATCAGTGCCACCTATCAGTGCCCATCAGTCCCATCTATCTGTGGTACCTATCAGTGCCCATCCGTGCCACCCATCCGTGCCACTTATCCGTGCCACCCATCCGTGCCATCTTATCTGTGCCCATCTTTGCCCATCAGTGCCGCCTTATCTGTGCCCATCGGTGCCGCCTTAACTATGCCTATCAGTGCCCACCAGTGCAGCCTATCAGTGCCCACCAGTGCAGCCTATCAGTGCCCACCAATGCAGCCCATCAGTGCCCACCAGTGCAGCCTATCAGTGCCGCCTTATCAGCGCACTTCAATGAAGGAGAAAAATGACCCGTTTGCAAAATGTTATAACAAACTATTAAAACATGATTTTTTTTTTTTTTTTTTTTTGCATCTTTTTTTGTTTGTTTAGCAAAAAATAAAACTCCGAGCTGTAACTAAATACCACCAAAAGAAAGCTCTATTTGTGGGAAAAAAATGATAAAAATTTCATTTGGGTACAGTGTTGTATGACCGCGCAATTGTCATTCAAAGTGCATCAGCGCTGAAAGCTGAAAATTGATCTGGGACTGAGGGGGGTTTAAGTGCCCAGTAAGCAAGTGGTTAAGCACCAGCTTTCGAAGTGGCTGGCACTGTGCCTCACTGCCAGCTACTTGAGAAAGAAAGAGCTAAAACGCTTGTCTTTCAGCTGCCTATTTGTTGCCAACCCAGGTTGACCTGCCCTCTTGTCTGCTTGCTGCCAGTCTAGACCTCTGCTTTGACCGGACTACTCTCCTCTGCCTTGATGCCTGCCCGGACCTATCTACTTCCATAAGCACCTGAAGCATTTGACTTGGTGAAGGTATTCTATATATCAGACACAATGATACATATCGAAAATGCAAATCATAACTTGTGGGCTTCCATTGGTTTATTCTATATGGGGAACTCAAATCAGTAGACGTACCTCAGAGCACATGCAGCGTATACAATATACGACCCCTTGAGGTTCAAGGTATGGGTGCCAGCTGTCTCCCGCACTGTACTTCTTACCGTGAAATATACAAAAGATATCTGGACCTGGAAAGAGAAAAAAACAACATGTGAATGAGCGCGACTCACAACCCAAAAATGTAGGTGTAAAAGAACAATTCTAGAACCCGAATATTGAGGTCAAACCCTCACCTGCCTTTGGTCATTGACAAAACACATGGGCACAATGGGGTTTATTTACTAAAGGCAACTCCACTTTGCACCACAAGTGCACTTGGAAGTGCAGTTGTTGTAGATCTAAGCCCTTGAACGCACGGTCGGACATTCTGACAACCAAATCCGTTGGATTTTGTCCGAAACTCTTGCATACACACGGTCGGACAAAGTTGTCGGAAAATCCGATTGTACATAACGTGATGACGTTATTTCGTTACGACGGGACTACGTTCAGGCTAGTAGCCAATAGCTTTGGTCTAGGAATTCGATCTGAGCATGCGTGGCAGTTTGTCCGTCGGAGTAGGCTACACATGATCGGAGTATGTCCGATCGGAGCATGTTGTCGTAAAATTTTATAGACAAGTTGGAAAACTTGGTCCGTCGGATATTCCGACGGAAACAGTCCGATGGAGACCACACACAGGCGGATTATCCGACAATACGGTCCGATCGGACACATTCCGTCGGAATCTCCGACCGTGTGTACAAGGGCTAAGGGGGACATGCAAGGAAAAAAAAAAAGAAAAAAAAAATGTGTACACGATTGGATGACAAAATCAGCAGAGCTTCCCCTAATTTCAGATGTTCCCCTCAGATCTAAAGCAACTGCACTTCCCAACGTACTTGTAGTGCAAAGTGGATTTGCCTTTAGTAAATAACCCCCCCAAGGTGGGTTTTGTGAACTGCAAAGCTTAAGGGGGGGGGGGGGGGCAAAGGCACAACACCAGCGCTGGTGTCCATTCATGCGTGGCGGGGGAAGGGGGCCCCCCCCAAGAGCCCTACCATTCAAAGTTTTTCTAACTGAATCTCAGATTTAAATATTACACCACAGAAGTAAACACCTACGTATGAAAATGCTGGGGTCCGGAATTGTGCCATTTAAAAAGCTGAAGTGTGTACTTTGTGAATGAAACCTGCAAACAGTGCTTGCAGGCTTTGTTCATAAATAAGCTTGGATAATATTACTGTTACAATGCATTTTGAAGAGTTTTTTTTTTTTTTTTTTTTTGAAGAGTTAACCTAAATTAACCATAATTATCCCTAATGTCAAGCCAAACAAAACCTTTTTTTAAGTTTTGAATAAAGCAGGCACGAGTTGGAATCCCTGTTCGTTTTTTTTTACTGCTAGTTGAGGCTTTATTACAGAGATCTACCCTCACTCCCCTTCAATGAAACATCAGATAGCAGTAAAAACCCAACAGGGGTACCAGCTTACACCCACTTTATTCAAAACTCCGCACTCACTTTATTCAAAGCTGGCTCAACATACACTTTAATTAGGCATGGTTACTGTTAACTAATGGCGCGTACACACGGGCGGACTGTATGGCGTACTTAGTCCGTCGAAACACATTTCAGCGGACAGTCCGCTCGTGTGTGGGCTTCAGCGGACTTTTTCAGTGTGCAGTCTGGCGTACTAAGTATTTCGGATTTTTCGAAATCCTGTCCGTCGTACTTTGGTTTCAGCGGACAGTACGCTCGTCAGTAGGCTAGTTCGACGGACTAAGAATGGCGCATGCCCAGAAAGGATTTACACGGCGGAAGGGTGCTTTGCTGTGTCTTGGACTTCCTATTTCTAGTCCCGTCGTACGTGCTGTACACGTCATCGCGCAAGCTTTCGACGGACTGTTTGTGTATCCGTGTGTGGTCAAGTCCGTTCAGTGGAAACCACGACGGATTGTCCGACGGACTAAGTACGCCATACAATCCGCTCGTGTGTACGCGGCATTAGGGATAATTCGGTTAATATTAAATTTGACCGGCCTGTGAAAGAACTCTTCAAAATTAAATTGGTTGTAAACCCTTACAAACCACTTTGACCTACAGGTAAGCCTAGCTTAAGGCTTACCTGTAGGTCCAAGAAATATCTCCTAAACCTACACGGTTTAGGAGATATTTGCCTGAAGACAGGCACCGCTGTCTAAGGCGCATGCGCCGTAGACAGCGACGCGCAGGCACACTGAGCGCGGCATTTCCAACAATGGATCTGCCGCGCGTGTCGGCTCCCGTGCGCATGCGCGGGAGTGACGTCATCGCGGCTCCGCTGAATGACAGCGGCGGAGCTGCAAGACGCCACCAGCAAGATGGATGCGCCGGACTACAGGGGACAGCGGCGACTTCGCTGGCTCCTGTGTCAGGTAAGTGACACATAATGGCCTACTATGCGATACACAATAGTCCATTATGCTTTACCTTTGCAGGGAATGAAAGAGGAAGTAAACTCATCAGGGTTTACTTCCTCTTTAAGTGTGACAGTGATATTCTTAAAACAAAATTTGTTGACAAAACCGGCAAACATTGTTTCCAGGCTTCATTCACACAGTACACACTTCAGCTCTTTAAATTTTTAAAGCACAACTCCAGGTACTAGCATGAGGCAACATGGCTACAGATTAAGAAATATATTACTATAAAAAAAAATATATATAATAATAATAATAATAATAATAATAATAAAAAAAAAAAAAATTAAAATATAATAATAATTAAAAAAATATAATAACAATAATAATAAAAAATATATATATATAATAATAAAAAATATATATATATAATAATAATATATATAATAAAATATATATATATATATATAAATATATATATATATATATATAATAAAAAAATATATAATAATAATAATATATATAATAAAAAAAAAAATATATATATATATATATATATATATATATATATATATATATATATATATATATATATATATATATATAAAGTCCATCCATTTACAATCAGATCCAGAAACTAAATGCAACACACAAAATATCCCTGGCCATCTCAACATACAAAGATCTGCTGTCTTTACAAGAAATACTGAACTCCCTATAATTTCACAATGTTGAGAGTAAAATACTGACAGGAAGAGAATTCTCTATGAACAGAGCAACAAGCCAGATGGGCAATGTGCACATTGATGCCTTGATGCCCTCGAAAGTAAAAACTACGTTTTTCAGAATATCCCTTCAGGTCCCAAAGCAACTACTCCTTTAGCCATCGCACGTGAATTCAGGAACTTCCACCAAAAGTGATATAACCTCCGTTCTCCCGATACTGACTCTTCCAACTCTCACCAAGAACTGATAGACACCTACCTCCGATATTTGGGCACCCCAACTATTTCTCAGCAAGCAAGAAGTGAACTAGAAGAACCTATTACCTCTGAGAACCGCCACTTTGCTATCTCCACCTCTAAGTGGGGCAAGGTCCTCGGCCCAGATGGCTTTCCTCTCTCATACTAAAAGACATTTAGAGAGCTGCTTACATCGTATTATTCACTTTCTAAAGGCCACCATTAGATATGTTTGAGGCACATATGGAACTACCAAAAAACCCCCAAAAAACACAAGGATCCTACCCAATGTTGTAGTTACATGTCGATTGCCCTTCTGAAGGTTTCTGAATGCGGACCTTAAATTATGCGCCAATATCCTGACAGACTCCTGCCCTACTGTACACCACTTCAATTGTCCACATGGACAAAGTTAGCTTTATGCCCAAACGAGAGAACTGGAATACCCACCAGAGTCATAACACCACCACAGGCATGATTGTAAATACAATCCGCCTGGTCAAAGGCCACACCTTTAAAGTGATACTGAAGGCAAAATACAAAATTACATACACTATATTAGCAAAAGTATTGGGACACCTGCCTTTACCCGCACATGAACTTAAATGGCATCCCGGTCTTAGTTCGTAGGGTTCAATATTGGGTTGGCCCACCCTTTGCAGCTATAACAGCTTCAACTCTTCTTAGAAGGCTGTCCACAAGGTTTAGGAGATGTGTCTATGGAAATGTTTGACCATTCTTCCAGAAGAACATTTGTGAGGTCAGGCACTGATGTAAAACCCAAAGGTGTTCTATTAGGTTGAGGTCAAGACTCTGTGCAGGCCAGTCAAGTTCCTCCATCCCAAACGTGCGCATCCGTGTCTTTATGGACTTTGCTTTGTGCACTGGTCCAAATCATTTGGTGGAGGGGGGGGGGGGGGTTATGGTGTGGGGATGTTTTTCAGGGGTTGGGTTTGGCCCCTTAGTTTCGGTGAAGGGAACATTTGAGGCATCAGCATACCAAGACATTTTGGACAATTTCATGCTCCCAACTTTGTGGGAACAGTTTGGAGATGGCCCCTTTCTGTTCCAACATGACTGTGCACCAGTGCACAAAGCAAAATCCATAAAGACATGGATGAGCGAGTTTGGGGTGGAGGAACCTGACCTAAACCCGATAGAACATCTTTGGGATGAATTAGAGCAGAGACTGCGAGCCAGGCCTTCTCATCCAATATCAGCGCCTGACCTCACAAATGCTCTTCTGGAAGAATGGTCAAACATTCCCATAGGCACCCTCCTAAACCTTGTGGACGGCCTTCCCAGAAGAGTTGAAGTGGTGCACACGCTCTGTGCCTAATGCTGCGTACACACGATCAAATTGTCCGGCGTACTTAGTCCGATGAAACCCATTTCACCGGACAATTCGATCATGTGTGGGTTTCAGCGGACTTTTCCAGCGCGAAGTCCGGCGGACTAAGAAAGTATTTTTGGACTCCAATCTTCCCGTCGGACTTGGGTTTCAGCGGACAATACGTTCGTGAGTATGCTAGTCCGGCGGACTAAGAATGACGCTTGCTCAGAAGCAAGTACGAAAAAGGAAGCTATTGGCTACTGGCTATTGAACTTCCTTTTTCTAGTCCAGTCGTACGTGCTGTACGTCATCACGCTAGCAAACGCCGGACTTTCTGTGTGTCCGTGTGTGGCCAAGTCCGTTCGGTAGAAAGTCCGCCGGACTATCCGCCGGATTGTTTGCCGGACTAAGTACGCCGGACAATTCGCTCGTGTGTACGCGGCATTAGACACCACTCTACACCCGCACCACCCATTTGGAAACTGTAAAGCGTTTCTAAAAAGAAAACACTGGACAACTCAAGGGAAACGCACTCCGTTTTATTACTACTACCGGTATAATAGATAATAGAACTCCTTAACAGAGGGGATGTTACGAATGCTTGGAGCAATATAGATCTATGCCACCTTGACAATATGATTAACTATGCTTTTTCAACGCAGGAATACATTGTCTTCTTTAGTCCAGAACGGAAGCTGTATAAACAGACTTATGATTGTAAGTGAAATGTATCCTAAAAAGATTTGTTTGTCTGCAAATTAAAAAAAATATTACTTTATGCATTACCTCAGTTTTATAATAAAGGTCTACCCTACTGCAGAATCAGTAAGCCCATATTAAAAATGTAAAAAAATTCCTTCATAAACGGTACGCAGCAGTGGAAGGTAAAGTGGTTAAATGATGCCGAAAATCACAGGTACTCAATATTAAGCGGACAAGGGAGTCCGCCTGCCCATAGACTTACATGGAGCTTCTGATCAGGTTGATCTGGACCCAAAAATAATCCAATTATATTATATTTTACATTGAACACTGCACCCCAAACATTTCCGGGAATAGGACATGACCAGAATACAATTCTATTACACTCTATACATAGAACACTACACCCCCCCCCCCCAAAATGGCCGACCACAGGACATGATCAGAATGCAATTCTAATACACTCTATACATAAAATACTACACCCCCAAAATGGCCGACCACAGGACATGACCATAATACAATTCTATTACACTCTATACATAGAACACTACATCTCCAACATGGCCAACCACTGGACATGATCAGAATACAATTCTGATACACTCTATTAGGGCTGCAACTAACGATTATTTTCATAATCGATTAATCGGCCGATTATTTTTTTGATTAATCGATTAATCGGATAAAAAAAACTGAAAAAAGGGGAGAAACACACACACACACACATATATATATATATGCGCACACACACACACACACACACACACACACACACACACACACACACACACACACACACACACACACACACGTGTCCCCCCCAGTATAGATGACACATTCCTCCCCCACCCCCCCCACCCCCTCCCCCCCCCCTCCGGTGTCTCGGGTTTTCTCACCCCTTCCTGGTGGAACTTCCTAGCGTGTTTTTGGGTTGCCAGCACCTGTGAAAAATGAAAATGCGATTTAAAAACGCAAAACGCGGTGCGTTTTTACTACAATTTCCATTCATTTCAATGGGAAGCTGGGTTTTTGGTGCATTTTTCAAAACAGCACAAAAGATGCAGCACGCAGGACTTTTCAAAACACACCCCCCCCTCCCGCCCCCCGTAATGCAGTGGTGTGAAGAGTCCCATTGGATTGAAAGGGAAGCACTTTTCTCGGGTCCTAAACTGTAAGCGGTGTCATCAACCTGGTTGTGCTGTGAGGCAGAATATGTAGTTGTCAGAACAGGATGTAGAGAAATACAAATTCTTTGCCAGGTAAAACTGCCCTCACATATGTATATCATTTGTGTATGTAATAGTTTGAATTCGGGTTTAACATGCCATAATGATTTTAACATTCTGGTGGTTAGGCGTTTAGTGACCTCAAATTTTACACAGAACAGGACATAAGCAGCCTGCCAGTTTAATTTTAACAGACATATTCACTTCTTTTTTTGGAAAGGATTACTGTATAAAGAAAGTGACTAATGTAGTCAATGTCCAGATTAGATGATACATTTCAGTACGCCATGTAACTGCCTTGCTTTCATCTTTCATAAAACAAATGTGTTGGCAAAGTGTAAACAACAATAATAGAACACCAGAGCAATTATACGGTGAACGCCGCGCTGGGGGTGACGTCAGCGCGCAGCCGCAGGGTGTACCAAGATGGCCGCCAGCTCCGGAGCTAGGCCGAAGCCGCGGTCTTTCCTAAGGCCGCGGCCCGCTCCGCGGATCACATGGTGCGGACCAACTAATCGATAATGAAAATCGTTGACAACGATTTTCATTATCGATTATTATCGATAATATCGATTAATCGTTTCAGCCCTACACTCTATACATAGAACACTACACCCCAACATGGCCGACCACAGGACATGACTATAATACAATTCTATTACCCTCTATACATAGAATACTACACCCCTAACATGACCAACCACTGGACATGATCAGAATACAATGCTATTACACCCTATACATAGAACACTACTCCCCCAACATGACCCACCACTGGACATGACCATAATAAAATTCTATTACACCCTATACATAGAACACTACAGCTCCAACATGGTCAACCACTGGACATGATCAGAATACAATTCTGATACACTCTATACATAGAACACTACACCCCAACATTCCCGACCACAGGATATGACTATAATACAATTCTATTACCCTCTATACATAGAATACTACACCCCCAACATGACCCGCCACTGGACATGACCATAATAAAATTCTATTACACCCTATACATAGAACACTACAGCTCCAACATGGCCATCCACTGGACATGATCAGAATACAATTCTATTACACCATATACATAGAACATTACACCCCAACATGGCCGACCACAGGACATGACTATAATACAAATCTATTACCCTCTATACATAGAATACTACACCCCTAACATGACCAACCACTGGACATAACCATAATACAATTCTATTACACCCTATACATAGAATACTACACCCCCAACATGACCATAATACAATTCTATTATACCCTATACATAGAACACTACACCCCCAACATGACCCACCACTGGACATGACCATAATAAAATTCTATTACACCATATACATAGAACACTACAGCTCCAACATGGCCAACCACTGGACATGATCAGAATACAATTCTGATACACTCTATACATAGAACACTACACCCCAACATGGCCGACCACAGGACATGACTATAATACAATTCTATTACCCTCTATACATAGAATACTACACCCCTAACATGACCCGCCACTGGACATGACCATAATAAAATTCTATTACACCCTATACAAAGAATACTACACCCCCAACATAACCTACCACTGGACATGACCAGAATAGTAATTCTATTACCCTCTATACATAGAACACTACACCCCAACATGACCTACCACTAGACATGACCATAATACAATTCTATTACCCTCTATACATAGAATACTACACCCCTAACATGACCCGCCACTGGACATGACCATAATAAAATTCTATTACACCCTATACATAGAACACTTCAGCTCCAACATGGCCATCCACTGGACATGATCATAATTCAATTCTATTACACCATATACATAGAACACTACACCTCCAACATAACCCACCACTGGACATGACCAGAATAGTAATTCTATTACCCTCTATTCATAGAACACTACACCCCAACATGACCTACCACTAGACATGACCATAATACAATTCTATTACCCTCTATACATAGAAAACTGCATCTCCAACATGACCCACCAATGGACATGACCATTAGGGCCGGTTCACACTGCGGGCGATGCGAGGCGACACCGACTTGCCTCGCCGCGACCTGCCGCGACCTCAGCGGCAACTTGCAAATGACTTCTGTATAGAAGTCAATGCAAGTCGCCCCGAGGTCGCCCGAAAGTAGTACAGGAACCTTTTTTCTGAGTCGGAGCGACTCGAGTCGCTCCTCTCAGAACGGTTCCATTGTACAGAACGGGGGCGACTTGTCAGATCACGGCGAGGCAAGTCGCGTCGCCTCGCATCGCCCGCAGTGTGAACCGGCCCTAATACAATTCTATTACACCCTATACATAGAACACCACATCTCCAACATAGCTGACCACAGGACATGACCATAATGCGATTCTATTACCCTCTATACATAGAACACTACATCTCCAACATGACCCACCAATGGACATGACAATAATACAATACAAAAACATGCGTAAAAACGCACA